>NC_141782.1:1226724-1533405 GCF_054643075.1 Acanthaster planci
GCGGGGTGACATCTACCTTCCAGATCACCCAATCATGTGACGGCGCTCTTCGCATTTATGTTTCGGTACAAGCTGACATTAGGTATCACGGTGACTAGTTAGATCCGACGGCTTAGTTGCAGTTTTCTGACAGGTGTTCGGTGTCGACAGTAAATCTAGTATTATTCAGTAAATTCCCGAGAAATTATTTCCAAACACGAGAGAAAGTAAGCTGTAATTCAGGCAAATTGACACTTTTCAAACGACTTGTCTGCAACATTGGCATCGGCAGTGCATATGTCTGCACTTTGACCTTTAAAGTAAGTTAATAATAATATTATAATGTTATTTTGCCTATGCATGTACAACGACTGCTCCTCGTTCAATATTCCGCTTCACCGAACATGACCATTATGCATGTTACGTGTTTAATTTACTTAGTGCATTATTCAAAGGACACCCCATAAATAATAAATAAGACAATAACGCAAAAGGCCTTTTTGCACTCGACCGGGTAAAAGTGTCATTCGTTATTTGTCATTCCATTAAGTATATGAGAAAAGTTTCAGAGCATTCCACAATTATCAGTTGAATAACTGGAATCACTAAAAAGGCACATCTTTATATACATGTATCATGATAACGTTATATTTAATTATCCTGTGGAAAACTATCCTATACATGTATTTAAAAGACAAGATATGTCACAAGGAGCATAAGCAGCTTAGATCAATTTTCCATTCGAATTTCGTCGATGATTTTAAATTTACATAATAAATGCAGAATTTATAGCTTAAAATGATGTTTAATCCTTATTTTAGCCAAGCCCGGGGCAGCATGCCCCTCAACATCTTTTCCAATAGCACCGCATTGCATTTTTCGCTAGCCTAATCTTGAGGATTTTGTTGTTGTTTTGTTTTGTTTTGTTTTGTTTTTGTTTTGTTTGGCTTTGCAGCCATTTTGTGAAAATTGAACATTCCGTTCTCGAGCAGCGCCCATTTTTACCGAGATAGGTCAGCAAAATTGTATATTTTTCCACTGCCGTGTTCAACGCCCATGGGCTCGCACGCGTGGCTCTCAACTTCAAATGACTGCTACTTCAAAACTGTACGTCAGATTGAGTTTTAATAAAAAATCATTTGTACTGGTGAACACCACTTTTTCGTGCATGCTAAGTAAACAAAAAGGGGGCATGGGACAGAGTAGTCCTAAATCCTAAATATTATGTTAATATATTTTTGTATACACCGTGGGAGTTAGGTTGACCCACCATCAGTGACTGTCAGTGCAGCTAATTTTTTTTAACTGCCGCTCTTCGCTGTGCTTACGTAAATATGGTTATTTGTATCAGTATAAATGAAAAGGTGCGGTAATCCTTTCAACAGGCAGCCGGCCAACCATAGAATCAAAGTAGATTTATGGTCGATCCTTGTCCAAGCAGTTGTTGGTGTTCATGCCTTAGGAAAATACACGAACCCGAATGAGTTTTTTAATCAGTCATCCTGATGAATTGAAGTATGTACAAGTCGGCAACCCAGGCTAAATGTAATTTTCTGATACAAATGAGACAGCATTCGTCACCAAATTTACTGGGTGTGGGGACTAGAACAAAATCGAATATGACGTTATCATGCAATTTGTAATTTTTTTTTCAATATTTCTTATTATCTTTGTGACACCATATCCCTGCAACTGCACGTCTGGACTGAAAGCTAGTAAACGGTTACAGGTAGGGATATGTTACTTGGCCTACAGATGGAAAGATTTATGGTAGGTATATAAAACCTCATAGCACGATGCACTGCGTGCGAAAGCCAACATCGATGTCAGTTTACCCTTTTTACGTGCAAATAACCCTTGGCGGCTTTGAATAAAATAATTTCTTCATTGTCTGCCTTTCCGGTGACCGAGTTGGGTTAGAGTCAGGTCCACATTATATAGATACCGATATGGGTAAGGCGTGAAAAAAATACACTGCAAATTATTAGTTGCCAACATTGCTTTTTTTATGGCAAATGAAGTGTGAAAGCTTTAAATCAGTTATTTTGTCGGTGTACTTTGTCACATACAACATACCCTTTCAGTGTGGGGAATTTATAACGCACGGGGAGGAATGAGAAATGGATTTGCGGGTACACCATAGAATCAACCGGTGAGTGTTATTATAACTCGACGAGTCGGCCAGTGTGCTCTGGCCGTCCTCAAGAGAGTGACGAAACGTCACCGGTTCTTTTGAGAACCACACCTCGCCCCAAAAGGACTGATTCCATGGTGTACCTGCAAACCCATTTCTCACGTCTTTTCCACCACGCAAAGCTTCAAACGCGAGGAGGAATTCAAGTGCAAAATATTGGAAATGAACCAATATTTCCATAGGAAAGTACGTGTATTCCCCAGAATGTGCCATTATAGGGGTGCAACCCTATAGGTCAAATTTTTTAGACACCTGTGATAAATCCCTATACTTCAAAATTATTTTTAAAAAATACTCACAACCCTAACATGTGTCCATGCTGGACAGAAAAATTATGTTCGATAGTCCTCTTTCATTTTCCTTTAAATTTTTAGCGGGTTGACCGATGTATTTTTGAGAAATTCTCACCTAAAGCAGACCACCCCTAAATTGAAGGAAATTTCCCCTGCCCAGAAAAGTAGCCGTTCTGAAAGTGTACCCCTCTGCAAACGGCTAACTTATAGTGCCACTTTCGGACCCAGTTGTATCCAAATTGCTCAAAATTGGAAGCCCTCCAAGTCAGAGGTTAAGTGCCATATTTCTTCAATTCCCCGCAATTCCATGCTCTGAGCAGGAGTCTCTAATGTAGAATATTTTCAACAGTTTTATTAATGAGCTCGCGTGGGGGGGGGGGAATTTCTGGCCTGTTTACAAGAGCGCACCCACAATAGATATACCGGCCAACCGTCGTCACATGTACATTTTATATGTACATGTACAGTACATTGTTTTCACTGATCTCTATAATAGAATTTTATTACATACAACATGCATGGCGAGTACAGCCAAGAGCGGGTAAAGGTAGAGGGCGCTAATCCATATTAGACGAACTGTACGAACAAAATGCAAATCTACATCCAGTCTCAGACCTTGGCCAAAAAGTCCTGCATTTTTGTAGATTTTGCTGGACTAAATTCTCTCGTTTTTGCAAAATAATTGTTCAATCCCTCTCTCAGAAATGTTTTCATTAAGTAAATTCCGGGTTCAAGATTTTTAACATAAAAAAACCAAAAAATGCATTGCGCCCTCAGTTGCCCAGGAAAGAATAGGTAATTTTAAGCGTTTAAAAATTGCACTTTTCAATATATACGTTTCCATGAATTTGAAGAGGGGTACAAAGTTGAAGAAATATTGTGTCTGAGAAAAATTAATTGCTGCTACAATTTTAAGAAGTTCAAGAAAGGGAGCTGGGCCACTTTTCCTGAGAGTACGCTGGTAATGAGGAAATAGCAATAATTCACGTCATAAAATGGAACTAAAATTAAAATAGCAAATTGGATATGTTAAAGCTTGACCATTTATTTTTCTTTGTCTTAGAATCAGGAAAAAGCGTCACAAGTTACAATATGTATGTCACACCGCAGGCTGTGCCTTCGGTGTCATTTGTTTCAACCCCCCCCCGCGTATCGGGGGGGGGAATCCTCTCTCCCCCGGGGGTGCGTTGTTGGTGGGTTGAACGTGCCAACACTTCTTCAGAACAGTGCTACAGCACCTTCTTAAAATGTAAAATTGGACGACTGTTTCATAAATAGCATGTATTGCTCCCCGACTCTAAACCTGCAGGAAACGCTCCCCATGTCAAGGGGGGGGGGGGTAGTCCCAGGATGGTCACACCATGGAGGACGGAGACACTTTCCCAAACGGAGATCTGGAATTAATGATTAAAAGAATTGGCAGAATCATTCAGAAAAAAAGGAGTAATTTGTCTCTCCCGGTCTCCCCAAAGTACTATTGTGTCATCTGCTTGTCGTCGTAAGAATCTGACGCTACGCAGTGGGCCTGGCCCTGCCGCGCCCATGCCCTGCCCAGTCTCCCAAATCTGAAATTGCCCATCATGGCAGTTTGATCCGGCGAGCAAAACGTGGCTATTCTTGTAAATAGCTCCGTGATTCCCTGAAAACCGGCTATATCTACGAGGATAAATCAGCTCCAAAACCGCATCCAGTCGGAAATGTTCGGGAAAAGTGGAGCTCAGGCTTTTGATTTATCTGAATCGCGAATGCCGCTTCGTCGTTGAAGTGCGAGAGTGGTACCTGGACTACTTTGTCTCGTATCCGGTTGTGCACTGAACGCAGGCTTCTGATCATGTGATTATCACGCGGGCTGCGTGTACAATGTACATGTACACAGATATCAGGCGATCTCGCGACCGAAGGACACACACACTGATCAAAAGATCGTCAACACAACAGCCATGGAGGCAAGAACAACAACAGCGATTCGGCCGAAACTACTTTCCGCTCTGACATTTATTTGGTGGTTCAGTGTTGTTTTAAGTACGCAGACGGGGAAAGTACCGCCTACAAAAGGCTATCCTGTAATTTTAAGTGAGTAGACTCATTTGCTTACCCATGCCAAAATACACCGACACGACCGATTCCATTCCACGCAGTACGCCTGGACCCGTAAACATGGTAAACAGGGCCCATACGAAGGGGCCGGCCGTCATGCCCATCATGTCTGTTTACGGGTCTTGGTACGCTTATGTTACTTGTTTTAAACATGCTCTACAGTACACAGTACAGCTTTGCATACTCGATTGGAGGCGTGGTTTATCATGTTCTCTTTCACAGTCAGTTTGAGGCTTCTGATCCTCTTTTTCATTGGGGAAAATTGGTTTGAATAGGGAAAGCAGAGTCTGAGATTTCCAGTTGGCAATATAATCAACCAATACCGTAGTATGACTGTGCAGATCGACCAATCACACCCAGCGTTCACTTCCATGTCCATGGCCCAGAATGCCAGATAATTATAGAATGACAAAGTAGATCATTGAGATCGGCAGGAGAGTCTTGAAAATACAGGAATTCGTCTGCTGTCATGGAAAAATCAACCAAGGTCAAGAAACTGTTTTCAGTTTTATGTGGCCAAAAATGTACTGACAGATTTTCACGGGATCAATTCTCATGTCCTATCATGGCAAGCAAAGAAGGAACATTTGAATGCTTGTATCGTGGGATAAAAGTTTTTCTGGCTTATTTCTGCTAAGGTTTATGCTAAGGGCATCAATCCATTTTGAAAAGTGGGAAGGGGGACATAGCTCCGATCAGAATAATGCGAGTACGAAGCCCTGAGCAGTGTAGGGTCTGGGGCCCGCTCAAGGGCCCTGGAAAATTTTGAAATGCAGATGCTTTGTGGTCAGGTGGTGTGATCTGAGACAATTTCTGGCTACTTTAGCCAGTTTTTTTAACAATGCTTTTGCAAGGTATACGTTTTTTATTTAGGTTTTGGGAAAAAATGGGGGGGGGGATTGATATAGTAACTCCCCACTTGGTGTGGGGGGCGTGTCCCCCATTCCCCACAGAGTGATGCCCATGCTTTATGCACAGAAGCTGTACACCCGATGATTTCTGTGATTTTATTTATTGAATTTTCTATTGAAAAAACTTACTAAAAATAGCATTGATCACAATCTTTATCTTTTACTATCTGTGTAAATAGGGTCAAAATCCATGTCAGGCTTCATCTTGTTTTGTAACACGAAGAACTTGACATCTGCTGAAAAGGACCTAGGAAGTTCAAGCCTAACAGTTTCTCCTCAGAACATTCATGTTGGAATCCTAACATAGCTGCTTTGACATCATTTCAAAAGTTCAGATTTTTTAAACACTCCAAAAACATGTTTGACAATGAGCCTTTCATGACAAAAGCCTTCAATATTGTTTGCTGCCTCTAATCACAAATACGCCTTCAGTGTCAAGAGGTGAGTTGTTATACATGTCGTTAACACTGATAAGTCAACATTAAGATGTAAACACGGATGACAAAGTTCAATAGGGTTCTTGCGTAAAGGTCTGGTACCTCTCTACTTCAGTGTTATTCAATATGCACTTGGACCATATGGTGCAGAAAGCTGACTGTTTCATTATGCAACATTGAAATGCAGGAGTTTAAGTGGTTGATTAACATCGACTACAAAGAAAAAATCTGAATCTCCCAAACCGGGAAAAAGTTTAAGAAATGTGATTCACGTTGTCATTTTGGACAAAAGTTGGATAAGATACCACAAAGAATATTTTCAATCTATGAGCTTAAAAACTGAAGTTTTTAGTTGTTAAAGATTTGAAATCATCCATTACAGAGCGTATAAAACGCAACAAAATTTCTTTTGATGTTTTTGGAGATTGTGTTAGTTTTGCACCAAAATGCCTCGTAGCACCTTAAAGCGGCCACAGATTTCCTCGTTCCGATGATTTGTTATTTATTCACACACAGTTGTGGATGGCTTAGCGATCATTCTTTTTGGACAATGAGACAAGTGGGCTTGGGACCAAGTTTCAGTTGAAATGCCAGCAGAAATAGTATTCGGTTCTCCATCTCTCCTTTGAAATGTTTGTAATGAATTGGCCTGATGTGTTCACAATGCAGTCAGGTGAATCATTGCATATCTTAATGGTTGCAGTGATTTACTCTAGTCCAAGCGATGTCTTTGTCTTTTTGCTTGCAAATACATGTAAGATGACTCATAACGACATGAATCTTTGCAACATTTAAGTCTTTTATATTTCAGGCCTATGGACTGGTTATTTCCTGTAGCGATAGTTTACAGAACGTGCACTGTGCTCATCTATTTTATCGAAAGCGGCTTTTGCCGTGCTGATTTACCGCTCTGGGCACAGGAAGTTCTGTGGGGGAGATTCAAGTGATTCCATTTTCATCTTTGGGGGAGGTTCTGCACGGGATACAATTGTATTCTCCTCTTCATCTTTTTTGTTTTTGTTTTTCCTTTGGGCAGTACCTGGCGATGGCGGAACACAGCTCTGGGCTTCCATTGACAAACCGTCCACTGTACATTACGTCTGCCGACAAAAGGAGTCTTTGTTCAACCTCTGGCTAAACGTGGAGGAACTTATTCCCTTATTGATCGATTGTTTTGTGGACAATGCAAGGTGAACGTCATTGTGTATTTCATTTGGTTGGTTTTGTTCCTTTTGTTTTTGTTTTGGTTTTTTTTGCAAACCTGTATTGTCCAGGATAAAATGTCACGACCACCAACTTCCGGCTGTTCAAGGTCAGAGGAAATGTGAGATGTTAAATAGCAAATCCAAGGTGCACGTAAAGACAGTCATCTGTAGTGTAAAAACGGCCGCAGTTTCAGTAATGGTAAAATATTTTCGTCAGTGTGAAGTTGGACCACATTTCTTTGCAGTCCCCTAAATGAAATGAAACCATTTCAAAAGGGAAAGTATGCTTAACCCTCAAAGAGCCAGGCTTTTGTTGGTCTTGTCACAGCCCGGGGGGGAGGTTGGAATCCGCCCTCTCCAGATCTCGGCCATACGATGATGTACTTCAATGAAATTTGGCAGTGTCATAGAGGCATCCATACTTATCATCTGTGTGAAATTTCATGTAAACTAATTAAATCTTTGCATAATTATGACTAATTAATTATTCATGGTAGGATACCACTCTGTCCTGTGTACGGTGTGCTGTTGTGTACAAAGTCATGGTAAATTTCACATAACGCTTCACCCTGCCTTCTAAAACTCGTCGCTGAGAGAGAGCGCCACGTCCAGGTTTCATAAATTTGGGGTCAAAATGAAGCTAAAACATTGGAAAAAATTGTCATAAAGTGTTAGCTCGCAGAAAATAATCTTGGAGATGCTTTAAGAAAAAATCAACGGCTCTTTGAGGGTTAAGAGACTTCTTCAGTCATTTCTGAAATAGGCGTGCAATCACATGTCATCATTGTTCAAGAGAATGTTAAAGGATCATGGTTGTGAATGCGTAGATTCTGTTGACAAGCTGTGAGGATGGCCTGGTCCGGGGATCATGCCATTCTTATTTATAAAACCTTGCATATTGATGTATATTCAAATAAGATCACTTATATAATGCATCCAAATATCCATCCATCCATAATGCAGCAGTACCTATCCACACAAAGGCCCTAAAAATCCCCATTTATTCCATCTTGAAAGAAGGAAGTGAGTCTTTTTACAAGTGCTATTTGTATGAAACCTGCACAGTGTTTTGCTTCTGTTAGAAACTTACAGATTCATGTCCGGGTCTCTGTCGCAACACTGTGACTTCAGGCCACCCAGGCAGGGTTGTCATTTTATATTCTGGTTTCTGTTTGATAGCAGCCTCTTTGTTGTAGTTTCATTTAAAATCAAATAGAAGTTGCAAGAGCGCGCGCCTTAAACGATGAAGTACAGAATTTGGCATATGAGACCAGAGATGAAAGCTGTAAGCCCAATTTATTTCAAATATGTCCGTAAAGTTGAGCTCAGGACGGAGCCTTCAAGTCAGTGGATTTGTATTCTGTGCCTGGTGATTTC
This sequence comes from Acanthaster planci, assembly GCF_054643075.1. Classification (NCBI taxonomy): domain Eukaryota; kingdom Metazoa; phylum Echinodermata; class Asteroidea; order Valvatida; family Acanthasteridae; genus Acanthaster; species Acanthaster planci. Next base: position 1,235,218 of record NC_141782.1, read on the forward strand.
ACAAACAAAATAAAGCTGATTCCACTAACCAGACCTAAACAGAACACAAATGATCACACGAAAAGCAGCAGTACCTTGGAGTGAACTTTCTCTAAAATGGAGAGTGGAATAGTTTTTTGATTGAATAGTTCTTCATCGCAAACCTGCTGATGCTGGAGAATGATTTTCAGGGTTTAAATCAATGTTCTTGCCAGTACTCTATCTCAACCCACCCAGATCCTTGGGAATCTATCAGGGTTTGTAAGATTTTGTGGGAGTGAGGAAAGTGAATCCCACCCATTCTTGAATGTTGAAGTGCAAAACTGTTCGGCTGTTGCACGTTCAACAATTTTGAAGGAATCCCAACAAGTTCCTTGCAAATCTTTTCAGAGAGTCGCAGTCAAGGGAGTCTCAAGAAAGACTCTACAAAGCCCCCATAAGTTTCCAGAAACCCTTCCGTTGTACTCACATTGGTTTCACTTCCACAATCCCACAGGCTGGTGTACAACAATGTCACTAGGACAACGTCGGATTCCCCAGGCGTGAATGTGACAGTCATCGACTTTGGCAACACCAGCTCGGTGGAGTATCTAGACCCCAGCAAAATCTCTCTGAGTAAGTCGCCTGTACATTTTGTGCTTCTGGGAAAACCTAGAAAGGGCAAGGTGGAGTTCCAGTGATAATCAAACTTTGTAGTCAGAGAGGAAGGCCAGGACTTCAAGTCTGGCCCTCCATCTTTCCTTTTTAGCCAGTCATTGAATACTTTTGTTTCGTAGGCAAATACTTTGTCGGCATTGTGGATGCTCTAGTGGCAGTAGGCTACGAGCGCGGCGTATCTGTTCGAGGAGCTCCGTATGACTTCCGCAAGGCACCAAGTAAGTCTAGACTTTTCAGTGTGCAACAAAATTGCAACGAAAATGCAACACTTTCGAAAACTGGTTGTATGTGATTGCCTCGCTGTCAACACAAGTGGCAGGGATGTACTGTGTTATTCCACAGTGTCAAGGCTGCTCAAAATTGACTGTTCCATTTTGTTGCATTCAGCTGTGTTGAATTTTGTTGAATCAGGCCGAGTGTTCCTTAGGTACAGTCTGAGGAACTTAACTGCAACCTTGCTAATCAGAAAAGATCCATCTTTCGCTAAGTTATATTTGGCTGTGTCATTTCAAGGAGTGAAGGGACTTCCTGGTTTGTTACGCTCAGCAGTCTGTTTTGTTGAATCTTATGGCTTCACAGTTTGCCAATGTAGAATTCTGTTGCATGTATCAGCCGATGGGCCTTTACTCTTACCCGGTTTCTTTGGGCCTCAGCAGTGGGCTTTGAAAATTCTTGAAAAGTTTGAGGACGGAAAGGCAGTGTTACGCACAAGTGAATTTATCATTTTTGGGGGGATATTTTTACCCACAGACGAAGCCCAAGATTTCTTCCGGAATCTGACGAGCCTCATCGAAGACACCTACCGACTGAATGGAAATCGTAAGATAGTCTTGCTGACCCACAGCCTGGGATGCGTCTACGCGCTGTACTTCCTCAACAGACAGTCAGACCCATGGAAAGCCAAGTACATCCAGGCGTTTGCCCCCATCGCCGGGCCCTGGGCAGGAGCGACAAAAAGCCTGCGAGTAACGATGTCAGGTGAGTCGATGAAGGTTAAGTCCGCTGTACCCCTGACTAATTTGCCCTGCGCACAAGCGTGTACCAAAGTACCAATTCATAGTGATTTTCCACATGTTTGCTGTCCCTGTTCTGCTCATGTTAAGTGATGTTGAAGCAAACTCTCCAGATATTTTGCTTTCGTGTTAGAATTGATGACAATTGTTTTGTACTGAATCCTGCAGACATTTTCTAGTCGGTTCAAATATATGTAGGTTAGTAGAAGCCGATTGCAAGAGATTGTCGTCGTTGCATGTGGTTGAAACTGGTCATAGAGAAGGTTACGACGAAACTCACTATGAGGTGCGTTTCGTGTCCAGGTGACAACTTAGGCGACTTTGTCGTCTCCGCTGTCGACGTCCGCAAAGCACAGCGGAGCTGGCCCAGCCTGAGCTTTCTGTTGCCCACCGACCGATTCTGGGGCCCCGACGAAGTGATCATCCAGACGCAGAAGAGGAACTACACGGTGAAGGACTACCAGGCACTGATGAATGACCTGAACTACGAGGTGGGCTGGGAAATCTACAAGGATGTCAGGGATCTGATTTATGATCTGAAGCCTCCAGGTAAAGTTCACCAACATTGCTCGCCCGTCTCTGGTGCCCACATGTCATCGTTGTAAGCCCTAATTACCAAGAACCAAATAGTTAAGAAGCGTGTTCCCCATAACATGGTCATGTTCCGTGGTACCTTGCCAACTCAAAAACTTGGCTGCATTGTCGCGTCAGCATGACACCATAGACTCAGTAATGACTGGAAGTTTGCATCTACTGTCGTGTGTAAATCCTGGAAGAACCGCAGTGAAGAAACATGAAACTGAAAATGGATGGAACATAAACTGCATTTTATGAATTCTATTCTAACAAATTTGCTTTCTGGTCCATGAATTAGGCGTGCCAGTGTACGGTATTCATGGCAGAGACGTAAAGACGGAGCAATTTTACCTGTACAACAAGGAAAAGCCGTTTCCAGATTACCAACCGTATATTACGTACGGTCAAGGGGACGGAACAGTCAATATGAGAAGCCTCAAAGCCTACATGAGGTGAGTTACCGTGGCTATATGAGAAGGGGCTAATCCATTCCCAGCAGGAACAAAAGAGGGCTAGTTTTGAAATGAAATGGACAGTCCTTTGGTACAAATTCACCTCATAGGCGCAAGTTAATGCGCGTTTGGCTCGGGCAGGCTGAGTATGCTCAACAAGTTTATTCCGGAATGTATGGTCTTCAGTTGTACACCAAGTGCATGCGAGAGCCCAGTTGGAAAACTTTCACCAGTGAGGGTGCACTTCAGCTCGGGGCGGATAGACTGATTCAGCGAGCCCCACCCACTGCGTTCTTGGGCACTCAGCATGCGCTCTTTTCCAATGCCACACTACATGTTCCAGCCACTCACATCATATGGGCGTGCACGAATATCGGACATAAATCATGGCTGTGATGGGTCGGAATGCAACAGGGCGGGGCTTAGCAGATTGGTCTATTGTTCATTCAGCACTTTGCACATTCAATGGTTTGGGGCATACCTGTTGCCTCATATTGAACAACACAGCACCCTTTGAGCAAAAGTCAGAAACTTTGGGGGTTGCTTGCGCACGTGGCTCTCTCGTCGATTTCCTCACTTGAATCGTCAACTCATGAAAAGATTTGAACCCCCCCTTCTTCCCCACCAGGTGGCAGCACGAACAACAGCAGCCCGTCTCAGAGTTTGAGATTTCTGGTGGAGAGCACGTGGCCATTCTACAGAACACGACCCTCTTCAAGTACATTATCGACACAGTGCTTCATCTGCCATGACATCTGATCGACCTCTGACCTTTGACTCTTCACACTCAGCTGGAACGGACTCCTTGAATCGGCACGGCGACAGCATCAGGTGTCTCCTGACAATTTACACTTTTTGTACATATGAATATTTTTTTTAATTAAAAAATTGATTTCATGGGGAAGAATTTGACTGGGTTTGAGGCAAAAATCTTGGACAGAGTCCCAAAATTGGAGAGCCAGGCTTCAACCGAGTAATTGTCAACAGCAAAGACTGTAGTTGGTACATGGAATCATGGATGTTACATTTGTGTAAATCCGTGCCAACGAGTAGGAAAGGGGGGCGGGACACCACATTACACTAGGGGGCGCTGTGCATGATTCTGACTGACATCTTCATCTGGAAGATCACAGTAGATTTCAAACTATTCATTTATGCTCGTAGCACCACCCGCAAGACTGGCCTCCAACCCACCACGTGCAGAGTAACCCGCACAATCCTGACTTCAGTGCACCAGATCCCAATGCTCTACCATTTTCCTCGTGTATCCATGGTGATCTCTTTTTGGAGTTGGTTTTGAATACACTTCTTACAATAGGGTTTACTTGTAAACTTTTCAACAGGAACAGTGTGAAACATACTTGTACCTTAACCCCTTGACGACGAGAATTTCTTTCCGAAAGCCGACTCCAAGAATTCCAGCCTCGCTTTGCCACGAACGCCACCTGCCAAACTGCAAATTCTTGGTTTGTGGCCCTGCGTGCTCTGCACGCTTTGAATTACATGGTGAAAAGGCTGAGTTTTGGTGACATGCGGCTCTACTCACGCTTCCACATTCCCGTTGCCTCTTTTCCAAGTAGGGACTATTGTGAAGCTGGTGATTATGATGCAAATTCGGTCTTTTCATTTCTGGGCTGCGCACAAAGACCAATTACCATATATACAAGAGCCAGGGTCTGCCTTCTTTCACCGTGTTCGCTCGAGCATGGGCCGAGGATAATAGCTGCAAAGCGGGCTGAGGATCTCAATTTTTACGGCAGCTCTATCACCGTCCCGGCGCGAAGGGGTTAAGGTTGGATTTCATAGCATTTATATGGCCTTCCGGATGTATTGATGTGTGTGATCGATGCTCTCTGCTTAGACTTGAAATCAAGTCGGTCATTGGCCGGGTGTAGTCCACCTTCCTCACGATGCGGTTTGGCGGGAACACGCGGGAACAATCAGTGCAACCTTGCTCCCAATATGCAGGTTAGATGGGCATGATGGGCACAGAAACCTGCTACTGAACAGCCCACGACCACGCGTCGCATTCGGGTGCAGCCGAATCATCCCGGCATGCTGGATCGTGGGCATCAATGAACAGGCGCAGCACTAACTGTTAAACAATGGAGCGTGCTGGCCTGTAGTGTTCTGGACGACGAAGACAACTGACTAACGACTTGATTTCAAGTCTACTTGCTGCTGTAAAAAGAATAAATAATTAATATTGGAGGTTTGCTCTGATTGTTTGAATTCAGAATCATCAGTTTTCAGTTGGGCCTCATTGGTAACTTAGTTGCATCTGTTATCATAATATGTGTATATATGTAGATGCAAGTTTTTACCGAACTGAACCAAATCTTACTAAACCAAAGTGCCGATACGAAGCACTGTGCTATTTATTGAGTAAAATACCTGACTTCCGCTTAACCTTTGTTGCATTTGTTTACAACTGATTAGTCAAGACAAGAAGAGTTGCTCTAGATCGGTTGCCGGTCGCTCCGTCGCAGTTATTACATTGCCATCTCTTGGTGGATCAAGGGGTGTTTGTTTCTCTTCCGGTTTCAACTTTAACCAGCATTTACCTCAGGTGAGCTGCAATGAACAATGGCTATTTATTTGTTCTTAGCCTCGTATGTATGTGCTAAGACAGTATTGCCTTCCTTGAATTTAGCTTTTCACATTTTTAATACAGTGTTCTGCTCATAAAAGGAAAATTTCTGGGTCAAAATCCTTGTTCTTTGTTGTTTTCATTCCTGAAAACACACGGTTCACGTTGTATGCTACAAAGTCTGAAGGACCTGTTATTAACCCTAACACTCCTCAATCCTTCACCTGTTGGAGGACTGAGGAATGTTAGGGTTAATGAGGTTTGACTGTACGTTTTTCCTACCACCCATTTTGTATCTTTGAAACTATAGAAGAAATTGCTTTCAAGTTCTGGTAGATTTTGTAACACTTTGGTGGGGTCAGATAGAATCTTATAGTCCAGGAAAATGTCATGAGGTGGTTTAATTTTATGGGAAAAGCTTGGTAAAACTGTCAGTTCAGTGTTTTGGATGATGTAAATTAACAATTAGATGTGCCATGGTGAGAAAAGCAAGTGTGTAATTTAACCAAAATTTAGCTGATGTACAGAGATCGTTTAGTATATGTCGTCGAAAGGTTAAACATTTTATCCAACTTAAGCAATGCTAATGTCTTCTGTGTAGAAATATATTGTCTCTTATCATGAATATACTAGAAGTTTGATTGGATTTATTTTCTTCAAATGCACTCACCTGTATTTCTCATGCATTCAGAAATATTGTAGAACTAGAAATATTATTTCAAGGTATAACCATTTTTCAGACTTTCCTTGATGCTGTTAGATTTATGTGATTTTTTTTTAATTGCACTGTCAAATTATTGTATCTTTTGGACATATTGTATATCTTGGTTGACATTTTGAGGCTTGCTTCAGCATGAACGGACAGACCTCTTTCTCATAGCCTAGTTTTCCCATGGGCCGGTCAAAGTTAGCAGAAAAAACACCCTCACCTTTGGTTATGGCAAGTTTGGCCTCAAAATGTACATTTGTCTGATTTCTTTTAAAGAGAGCTGTGTTTTCACGTACCATTAGCATTGTGGTAATTACTCGAAATTTTTAGTGTAGTGAGGAATTTTTCTGCTGACAGCCATCGATGGTTGATCAGCCACCGGTAGGCATAGAGATGGTCATACGTCATACATGTCCCACTTGAATCCGGGGGGGGGGGGGAAATGTATGCATCAAATACATATTACAGGTAATATATATATTTTTGGTTTGATTTTACCTCATTTCTTGGTTATCAATGTTTATTCTTTGACTCTAATCCCTGAGGTTTTGTAAAAACTCGCATTGAAATTGGATGATTCAGGAATGTTCAAGATTAGGGAGAAGTGCATGTGAATGATACTTTGTCAGTTGGCAATTGGGGCATTTGCAAATAAAACATGAATTCATCTGACAGAAAAATGTTCTCATTTTTCGTCTTGCTTTTAGGTCAATGTAATGGTAATTTGTAAGTTTTGTCATACAGTGCCCTGTGCAGATTCTGTCGGCATGGATGCGAGTGGTGTCAACAAGCCACTCTAAGGGATTCCAAAGATGTTTGGTTGTGGCTTTGTGTTTCCATCTCTCTGGAAAGTTCTCTGAAAGGCCTATCCGCTCCGACTGGAAACACAAGAGGGTGTGTTTTTAAAATAAAATTGACAGTCCTTTGGTACGAACTCACCGCGTAGGCATGCAGGCTCATGTGGGTTTGGCCCCGGGAATGCTGAGTGCGCGCAACAAATTTATGCTGGAATGTATGGTCTTCGCGTGTACGCCGAACACGTGCAGAACCCGGTTGGAAAACTTCGCACCAGTCTTTCTTTCGCCGATGAGGGCGCACTTCAACTTAGGGAGCTAGTTGGGTACCCATGGTCCACTGCGCACCACAGGAAAGCACACACAAGAAGTATAGTGTGAGTGAAGAGGTCACTTGTCATTCACAGGAAAAGGCTAGACACAAAATCAGGAGGCCAGGAACAGGGGAATATCTGACGTGACATCTATAACCAAAATAAGAAGGAATCCCCTTATGTAAAATTCCACAGTTCCAAGGATGAATATTAGACATCGTACGCAAGAAGGAACAATATGAAGGCATTGTGGCATCTTTTAATTTATTTCCCGATTACAAGGACACACAACGAACACCGCAAGGTTGGGAAAAAAGGTGTAAATGCAAACACATGGCTAATCTCAATGGTGACATATTTATCTGTTTCATGTGAAAAAAAAATTTTAAGCATCGTACATACTGTGCTTAAAAGAACAAAAGAGTCCCTCCTCGAACCATTTCAAAAGCTTGAACTTTTTTACTTTGTACAAAACATAAGAAAAAAGGCCTTAAACAAAGCTTGAGGAAAAAACACGGGACATATCTGCCTGTGACAAACAGATCTGGCAGTCCAACCTTAACTCCTCGGCTCATATTCGACCTTGGACAAAGTTGGAGTTTATTCATCTTTCACTGTGAGTTTAAGATTTCATTTTCCACTTGCCTCAGAAAAAGTGAAATCTTCAACCTCTGCCAATATGGCTAAAATCATACTATTTACTAATTTAAGGCGCCTTTCGAAATGTACGTCAACACTTGCACCAGGCGTTGCATATCCGTCAAAATCGCTTTCGGGGCGATCTGGAAGGCCGAGCACAGTGCACAGCTGTGTTATGTTAGAGAGTCAATTTTGTGTCCATGAAAGTGAAATGCACTGAACACATTGTGTATGCAATGCACCCAAAAAAGGTACATATAGAAAGGCACCTTTGGGCTGGTAACTAGTTGGAAATAGAATTTCAACTGATCACAGCAAAATCTAAATGAAAAAAAGAGCTGAAATAATGACAAGTTTGGGTCAATGAATTTAAAAAGCTAACCCTTGCCAACACTGTAACCTAGCATCTTTAGCTAGCGAACACAAGGAAGACCCATATCACATGCACACTTCCCAATACCAGACCATTTCAGTAGCAGTCCCCCCCCCATCAAGTTTTTGGCTATTTAACAATTTCACTGAAGAGGTTAACCTGAGCATAATTATGCAAATAATAGAGCACTGTTTGTGCATAAGCTCGTCACAAGACCATACCAGGCCGAGTATCACCAGGCCCCGTAAGCTTAGGCTTTTAAATAAATTTAAACCTAATTAAGTTTGATTTGGTGCTACGCCTCGTCCATTTCTAGATTAATGTTGTTGCCAAACTTGGCGTACAGCTGGGCTTTGAGATCTGCCAGGGTTTCCTTGATGGACTCGCAGTTCCTCTCCAAGTCTGCTATCTCCTCCTCTTTCTCCGACTTGGCCCGTTCCATCAGGGCCTGGGCATCGCTGACAGTCTTACTGACGAAGACTTCGCCAATGAGGTAAGTACACGGCGGTCAAGGAAGAGGTGTTTACAGATGATAAAACTGTGTTTATTTCTTATCTTTACCCGTGTAAAGTTTGTGCTTAAATTTAGGCAAGTCCAGAAGGATTTAACTCTCACTTTGTAGTTATTCTATTAAGAACCTTCGTGGATCATCCAAAAATCCACCTCTGCATGAGTCAGATTGGCACATTGGTTCTTTCCTCGCCTCCCACCTCTGCTCCCGGGCTCCATTCCCAGCTCAGTCCACACGTGGATTGGATTTCCAGTCCTTACTTGATTCGGCGGGTTTTACCCAGAATATTTCTCTAGGGTTTTCCTCCCACCTCTAAAACTGTAACTGCTTTTCATTTCAAAGTGCCCGAGTCTTCAAGCATACGAAGTTGGCGCATCTCTTGGAAAAAGACGAATAAGAACCAGTGGTATACTGTCTTTGTACTTTGCAAATTGAACATACGTTACATAAATAATTACTTCAGAACTGTGGGGAGCTAGGTGCAATGCCACAAGAATTCAATCTGAATAAAGGATATGGAACTGTGGAATCCTCATCACCCAGTTCAAGTTCATCTAAGGCATCCTGCATATTCTGTACATCTTTCTAAGGGTAAAAAGTTGACAAAATCAGAATCTAATTAATACTGAAATGCAACACATTTTTATTTAATCATTTACTTTAATAAATGTTAGTCTGCAACTCTTACCTAAAAGAGAGTGCATCTATAGGCCTCTAATGGGGTAATACAAATTCAAATCTTTCTGTTCCAGTTTCTAATTGACTGCATAAAGTCCCGATCAAATTCTTCATTGGGGTTTCATATGCAGTCGTTATCTTAGACCTTGTGCACAAAGTTTATGGCCCATGGTGTAAGTAAGAAAACTTGAAATTTTTTTCACTCCGGAATTAGTGTTTCTTCATCAGATTTACACTTCTTTGGTAGTTTTCAATTCATAATAAGGATGTCAAGTGGTGGCCGGATATGGAACTCTTTCTTCAACAACTTGAAACTCCAAAGACAGACCTGTTTGGTTTGGATTTCTGCCTGCAGTTCACCGAGTTTGTTCGTCTTTCGTGCAAAGATGTTGATCTTCTGCTGATCTTCAAGGGTCACCTGAACAGAGTCACAATCTGCTGACTGAACGTGAACACAGACACAAGAATAAATGGGGCTGCATTTAAAATTTTTGACAAGCACGAACAAGTAGACAGGGCAGAGGTGACCACAGTGCTCTCCAAAAAAAGCAGTAGGTAGAAGTTGGCCTTTGCATGCCCACAGCGTGCGGCACCGCGCCACACCTGGACGTGACGTTGAAAAAAGAGGTGTAGCCCACAGTAGGCCTAGTCAGCCATGCGCTAGCCCCCGGCCCTCAAACATTGTCAAAGCATGCATGTACTTTTGTACCTAGGCCTAGTAACATTTTATGCAGGTTGATACGAACAGCTTTTCAAGGACCAATACCCCCTCCTCATCGGATATATAATGGAACAGATTATCCCCACCTAAGAGGTGCATGTGTAATAGGTTCAGGCCAGGGTGCACAGGGGAAAATAACAATTTTTTATGCCTACCGATGTGTTGTGAAGAGACACGGGCGCAGCCATTTTGATTGTTGATCTCAACAGAGGGCGCTATCTACGCACATCCGCGCGTTTTATTCTCTTAGTAGGGTTCTTCCGGCCGGATGCGTGTGTCGGTGGCGTTTATTTCCTCCTTGAATGCATGCTGTAAAGCAATGGACTTTCTAGGCGTAGTTTTGCTTTGTCTTTCGGGTAACGTATAGAATTATTTGTTTTAATTTTTTTAACTGTGTGCTTATTTCTTGCGGTGAAATGAAAACCATTGTGGGATGCATATTTCGTTGATTTTGTGTGTAACTTGACCTAGCGAAGCAGCATGTTACCCGTAAGCCAACTTTGTGTGGCAACCATACCGTAAATTAATCATTGAACGTGCAATTTTTGGAAAAGCAATGTTTTTGAGCATTCTACCTCCATGTTTTGAGTTTCAGCCCAGCTTGTTGGCATGATTGTGCAATTTTGCACATTGTGTAGAGTCTTATGTTCTTGATAAATACAAAACGGGTGATTTTTTTTAAAAGAGGTTATGTATTAATAAATAAATTTATGGAGCTGGAGAACAAAGGTTTATTACTTGGATTTAGCTCGAGAGCGTGGAGGATGGCTGGCTCTATTCCTTCCTCCATGGCTCAAATTAAATAATATGGTAAACCTTTTTGTATGAAAACGAAGAACAGCCTCGAAGGCACCAGGAGTGCGTAAGAGTAATTCCAAAAATGAGGGGTCCATTTTTTTTTCGTGTCCCTGTCACATCTGACCTACGATTTTGTAAGTTCAGAACACATTTTCTAACTTACAAGAGTGATGAATTAATGCAGATTACCTGCCAAACAAATACATATAGCAATAGAAATTGATTCTGGTGATATTTCCATGTCAAATAACAAAGGTCAGGTGTAACAGGGACACGAAAATGTCCTACTTTTGGACCCCTAATTTCTGGAATTACCCATAACCTCTATTAAAACCTTGGCTCTTTTGAGAATAAATGATGGCTAGTAAGTTTGCCCATTTATTGTAGATAATTAATACACTCAATTTTCCATGCTTGGAGATACGTATTTCAAATCTTTGTAATAAGTTTCTAAACAAGGTTTGATATTTGGTACATGTAGGTGTGGTTTTATTTATTCACAGGTTTTCTAGTTTTAGCCGTTGGCGTGGGAGGAGATGTAATCGAGTTGGATGACAGGTAAGATATTGTTTCAGGATGCCGTGGGATCAGATTTAAAACCTCAAATGCAAAACAACAATTTGGAAAAAAAAAGTAAACCAAGATCAGGTTTCTGTTGGCTAAATGACAAATTAAAGTTTCTTTCTTTTTTTTTTTTTGGACAAAAACTGTTCGACAGTTTTAATGATGCATGACGTATTTTCTGCTGTTGTATGTTTTTGCAAGAAAACATCTTGAGCCCGAGCGGCATCGACATGTGAAAATCAGTTGGAGGAATAGTTTCAGAAATTAGCGTCATCTTGGATTCTGTACCTTTTTTTTTTCTCAGTCAAGGCCCTCCAAAGCCAGCCAAGATTAAGCACATGGTCCTTGCATAATCCTGAAGGTTTCGGCATTGCGCAACCCAACCTCTGTTACATGCATTTCACATAGGACTGAAAGTTTAGTGCCCTGATCGGCTTTGGTATTTAAGAATGTGCGTTCTTGCTGTGCTCAGTGGAGTTAGCTCTAAAAAGAACACTGGGCCAAACAAAATGCTGTTCACTAACAGGATCTTATGAGTATGTTAAAATGATATTTTTTTAAATTAGATAATACAAAATGTGTTTAGCAAACATCCAAATTGAAGCTATCATTGTTAACCGTTTCATAAAATGTCACCCAATATGGTCGCCAATTCAGTCTTGTTTTTGAAGGAGCAGATCATGTCATGAACAGTTCCACAGCTCACATTAATTTCGTCAGCACTCATTATAATCACCGTTACCACAGAAATAATTCACAGAATGGGTTATCTGGTAGATATATCAGAAAAATGACCTCCAAGTTGGATATCGCAGCCTGCAGCAATGTGCACGCTGTTTAAACAACATAACAGAGCAATAAGCAATATTTAATTGGGCCCTAAGCGGTACCAGCATAATGGATAGATCATAAGGCCAAAAATAAATAGTTCTACATTCCTATTACAAAGCTTCTGGAAAGGAGGTTGATAAGCCAGCCAAAAAATTTGTGTGTGTTTATTTTAATGCTGATTCGGTTTGCAGGTACACGTCACATTGTAACTGGTTAAAGATGACCAGGGCAGGAGAGGTTCAGTTGGATTTATTGAAAATGGAATAAAGGACACTTTGTTCACCGGCAATTGACGTGATATTACACGTGGGTTGCATTGCCTGGCATGTATGACAAAAGGGTCAGTGTTATATTTTCAAAAAATTCCTCCCCCCCCAAAAAAAAATTTGGCACTGCGCAGTCAAATAGTGTAAGTCAGGAAACCACAGGCAAAACCATTTTTTTTGGGGGGGGGATAATTACACCAACAACCCATGAATAGTAGGCCTTACAGAAAAGCACATTTTTAGTGATCAGAATAGCTGTTAAATATACAGAAAATTTTGTTAGAGATCTAGAAATTAATTATCAATTCTTAATGATTTTTTTCTTCCATATGTTTAAGTTATATATTTATGAGGTGATTTAAATATGCCATGAATTGTTACATTTTGGTTCATGTTATGCGAATGATAAAACGTGATCATTCCTTGGAGAGAAACAGGCGAGAGTAAAACAATGACACAAAGGCTTTCCTAAAAGGATGTGGAACAGTGTTCATCAAAACATTTTTATTCTAAACATCCCCTCCCCTCCTCCAAGAAAAATGAATCAATCATTAAATCAATCTGAATTTCACATTTGAAGATATTCTGACAAAAGTATTAGTTCACTTTGTGGCTCTGGGAAACAGACTGAAAAATGTATTGAAGATTTTAGCACAAATCAGGCCATTTACACACAATATTTTAATACACGTTTATCAAAATGAAGATTAAAACCCCTGAACAGTGAAATTTAAACAGCATTATTGAGTCACCAAGCAGTAGATTAATTTACTTTGAAAATTGTACTAATATGCATCCGCCGATTGTAACGATGGAATTTATCATCGTCAATTAATAAATGAATGACTTGGGATCAATAAAGACATTACATGTATAAAGACTGTGGATTATTATTATCATTTCCTTATTTATTTTTTCACAACAAAATGGTCCCCCACAGGGCCCTGGGACAAGAGACATAAATACATGTACGAAAATACAAAGATAATGCACTTAAAAAGACATTTGCATCGACAAACACTTTCAAATCATAAAACAGTTAAAAAGGAAATAATCCAGGTAAATACACGATGAGGCATAATGAGACTACGTCAAGATAGATATCAATATCAAATGTGTAAAAAAAATATTTGAACCTATAAAAACAATACAAACATTACTAGGGTTGAAATTAAAATTATCGAGTCTGTGGTAAACAGGAATCAGTCGTTGATTTTTCAAAAATATCCGGAGAGGGAGAAGATCTGATTATTATAGGGAGATTTAAACTCTTTTACAACGACAAACCTTGTACAGATGGGCTGTACTTAAAACAATTTGATTTAAAATTAGGAGTGAAACAGTCACAGTGGAACACCAATGATGCGTTTTCCGTTTCCAGTGTAGGCAAAATCCATTTTATGAGTGAAGCTGTGTGTGTCATGTCTGACACGTTGTGACACTTCAGTTGCTGACTGCGACTGCATAATTCCCATTCTCTTCTCTGCAGGTTTCTGCAAGCCAAGGACCAAGGTCATTGGCTCGTTGAGGTAATGCATAATCATCGACTCTCCCACTGTGTAGTAAATGGTGTGGAGGAACACAGGTCATGAATATTCAGGAGGGACTGTCAGATTAACTGATTGGTTGATTTTCTGTTTCAATTTATGTAATTGATTGGACGAAATGGGGTTTTTACAAGAAAAGAACAAAAACCATCGGCTTATTAAGGTGAATTATGATCACACACAAAGTTAATTGCTGTGTGTGTTGATTTGTGTGGATGTGCATTTCATGAATATTCAGGAGGGACTATCGGATGATTTGGTTAATTTATTGGATCTAGTTGATTTTAAAAATGATGTGTCTGCAAGCAAACAGCAAAGATGATTAGATTGTTGAGGATAAACATACTCAGGGAATTTTTTCCTTTCTTTTTCTTGAGTACCAAGCTAATTAATATTTATAAGAAATGGTCAAGTAAATCAATTTGATGTTTTTTTGCATATCAATTTATGCATTATTTATAAATTTTTGTATTTGCGGTTGCATATGTGATTATTTCAATTATTCATCAACAAATTCATCGATTGGCTCATTTTCATTACCAAGTGACCAATTACGGTTGAAAGAGACTTGATTTTTGAACATATGTCCACTTCACTTGTATGTGGATCAACTTAGAAGGCAATGTTTGTAGAGAGACTATTTTTCATAGAAAGTTCTTGAAAAGTTTCTTGCCTTAATTTGTGTGTTACAGTTCTATGCCCCCTGGTGTGGCCATTGTCAGAAGTTGACACCCATCTGGGCCGATGTAGGGTCCAAAATGAGGCAGAAACACCCTCATATACAAGTCGGGAAACTAGACGGCACCCGATACTCCAGTAAGTCCGCTCGTTAGCCTGCTTTTCTCCAAGTTGAATTTGGAAACTGAAGTGCACGTCCAAATGTAATTGGAAAGCAATACTTTTGGGCTTCTAGTTTGGCCTTGTGTTTGACGGAATCCATATACCAACAGTTACGGTCTAATATTTAGATGTGCATTAAGCTTGTAACAGATCTGAGATCATCTCCTTATAACAATCAAGAAGTGTACCCCTAATGCTCCCGTGGTCTTGTCTCCTTCTCACCCTTTGCAGATATCATGGACCAATTTGAGGTCAGAGGATTCCCTACTATAAAATAGTAAGTCAAGGATCCAGGGTTCAATGACATTCATGTGGCGCTGTCGCTTGACCTTCGCACGATCGGTTAATCTCATCGCATGGTTTTTTGTCAATCATTCCACCAATCACCTTTTTCTTTTTAATTCACGGTTGCACGGTTGTTTCAAGAAAGGGAAGTTAAGTTGGAGATTTCATACAGGATTGACCGGTGGCGCAGGGCAATCAGGCTATCGTGCAGATAGGCCAATCACATACAACAATCACGTACAGAAATTTCAGGATTCCATTATTAGGAGGGTTGCAATCAAACTTAGAACGTAGAAATAGCCAAAACAAAAGCCAGCGACATCGGTGGCACCGCGCAGCCTGAAAATGACTAGCTCGTTTTGTTTTATTTCAGTATAAGCGGTGAGAAGGTGTACACCCACAGAGGAGGTAGGACTACAAAGGACATCATGGACTTTGCTATCAGAGCACACGGGTGAGTCCACGACAAACTCTTGCCCCAAAGTTGGATTTAACATTCTGCGTTCTAATCAGTTGGATGAAGGTCGTAGCTTACTCAGAGGCTAATCGGTGGCTTTGATTTTTGCCTCGATGCTCGATGAAGCGTTCGGATGTATGAGTGGAGTTCCTCATTGCAGTGCTACTGACCGACTTGACGTTGAGCTCCTTACCCACGGTAACTTCCGCTATTCTGCATCCACCAAAATCAAATACTTGCCCTCAGAAAAATGCCCGTCCTCACTGCAGCGTGGTGAGCAGCCACACGCTCCAAGGACTGCGTTGCCGGATCTGATCACGTGACGCAATCAAGCGAAATTATCCACTTGTCAACCCAGGCCAATTTCTTGAATTTCATTCTTTCCCAAGGTGAATCATGCCATTTTTCTGTAACAATTCCAACCTTGAAACAGCCTTTGAATCAATGATAGTGGAAGTTGAAGCCTGAAAAGATGTGATTTTGGGACGTTTTATTTTCTGAGACTTTTTTTTAAGTGAAAATGCGACAAGCGACCCGTTTTGCCTGATGGCATCACAAATGAGATCAAGGACTTTGGTGACGGTACAGTCGAACGTCATTACGACAAAGTCCTTTGGACTTGACAGTTACTTTGTTGTGACAGAACTGGACTGCGGGATCTAAAGTGATGACCCAACCTGACAACGGAGTCCCAAGTTGCCAGAGCCACTGTTGAGTGAAAGTCTTTTAAAGGAATCTTGCACTGTGTCAATCACTGGGAACCCTTATCATTTTTCCCCATATATCGTCGGTTTTCATCAGGATTCCAAAATGGTTGCTATGTCAAAACAAGGAACTCGGTTTGCTCTTTTTCACACTAAAAACAAAATGACAAAAAATACGCCTTAACCCTCCTTTGGTTTTACAGCACAAATGTGCACAAATGCCCACAGTCACTGGTGAGCATGTAGTTTCTATTTGGAACTCAAACATGCACAGGTTCAGTGTGTACACAGTAGGTTGTCAGCACAAAATGACCCAGGGTCTTTTGTGCAGTCCTCTTCACTGCATTTGGTTTACTGCACAATGATGCACATGAAACAGTGAAGCACAGTTCTTGGGCAGCACAAAAGTGCGATCTGATATTCCTGTGCCAGACTGTTGGTGCAGTGCACAACACAACACAGCTGTGCTTCTTTGAGGTGTTCACCAAATGACCCAAAGAGTGACTTCAGCATAGGAGGGTTGAACAGGTAATTTATCTGGACCTGGTTGTCCTAACAGCGTTCTCATTGTCAGCGTTTGACTGTATTGTCCTACGCCCTGAGTGCAAGTCCTAAAATCTCAAATCAAGAGCCTGAAATGTCTCTTTGTCTCCTGAGTTGGAGTCTGAGTTTACCAGAGTCTCAGACCAAGTCCTCACTCGGATGTGTTTTGTTTTCCCGTGTCTGTGCCTACCTCGCAGGCCAGCGGTACGTAGTATGAACAAAGCCATCGAGTACAAGCAAGCACTCAAGGAACGCAAAGTTTTCTACCTCCTGGTAACCGGTGAACAGGATGAGGAGACCGAGTTAGGCGTGAGTTTGATTTTTGTTTTATTTACACGTGACCCAATCCGTCAGTTATTTTCAAAGATGACAAACCTGCTAATTGGAAGTTGAGAAAAAACTCAAGGAAAGACACCAATGCAGTATTAACCACTTGCTGCCGGGGGCAGTTATCGATGTTGATGATGCTGGTCCGGGATAATTATCATTTTTTTTCTTTTTTCAAAATTCCTGAAAAATTCTTATCTTTATTTACTGGACACTTACAAACACGTGAAGGACTGTCTGGTGTCCACTCTAGCCTGACAGACTAAATCTATTGACGCCTGACTATTTCAGCCAGGCCTGCAGCCTTGTAAAAAGAGCCCAGATTGTGCGGTGTTATGTAAGTTTCTTTTGTTCACGAACCTGGCTCAGTGCGCTGCTGACCTCTTTTCAATAGGGGCCAGATTAGCGTGCAGCGGTGCTGTGTGGCTTATCGCTGCGGTGGTGAAGCGCTTTTGTCCCCAGTGGTAATCCACTCGCTCTAAGTGCCCCAAACCGCCCTGGTCTTTAGTTCCGAGTACGGTCTTTTGTTACAAGGCCCTGTTCCCTTTGTCCGAGTTCGGAGACCCCGCCCACACATATAAAGCATACGTGTCCGGATCCGAAATCCCCAGCAGGAAGTGGTTAATTTACCTTTAAAGGAAAAAAGCCTAGAAATGTGCTCGGACTAGTCTGAGCACATTTCCATGGACTTAAGGGGAAGCCTGGGACTATGTAAGGCCAATCAAAAAATGATTCACAGCTTCTTGAAGGCACTGAGCCCCTTCCTGTGAAGGCTGCCCGATGGCATCATGGGAAGCCTGTCATCGGCCTCTCAGTTAATTTGTACAGCTTTTGTAAAACAAAATGTGACTGAAGATGTGATTCCAAGTGGAAAATTTGACACAACGATTTTCACATACAGAGGTCATTGCCTCTGATAAACCATTCCTGAGCACTGTATCCTTCCTTCTTTCCAAGACCATGGGAGAAATTTTACAGATTTGCTTAAGTGGGCGTCAAGCCCATATCCTCTTGCTTGCTAGTGCAGACATCCGAGCCCCTCCACGGCCGAGCTTTATCAGGTTCGCCCGGCCAACTTAGACAAATCCACTTACATGTCAGAGTTCACGCGAGACATCAGATAATAGGCTTATGACAGTTTTCTGAACGAAACAGTGGCTGACTCGACCACTGTAACATTGTTGGCTAACTTTTGCCCGAAGGCGTCTTTTAGAATCAGAATGCGGTGAATTTGATCCCTTCTTGAAGATCACTGACAGATTCTCACAGGAGTCTTATCCTCCTTCATTTACCCAAGCCCAACATCTCTTCAATGACAGACATTCCAGAGATGCATCGAATGATTAATTGGTGTTTTTGTCTCCATTTCAGAAACTTTACAGTAAAGTGGCGGAGGGTAAAATACTAGAGAGCTTCTATTTCAAGGGGCCCAACGAAGTATTACCTAAAGACATGCGGTTAGAAGCGAAAGACCTGCCAACTCTGATGGTATTCAAAGATAAGAGACATTACAGATATGAAGGTGCGTAGGAGTCTTTGGCAGCGGGTGGCTGCAGGTCCGCTGGTTGGTCTCTCTGTCTGTCTGCCTGTGTGTCTGTTGGTCGTTTTCGGCTGGTCTAATACCCAAACCTGTCCGGAGAGTTGCTGAGCTGGTCTCAAATCAAGACTTGAGGTTCAGGCTGTGTCTGTTTGTTTGTCCTCAGCGATCGGGTCGTCTGAAAGTGGTCTTCCAGATACGTTGCCATTGTCATGATTGTTGCCGATCTGACATGCGACCCTTGAGCTCTTGCTTCATTACGCCGATGCGGTGGCCAAGAGCCTTGACATAGTACATTGCACACGAGTACCAACCAATCGATGAAAAGGAGATATTGATCGCTGGTGATTTATTGGAGACGCATTAAATACCAATTTGCCTTGATTGCATTCAGTATGAATGGTATACTGGGACCGGTGATGTTTCCTTCACACTGGGTCAATTTCCATTCAAGAATAAACAGGAAGATTTCACTGCACATTATTTTGTTGTTAGTTCCAGAGGATGGCGTTACTGAAGAGAGTTTGACCAAATGGATCGTGGATGAGAAATTTCAAGCATTCCCACTGATTGAGAACAACAACATTAATTACTTGGCACTGTTAGGTATGATTTTTATCAATCAACTAATCGATCAAAGAATCAATTAGTTGGTCAATCAGTCAGTCAATCAATTAGTCACAAGTCAGTCAGCCAATCAAATACAGTCATTTGCAAAATGTTAGCACCACCCGTAGAAAATGCATGAACCTGAAGGAAAACCAAACTGAAACCAATCAATCCTGGCAACTTATGTTTGTTTTCAATGTGTAACCTTAGTATCTTGGTTCAGCTATTTGACTACATTTCCATGATTTGACATGTTATCAGTCTAATATTCAGTGCGCCCTCCCTTATTTCTGATTACTTAGACTGGCTTTTTTTACCCATGCTGCCTTGCAGACAAAATGTCATACAAGACCTGCCTTTGCAAAAAATTTCATTCCAATGGGTACATAGCACTACACTGATGTTATGCACCACTGTAAAACCATGTTAAGTAATCATTCAGTGAGACAATGTAATGCAGGCCCAGTGACAAAAATACCAATAAAATTCCAGGTGGTCTTAAACTTTTGCAGATGACTGTAAGTGATCCATCAATTAGTTGAATAGTCGATGTATTGTTAAGTAGCCAGTCAATCATTTAGTCAGTCAATCATTTAGCCAGTCAATCATTTAGCCAGTCAATCATTTAGCCAGTCAATCATTTAGCCAGTCAATCATTTAGCCAGTCAATCATTTAGCCAGTCAATCATTTAGCCAGTCAATCATTTAGTCAGTCAATCAGTTTGTTAATCAGATGGCCAATCAGTGACTTGAGCTGTCAGTTTTCTGTTGAGTCAGCCGATTGGGTAATTAACCAGTCTTTTTGTCGCCCTCTTTATTCTGACCAAATAATTCAATTAGTCGCTTTGTTATAGACAAGTGACTGATACCTAAGCCACATCAGAGTCACCTGTCTCAAGAGTGCGACTTCTCACTCACCGACGCAATAATCAGAAAGTTTCCAACATCCATCGCTCGTGTGAAAGCATCAACACCAGTCATTGACTGATTTTGTACTCTTACGGTTCATTCCAGATAAGTTCTTGGTGTTGGCGCTAGTCAACCCCAGCATCGATAACTTCAAGACGCATCCCCACTACCTCATGAAGGACACAATACGTAGAGTGGCCCTAGAGCAGAGAGACAGGTTTCACAAGTAAGAGGATTCTGTGCCGTATTAAGGGGAATTTGAGAGCGGATTTCATTGAACAGCTGATGAGCACAGATAGGCTGTGTCCGAATCATTTGGCTATGGCTAGAAATAATGCACAAGTCTACGATAGTGGCTGCAGCCAATTCCCATTGAGTTGCGTGTAATTTCAAGCCGCAGCCAAGTGATTTGAACGCAGTCATATCTTGCTAACCACCAAAAATATTGTCTGAGCAAAATTCCTTTTGCCAACGTGAATGTCGTGGGATATATATATATCTA
Organism: Acanthaster planci; assembly: GCF_054643075.1. Classification (NCBI taxonomy): domain Eukaryota; kingdom Metazoa; phylum Echinodermata; class Asteroidea; order Valvatida; family Acanthasteridae; genus Acanthaster; species Acanthaster planci. The sequence continues at coordinate 1,255,943 of NC_141782.1, forward strand.
GCTTGACAACGTACTTGTGGCTGAGTTTTGACAAAAAACCATGATAGCGATTGTAATGTTAGGAAGCTTTTAATTTTTTGAATGTGCTCCATGTGTGGCGTTGCTTTTCTGTCAAAGGTGTCTTTAATGTTTGACTTCCTGGTGGGTAGAACCCAGGTAAACGTTATTCAGAAATTTAGACGAGCATACTCAAAATGATGTTCGCTGTGTAAATTCTTCAATTTTGTGTTTTGGCACAAAAGCCTCATGTTGACATCAAATAATGTTAAGCAAAGTGGATACTGGGCTAATGAACTGACTGTCGTTTGTTACCGTCGTCAAACATTTTGAGTAAACCGCGATAATTTCATTGGTCCTGTTTCAACGATTTTTCTGAACTTCAGGAAGTTTCAGTTTGGTTTTATGGAAACACCTGACATCGCCAATGACATCACTCTAAGGTGAGTTAATTTGTTACCCGTAGATATGACAGAACGCGACTGGGATAATCTTCAATTGTTTCCGGTTGCCCCCGTCATAGAGCTGCAAATTTAAAACCTGTACAAGAAAACTACACGTGTGATAAATTATTTGAATGACTCTTGTCAAGCGCTGCGCCTGAACGCCAGGCACAATTTCAAAAGGGCGTTCCCATTTGCCAAACGTTGTACGCATGCGCGCATATTTTATAGGTACCTTTCAGGTGTCTTTAAGAACGTGAGGATTTCACGATTATACGTTCCCACCACTGCCAGCAACGCAATTGTTGTGCTCTTCGACGGTGCCAGTGTATTGAATTTACATAACAATAGCCTTTCGACCTGACTAGTCGGTTTTTTAACACGGCTGCCTGTTACCAACTACGTATTCAAAATGCCTCACTGGTTCCCTTCGCAGTCGATTGGAGACCCCAGGCATCCTAGTGGTTGATCCCAAGACTTATTTATACTACGTCTATGAAGACGATGCCGTAGAGGTGACGGAAGAATCGCTTGCCAGGTTCCTAGAGGACGTCGCCATTGGTGCTATTGAGGTACACATTGCCACTTTTTTCTTTTTTTTTATATTTACATATAAAAAACACAAAAAAAGTGTGTCTGAGTGTTTATTCACCGTTACTTTTAGAAAAAGCAATGGACAAAATGAGCTGAAAACAAACCACGATCTAAAGATTTACTTAGAAAAAGCTAGAAAAATGTTCAAGTTCATAGTTCTTGCCGAGAAGATGAACACCAAAGTTGAGGTGAAGGTGACAATACCTTGGTGTTAGATAACAAGACAAATTGTTGGGAAATTAATAGTGCTTGTGTTGACGTTTTCTCTTTGTTCAGAGAGTTCCTTTATTCAGTTATCTTTCGTGGCAAATCGTAATTTCTTCCATATTGTCGCTCAACTCTTTATCTTTGTCTCAGATGTTAATGTTGTTTTCCTCTGTCATGCAGGCTCACGGAGGAAACGGTTGGTTTAGGAAGATCTACAGGGTTATCTACGAAGTTGTTAACAGTTTGGTGGTGAGTAGAGCGTGCCAATGGAAGCTTACTGCTTTGTACCAAAAAAGGCAGAAAATTCCTCAATGGAAACGAAAGGTTTTAGTATTTCAATTTACTCTTCACTGAAGCATGCTTACAGGCGACTTGTTTTCAGTGCTTTCCATAAAGAAACATAAAGTCACTTAGGAGGGACTCGAACCCAGAAATGGCTTATTCTTGTAGATATTTAATCCACTTTACAGGAAGTGTTAAGCTCACCAGTGAGGGCTTGGCATTGCAGGTGGGAATCTTGAAAATAATGGGCAGAGCTATCTGCAACATCTGACATTGTGCGGCTTCAAAAAGAAATCTGGCCAGACCTCCTGCTCAAAGACTGAGCAAAATCTCTGTTTCACTTTCTCCGACTTCAATTTTCCTGTCAAGTCCGTGACTAGGTTCCTGCAAGTTGAGATGATTTTATACAGCTGCCAACTCATGCTACCTCTTACTGCATGGCCTGTGGGCACAGTTAAGTTCTTGCCAACTCGGAGAACGAACTTGACTACAGAACAAAAAGATAAGGGGCCCCTCAGCTCAAGGTTGCTTAAATGGAGCCGGGGTGCTTTGGCAGCCCTACAGAGCAAAGATGTTAATTTCTTCATTCGCCGATTTTATTATCTGCATTCTTGCTCCAGGCCCTGTGGACAGCCAATCCCATCCTGACGACAGGCCTTCTGGTCGTTCCCTCCTTCCTCATCATCTTCATCTGCTACAGCATCTGGTCGGCCGATCCCTACGACGAAGACAACCTGCCCCCGGACAGTGAAGACGAAGCTGAAGACGGAGACAGCCAACAGGACGCCGACGAGGAGAAGAAGGTGACCGAGCTGGACGATGCCAGCAGACACATCAAGTCAGAGTAAGGGGTTTGGGACTTCGTCGAGGCTCCGTGTGGAAGGGCGCCCTCGCTGGTGACATGGGGAGAGGTTGGGCACGCACTTGAACACAATCGCGCAGACCCCAATTACTGACGCGCATCAAGATGTACGCATGCAAACCACAGCATGCACATGGCATTGGCCCAACAGGACACCATTCCTGGCTAAGACAGCGCCCTCTCTCTGTCATGCACGAAGCCTATCATATCCAACCTGTTCATTCAACCCCTCCCCCTGCCTGTCTCCCACCTTTGGGGAATGTTACTGCCACTGAGGTAGGGTCAACCTAACTGCACCTCACCTTATAACTTATCACAGCATCAGTTTTTGAAGGTTTTTCTCCAAAGTGTGTTAGCCAGTGAGAGAGCGTATTGTGTGAGTGGAGCAGTGTAGTCGTCGTAACCTTCCCAAAATGTGACTAATAGAGGTTTTTCACGTGACATAACATGACGGGCAGAGTCATTGCACGAAGCGTACCATGTCCGTGGAGGCTTGTGTATCTTCGAATCTGAGTCTTTCTATCGGCAATTTCATGTGCACAAGAATTTTGAGAGGCTTCAAAGACGTGCGCGTTTCCGCGCACATCTGAGTAAATTGAACGCCGACCGTCAAAAATCATGTGACTGAAAATCCTCTGTATTTCAATTATTCAAGTAGTAAAAGACGAAATGAATCTGGAGCCAACTGAGAAACTGTTCTTTTCCCTTTGTTTAGGGATAGATATATTTAATTTCAAGTAGAAATGCGTTTGCCTGTCTCTTTTTCTCTTTGTCTCACAGAGACCTCTTCAAGAATTTAAGATCCGTTTTCCTTCATGAAATCGTTTACAACTGTTATGCGCGCACAGAGTCTTTCCTTATTAATATTAGAATTGAGTCGAACCTGAAATCGTTGTTGAACATCTGTGGGAGGCCTTTGAAAAGGTCCCACGGAAAACACGGAAGCTTGGCACTGCCATTGTCAGTCTGAGTTTTAGACGAGTCCGCCGTCAAGGCTTGTGAAAATGTTCCAAAGGGGATCAATTTATTTGTTGCTTTTTTATTTTTTTCATGCAACCTGTTGACTGTAATTTGCCAAGGAAGTGCATACCCGAAATCATTTTATAGAAGTGCCGCTATTCTCCAAAATGTTCTCGTCTTAAAAGCAATGTTTTCTAGGGACGGAGCAGGCCCTTGACTTACTTTGGCAGCTTCCAAAAAACGACAATCTGTTTTGACAGCGAGCAATCGTGCACTTAACCGGACTGTGAACTACCAACAGAATTAGCCTGTCAACCAACTCATGTAAATCAAAATTGGGGTCAGAATGAACACTTTTAAAATTTGTTTTGAGAAGAGTTTAGTTTTTGTTTTATAATGACCTAATTACATTTAATTACCAAGAAACTGTTATTGTGAGTTTATGAAATTGGAGTCGAGATGACATGATGTAGAGTTTGTACTCCATAGAGACTTCTTTTTTATTAAGGACTTTAGCTGGTAACCCTACGGTTGTTGTGTGTGGAAGACGCAGTACTGACAATAGATTCCTTTGTGGAGTTTGTAAAAGTCATTTATGAATGAAATTTAGTTTTGTTGAAATCACAGGACTGTTTACGTAGAGTGTAGAATTTGTACCCAAAAGCTGGATCGGCAGTTTTTGGCACGACATCGTGTGTGGGAGTATATCTGTTCTTACTAAATAGTAATTCAGGGAATGAGACATCTGGCGAGCAAGCCTTCAAAGGAGTGTCATCTAAAAGCTAGATGAATGAATTATACCCTGGAGCTGATGTCCAGGGGTGTTGGGTCCGAGACCCCCTCATTGGTCAAACTCCTTGATGACCTTTCATTATTTAGAATTTGTGAAATCCTTGTCGTATTTGTCTGTGCCTTGGTCTTGCTGCAGATGCTAAGGTTTTGAGTTAATCTCTTCTCTTCTTTAAATGCAAATCTCCTTGAGACTGTTGTAGATTCTAGACTAATTTCAGCTTTTGCAAACTGTCGAGAACATTTTCACCTTGGCTTTGAGATTTCCTAGTGGTTTTATTTTGGTCGCAAGGTGGTGTAATATGCACAAGTTTCTTTCCAAAAAAAAATGAATACCCCGATTCTTACAGTTCCCATCCCCCCCCAAAAAATAACTGCACCTCCAAAGCCTGTAAGAATCACCGCACGATTTCTCAATCAATCGGTCAGCCATTCTTTTAAAATATAGTTTTTGTTTACTGGAATATTTTTTTTCAATGGCGGTGTCAGTGAGCGCCGACTGCACAATGAACTTTGCCGTCAAATTGGCACATCAAAAAGCGTTTCTGTTTAAAGTGAATAAATGGAAATAAGTTTAGGCATGGTTTAGTCCACCAAGCTGTGAAGTTGTTTTGAATTACTGAAAAATCAGGTGGGTAGAAATTCCTTAACCCTAACCCTCCCCAATCCTTCACCTGTTGGAGGACTGAGGACTGTTAGATACTTTCATTAACCCTAACCCTCCTCAATCCTTCACCTGTTGGAGGACTGAGGACTGTTAGATACTTTCATTAACCCTAACCCTCCTCAATCCTTCACCTGTTGGAGGACTGAGGAGTGTTAGGGTTAATGACCAGAATTGTGTGTTTGACTTGTACTGTGTTGCATCTCATTTTATTTGTACACAGATTGAGTATCTCTAGTAAAATGGGGGAATTTTTTGTTCCTGTGCAATATTCCTGACGACTTTGCCCCTTTTTCTCCCCCCACAGGATATTTATATCGTGGATTAATTTCCTCTACTTTTTGTAGTTGTCAGTGAAATGTCAAATGTAGAAATCACACTAATCTTCTTGAAATTGTTTCCTTAATCAGTTTCGGGGGATTTTCTTGCTCCTGTGACAGGTTTCATAAAGGGAATTCTAACATGGTTAATATTTACAATGAAGTGTGATGCAAGTGATTTGGGAAAATCTTAAAACTGAATAAAGATGTCCTGTCACGTTCAGAAAATTTGGGGGAGGTGATTGGGTTTTTTTTTCTTCGTCAGTTTTTGTATTTCATTTTGAAAAACATAGCAGCGTGTCATGCTGTCTTTTGGGGCCTCTTTTGGTCAAGTTATTCGTGAAAATTTGTTCAACCATTTGCAAAGGACACATTCTGCCCATGATTTAAGATGATCTTATTTAGAAATGAACTTCACCAAATTTGATTTTCGCGTAACTCTGCTTCAACTTTCTCCAAATCTTCTTTCACCCTCTGAAGGGCAGTGACAACACACTTGCCTTCCTCAAAAAATGAATCCAAAAGCCCTTTTTTTAAAACTACATTTTATTTTGGAGAAAAACCAACTCCCAAAACAGATGACCAACTGTGAACTTAGCCATTTCCACATTTTTTGTTAAATACCTATCAGATATATTTCAGATGTAATTCTTACAAATGTAGAGCAATAACTGTTAAAAGGCACTTTTTATGCCATCTTTTTTTTTTTGGCTTTGACATAAAAAAAAAGGATGCACAGAAAAGATGGTTAAGACATTCCAACTGGCTACTACCACTTACTCCAAATGATATCACTTCTTTCTTTTTCATCTCGTCTTCATCTCATTTTAGGGGGAGGGAACCAAACAAAAATTTCAAAACCATAGATCACATTTCCAGCAAACTCTCAAAGTTGAAATTTCCTGGATTGCCATGATGCATTTCCACTTTCACATTGACAGCATGACACCAATTAAAGTGAAACATTTCTGTGGAAGACTTAAATCCAGCAAACCTGAAGATAGCACCCTTTCATGAGAAATTTTGACCAGTTTCCTGATTACAGATCGCCAAACAGTGTTCCGTTATCACCCTGCTCCTAATAAAACAGATTTTGACTCCTTAAGACTTTGACTATTCAAAAAAAAACTGCATTTCAACATACAAAAAAAGACTGTACAGTGTACGTCGCTGTGTTACAAGAAGTAAATCTAGATCCCCTCTTTTTCTCCTGTCAACTGGACCGAAGCAATCTGACGGCCAGCTTTCAAACAAAACGGTGTCCAACTCGATGCGCAGTTTAATACTTTTAAAATTCATGTACTGTCCCTGGGCCAAATCCTCAGATGGACTTCTTTCAAAAACATGAGCCTTATAAACGTTCTTAACAGTGCCAACTGCCGGTAGATGTATATTTGATTAATGGCAAGATCACGCAAACCCTGAATGTCTAAATGCCTCTAAAATAGCACCAAAACGTTGGAAATATGGACAACATTATAAGGCAGAATATATTGTAAGAGCGTTTTCAAAATGAGTGGATTCGGCTTAGACTTTGGTTTCGCTGGTTCCAGCCATTTTGAAGCAGCGCTTGAAACCACGTTCAAGCTAAGCTGAATCCACTCATTTCAAAAATGCTCCATGACTGTGCAATCCGACTCTCCAAAAAAAAAATGCACTCTAGTTTGTTCAAAATTATCTAATGCTGCATAGTTTTACAACAAAACAACGCAACACCACACTGAGTCAATACACAATTTAAAATAGCACTCAAGATTGATTGATTATAAAAAAGAAATGTAGGAAATACTCCGTCTTGTGGCTTTAGAAAACTATGATAAGCCACCGGCACGAAAAGAAGTCTAAATCACAAAGTATTAAAAAGAAATCTTGTGCAAAAACACCAAAACATACAACAAGTACTACTTCTCAATATCAAATGAAAGTATCTCCCTGTCTGGCACTAAGGGGGGAGGGCCCTTAGGGGACAGACATGCCAATTGAGGCAAACCCGATTATTAACCAAGGATTAATTTTCTGCCAACTTTGGCCACCCATGTAGACAAATTAGAAGCCGTTACTGTGGGGGGGGGCCAATCCTGAGCACGCACTGGGGATACGAACGCACTGAATTCATCTTGGACCAAGTGAAATCCTCTGCGTGAGTGTGACAAGCCCAGCAGGAATGGCCTCTTCTCAGATTTAATTTACAGGACTGAGGACTACACTTTCATGACTGAACGACAATTTGTTACTGAACCTCGGATGTTAAGTCCCAATGAATACAAATATACAGATTATTTTTTTTTTTAAAAATCGAGGATAAAAAAAGCTGACTCTGCAATTGAGCAGAGCACAACATCTTCGAGTACCGAGCTCTCTGCCAAATGCCCATGTTCTCTAGCTTTGCGCCGTCCTAACCTGTTCAATATTTGGCCAAGAACTTGGCGCTGGAGCGTACTCGACTGCAATACTGCACAGTACATTAGAATACTTTGGTCCATTCGTACAGATGCATCACTGTTAGTCATATCAAGGAAATAAATATGTGCTTGGATGCGGGAGGACGGCTCAGGAGAATGGATGCCACTACTACCCAAGCCACAAGTCGAGGGCATAATCGGCGTTCGTTCTCCTGACCACGGACCATTTACCCAGGGATGTGCCACTTAAGCTCAGAGCTGGTTCAGTGTGTGTTACGGCCGGCACAATATCACAGCAGAAATTAAGTTGGATTATGTAACACTTTCTCTAATAATAAAACATATATTCCTGTCTACCACTTTGTTTTCTTGTAATATTTTAAGTCAGGGTACACCCTTTCTAAAAATATGCTGCTCAAGATATTTCATCCTATACATTCTGAGAAAAGTGTACCACAAAATTGGGGAATTTTGCCTCCTTAAAAACTTCGTTTCTCCTTGAAATCGATGAATGAAGAAGATTTATTTGTCAAAACGAACAGATTTAAGCACCGCGTCGGCGCGTCGTCTCAGCATAACCACGGCTGCACTGTACATGCTGCAACGTGTGTCATGTGGTCGCGAGTTTTTTCCAGAAAGTCAAGAGCGCCCGCAGGGGTAATAACAATCCGTAACACGCATGGAACCAAGGTCGCACATGTGTTTGCACTGGGGCCGCTCGCGGTTGCACATCCCTGGGTGAATGGTCCGTGTCCTGAGCAAGATCTTAAACGTTAGTAAGTTAGTTAGTAGTTAAATGACAGATACAAGTACATGATTGCATAACAATGTAGACCGTAGCCTGCTTTTTTTGGAATAGCAAGCGTGTCTGTGGAAAGAGGCTGTAGTAACTTGTCATTGGCTTGCATAGGAACACACATGATATCTAGCCATAGCCATAACTTGGGGACACAAAGCCCCACAATGGCGGTGGCAAGCAATTCCAAGGCACTTTTGGGTTTAGGTCGGTCATCAAGTCAGTTTCGAGTCCTTGCAAAATTCATGTTTTTTTCAGAGGCAATCCACTCTTGCATCACTTTGGCAAATGCAGTTTTCCATTCGCTCAAAATCTAGGGCGAGTCTGAGGACACTACCGGAAAAATACTTTCAGGAAAAATGACTACAATGCCAGGGGTCAAGAAACCACTCAAATGAGCTGAAAGAAGGAATTTTAAAAAACTGAGATATTGGTATTTTTGAATTCAGCAGAAAGAAAGCTCTCCCAATGGTATGCACATGGAACACTTAGGGTAGAAGTACAAGGTGACAATGTGACATTATTCTGGCTGCTTTGCGTCTTTGTTCCTGACATTGTTTCAATATTTCAGACCAGGCACGAATAATCTTAACAATTGCTAAGAAAAATGACATTTTAAAGTATGTGATTCTGGGAAATATTTGCAAATAAATAGGCAACAGATTACTCTTTCCAAATATTACAAAACCCCCAAATTGACCTCCACTTCAATATGACTTTGAACCCTCAAAATAGGAAAGAGGGGGATGTGACTTGACTCTCATTTTGTTGTGACAGGTCACGTGTCACGTCACATTGGCCATATCTACTGGCCTAGCTCTGATACAAGAGTAAACATTTATGATTTTGACAAGCTTGCATAGTTTCAACATCAGGAACTTTGTTATCATTTTACAAATGATGATTAAAAATCAAAGTTGTATTTTCACAGTTCCATCAGTAACTTTGAACAAATGATGCATTCTCAAACCTGTAACGTACATGTACCGTAGCAACAGCATTCCTGCTCATGTTTCTACTTCCATCGGACTGTATCCAAGTCGTTTCATCCCCTTCTGGCAGATGGCCTCGATATCTCGGATCTGTCTCATCGTCAGCTCCGTCTCCCAGTTATCTAGCGCGGACGGCAGGACCACCCCCTCATGCGGGCTCTGGTAGACGCCGGAGTGGGCGGCCTGGACCATCTGATGTTGCATGGCTGGCGGAAGAGGGAGACCTTGGGGGAAAATGAAGACAACACGGGGGGGAACAAAGTTTCCGAGGAGACGGTTTTATTATATTCAACACACTTCTTTAAGGACCTTTCTACAAAATTTCACGGCCGATGCTGAGATAGTCAGCAAAGGTGGAAAGGTTTGCTAGCAGCCCAAACTTCGTGTGGTCTACCGCTCGAGACACGGAATAACAATGACTATTAAAATGGATTCTTCTGCTTAATAGACTCTGAAAGCATAAATCGCATAACCTTGGCCTTGGAAACAGTGCATCGTTAACGTTAAAGGGGCATCTGTGATTAACCAAAGTGCTCTGAGCACAGATATTCTAAAGATCTGTACACATCTGGGCAGAAAACTGGTGAATGCATTCTACCAAATTTGCACCTAAGCCAATGTGTGCACACGGTATGAAACCGCACTCACCTTCTTGTCTCTTATGAGTACATTTATTACAAAGTATTATCCGCATTTCTTGAAGGGTTGTTCAGTTTTAGGTCTGTGGGATTGGTTCAGGCCGTGGGACTCACCAATGAATTTGTAGATGTTGTCTGCCATACTCCTGGGTGATCGCACCAAATCTTCGTACCTCACAATCCGGTACTGGCCCCTCAAGCTACCGACGGTGTCCAGCAACTGGTCCATGTAAGCTGCCCACAGGGTGGCCAGCAACTTGTGCGGGGTGCCCAGAAGGTCGTAGAAGCGGTTACTGTCCAGGCCCTCGAACTGGCAGGGGGCCTGCAGCTGCTGGGCTAGGACCTGGATGTGCCGGGCCACGTCCATGAAGGTGTACAGCTTCAGGTTGCTACGGACGTAGTTGGCCACCCAGCCACGCGGGTCACGGATCACGTGGACGCTGCGCATGGTGTCCCCCAGGATGCCCTGCAGCCACTGCAGCTTCAGGCCCCAGCTCCCGCTCTCGAAGTGGAGCACGCTCTGGGCGTTTGGGTATCGGACGGCGTGCTCCAGAAAGTCGGCGGTCTGGTAAACTTTATACTGGATATCCCCGGCATTTTCTGAGGACTGATCGGCTGATTTCGCATGTATTTTCCTCCTGATTGCGTCCTCTGAAACACTGTTTTGTTTGCTATTGCTCACTGGCTGATGACCAGATTTGTTCAGGTCTAAATCCTCAAAGGAGCGAATGGGCCAACTAGCTCCCTCAAAAACCCTATGCCTGCTCCAGCGCAGCATTTTGATCCTATTGGTCAGGGCAGGAAATCTAGTCACGTCTTTCTCTGTCCAGACGCAAGCATCTAGGAAAGGGCTGACTTTTAAGCGTGTGGTCTCCGGCAGTTTGACCGCGTCTGATGGTATTTTTATGTGAAGGAAGTCGGGGTTGCGGTAGAACAGCCAGCCAAGGATTTCTGAGCCGGACCCGGGGAGAGATGTGACGACGACCGAGGGAAGCTTGGGGGAAGGCGTCAAAACTGTGGTCTCGTGGGCCACCGGCGTTGGGTCACAGGACTCACTCTGGCAAGTGGTAGAGAGTAAAGCCACCAGGGTGAAGCAGCAGAGCAGTACCACACCAAGGAAGAGGTTTCTGTTCTTTGGGACGATCCTTCGGAAGCGACGGTTGATTAAATACAGCACCACCAACCCGAGCATTACCACTCCCAGAGAGAGACTCATCAAGGTGAAAAGGTCCCAGTTTCTGTGTCTCTTGTGCCTGGTCCCTTCAAGTGTACTGTTGACACCAAACTTGATAAGATGTGTTCCTTTTTGCACGGACACATATCCCGGGTAGCCCAGGAATTCTTGACGCGTCCTCGGATCACTGTGCCTTGTTACTGTGTTGATCGTATATTTCATTTTCTCGGTCTGTATCTCAAATGAAACACCATTTTCCTTGACGTCTTGGAAGCTCATGTCGACGATTTTTTCAGAGGGGCCGCAGAATGCAAAGGCCATCCGTGTCAGACGGGGTCTCAATTTGAAGGTGATATTGACGAAATTGGTCTCGCGGGACCTGAACTCCGAGGGATGAGACTGTTTGGAGAAGGAGGCTTTGGGGCTGCGGCCCTCGGGACTGACCCAGAACATCTTGTAGTCCTCCCCCTTGATGGTCGCCTTGGCGCCGTACAGTCTCCCCAGCCGCTCCTGCTCAAAGGTATTCTCCACGTTGTTGAAGAATGCCGCAGCATGGGTCAGCGGCGACTTAGACCGGGTCTGAATGTGGTCCAGGACCACCAGTAGGCCGGGAGTGAGGAGCACCAGACTGCGGTAGACCGACTTCAGTCTCATCTTGGAATTGTAGCCGTCTGCCGCCTCGCCGCTCAGATGCACCATACCGTCACTAGTGCTTGCCGTGATCAACTCCCCGCCGTACTCCGCAGCTTCCTCCTTGCGCCAGTCCAACCACTTCTTGCACTCTCCCAGCTGTCCCTCCCACGGCTGGAAGCAACCACTCGTTGGTGAAGGAGAGAACATGATCACATTGTTCAAGAACGAGTACTTGGGCCCGTACAGGCCGTCGGTGATGAACGGCTGTCCGTTCGGGGCAAACACAAACATGTTCTGGTCGGGGTGTTCATGACCCGGGTTGAAACTCTTCCATTTGTTGACCCACGAGGCGTACATGTCTTTCTGGACGAGGTCAAAAATCCCCCTCCCGTGCATCTTGCCGGACTTGAAAGCGAGAAAAGTATCGTCAGTTAAGCTGGGGTCCACCTTGCTATATGTGACTACACCCCAGTCGCTGAAGACGTGGAGGTCATGCGTCCCGCTGCGGGGAGGGGCCACAGGTGAGATTGTCGGATCGTACCACAGGAATTCCGTGTGGAGGGTGCACCAGCGCTGCGATTCCGACGGCGCCAGCCGTGACTTCCTCTCCATCACGCGGTGCTTGCGTATCTCCTGGGCCAGCCAGTTCCCATACCCGTTCCGCATGACAAAGGTGTCCAGGAAGACTAGCTGGCTCTCGGGGCCGTAGAACCAGTTGCTGTTGCTGTCGGCGATGCCCACGGTGCGCTCAAAGTTGGGCATGATGGTGTTGTAATAGAACCAGAAATGCTCCTTCATCCACAAATCCTGCGTGTAGTCCACCCCTAAGTGGCGCAGCGCCAGGTAAGCGTACTGGGTGACGGAGCGGGACGTGTAGCTGCCGTACGCCACGCCTTCATCCAGCGACCCATCAATGACATGATTGAGAAGCCTCATGGTCTTCCCGAAGTTCTCCTGCACATGCTGGACCCACTTGTCCGCGTTCGGCACTTGGTGTATTGAGGCAACCAGACTTCCGTGCAGCAATGACAGGTAATTAGTGGCTACGTGGTTCTGTATGTACTGACTGCCCCAGTTTCGGGTTCTGGAATACTTGTACATTTCTTCGGTAACCTCGATGATTCTCCCCAAGTATAAGGCACGTCTCTCTTTACCTAGGACTGGATACAGGAAATCAAAAGCTGTGACAAACCCCGTCAAGGAATGGGCTACTGGAACCTCGTCCTTGGGTGCACTGATGACCTGCCACTTGGGTAACGAGGCCATGATATCCATGTATTTGAATGCGAAATCTCTGGCGTCGTGATCCTCGGGGTACAACACACAGTACATGGCCAGGGCTGCCAGGTTGTTGCCGTAGACTTCGTTCCAGCGGCCGCCGAAGGTTTCATAGTCAGAGGAGGGAAGGTAATGGCGCTGGTTGCTGAGCATGGTCCGCGCCGCCTCCTCAAGCACGCCGGCAATGTTACTGTGGGTGGTCCTGGCTTGGCGTCGCAAGCTTGGGATCTGATCCTTGCTGTAAAACAGCATTGGGTGGGTGGTGAATTGCGACTCGCAGCTAGTCACTCTGAGGATCGATACTACTGCTAGACCAAACCACAACTGAAAAGCTCCGCCCCAAGACATGGGCGTGGCCAGATAGGCCGCACCTCTCCAACTGTAAATTCTGTCCAAGGCCATACTGCACATGGCCTGGTGGACCCTGGAGGTCAGAGGTCACCTGGCAACCATCATCTTCGTATAATATTTTGTAAGGGGACACGGGCAACACAGATCAGCGTTGTTTTCCTCAAGCCAATGGCATCTGCTTTCGGTCATCAGTACGTGCTATCCTGAGAAAGCAACAAAATAAACAAGAATACACTAAAAAATGAAAACAAGGATAAGGCACTGGTTTCTGTCAGGTGTATCCCAATTCCTGACAGGATTTGGACATTTCATCAAAAAATCCAGTACACGGTCTTTCCCAACCTGATGGGTGTCACACCAAGGGTCTGTTTTTCCCATGGAGGACAGCAGTGAATATAAATGAAGTAAAGAGACAAAATATTAACTCAAGATCTCCAAATTGCATGAACTGAATTATTACTTATGCATTCTTTAATTATACCAAACAAAAAAAAAGACTTGAAAAAGTTATTACCCCCCAGAAATGTTTAATTTAGAGCTGGAGTGACTGCTTTTTTAAGTACCGATGCCAGCCAGAGAAAATGTCGCTGAAGTGTACAAGTTTCCACAAAGGAAGTGTTTTTCAACAGTTCGCCTGTTTTTGGCACCGGAGTTTCAGCAATCTCTGTCCCAGCCTGTAGGCTACAAGGCAGGACAGTTCTTGACCCAATCACCAAAGGTAGCGGTCACAGGTAGGTCAGTCACTGACACAATCATCTCAGGTAGGTATTGACCGCTCACACAGGTATTGGTCACCTGATCCCACTCCACACTTGATCCTGACTTATTCCACACGGGAATCTCTTTTGCTCAGCACTCACCACACTGGGTTTAATGAGACTCTGAGCACCAGTCGTTCTCAAAGGGGTAAGCCCTTCAAAACAAATACATAATTCCAAGGTGAGAGTAAACCGTAGAGTGTCCCTCCATGCTCTTAAAAGATTAACACTAAATGCATTTTTTGGAGGATGACATTGCATACAAACTATTCTGCTCCTCATAAATTCAACTCTTATCAGCTATTTTTAATGCTAAAGTTGGTTACAGCCAACTAAAGTTGGTTACAGAGAGTCCTCCTCAATCCTTATAACTGACTTCCAGTTTTGTTGTGGGAATGCAAATTTTCAACCAAAAAACACAGAGATTCTTCTACTGCAACAATACTGTTACTGATATGTAATCTTCGAATAATAAACGAAATAAAAGTTAAAGTTTCTGGCACAAACCTGCTTCCGATCAAGGGCCACACCCTGGTGCACCACGGAGGAATAAAAACACATGGGTGCACCCACCCTAACACAGCAATACTTGTGTGGTACCCCATAAAAACTGGCCTTATGGGCTACTTCCCATTGTTCCGGTACCCCACAAGGCCCCATGTATAAGCGCACAAAAGACCACACACTTTTCCACACAGGAATATTGGTAACCACACACCCTGAAGGCTATTAAAGCAGTTCCCAGGGTATATACAGGGCATCTGTGAAGATTGAGAAAAGTCACTCAACCAACACTTAATTTGCATACTTGTTATTTACATGTCTACGAGTCTCTCATCTTGCCACTCACCTGGAGGAAGACTCGTTTCTAAGAGAGCCTGAGAGAAGAGGGCATACTTTACAAACAAAAATACACTGGCAAGTGAAAACGAAAATAAGGCAGCAAACGGCTTGAAATTAACTCCACGTTGTGACGGTGGGTCCCTTCAACTTTTAAGGTAACAAAGCAGTTTCAAACAGTTTCCCAAAATTTATTCCACACCACATTCAGCTCAGTTTTGGAAACTATTTTAAAGTACTGCTGTTCCACTGTTAAGGTCAATCTCTTTGTTCATCTTTCTAAAGGTATTGTATCCCATTTCTTGTCCATCCAAGTCCAATTTCAGACCCTGGAATTCAGTTTTTGGGGAGGTTAGGCTGACCAATAAATAGATATTTCTAATCCATTGACACAAGCTCTCCAGCAGAAAACCATTAAATTGAACTAAATAAAAATGGGCCAAAATTTCATTTTTTTTTTCCATTCAGCTAAAAAAATTGAGATTTGGGGGATCCTTGTTAGAGAGAATTCCAGACACATGTAGGCCTACAGTGCCCCTAATTTTTCCCTGCAATGATTGATTAGCCAGACTGAAAGCAACAACATGAGTCAAATTTAGCAGTGAAGATATTGAGGTATTCACTTAGAGAGCACTTGGAAGTTTTCACAACAGTTTTAGAGAGTTTGTGCGCAGGGTGTCAAGTGGAGTCAGTAGTTCCTGTACGTGGAATTCTCATCAGGGAAGAGTGACGTTTGGCAAAATTGTTTCACCTGGAAACAGGACATGATCCTTTGGCCGAATAACGTTTTTTATAAATAAAGAATTCTTAAAAATGTTGACACTGTTACATGTAGGAAAGAGTTCCATCAAGTCCATACGCGGACATCACACGACAGCATGAGCACAAACCCTACGAGACTGGTCTCAAAAATTCTGACTGTTTTCTAAGTAAACACTTCCATATGTTCCCCAGTAAATTTGACATTTTAGGACATTTTATCACTTTCTGATGGCTGATACACCACTTTTAATAGGTAAAGAACAGTGATGTTTGTATATGGCACTCTTGCCCACACTTACAATGGAGTTATGTTATCTAAAGCTCAAGGTATATAGGTGAACAGCCTGCCTAACCAAAGCTTTCATTAACGTAAGAAACTACAATGTACCAGCATGGCCAACATTACTTTTTCACCGTAACATTTAAAAATACAAGCTCAATGTCTCCAGGAATGACGAAAAAAATGGCTTCGACAATATTGAAATTTGAAAACACCAAGTGGCTACTGTACAGGTACAGTAACCGTAATGCAACTTCCAAATTATCATTGCAAATCTATAAAAGGTTTCAATTTCCGTTCACTGCCACTGTGTTGCAAAAGCTCTGCATTCTTGGCATGCTGGGATCGAGTCCACTCGAAATGCACTTTTTTCCACTGTTTTTTCCTCTTTCATTTCTTCAACGCATGTTTCTCTTTTCCTTTTTGGTAGATTCATACTCCTGGAGGAATCTTTTTCAGGGAAATAAAGTCCGAAATCTATTTGTTATGGACTGCTTCATGTTTCCAACACACCTGACTGGTACAAAACGTGGACAAAAAACTGTCGAAACATTTGTAACAATAGTCAATGCACTTAAATAATTTCAATGATGTGCATGACTCGTTGGGGAGTTGTTGGTGCTATGCTTCCAATCATAAATGCAAAAATGAAAATTATGATGTATAGAATTCCATATCTGTTGTCATTTGTCACCTGTTGTCTGTCACCCATCGTGCGTCGCCCATCGTGCATCACCCGTCACGCGTCCTCCGTCGCTTGTTTTGGGGGGTTTTTGTCACTTTCTGTTGAGGCCGCAAATAGATTCGGACAAAGCTCACTGCCTGTCGGCATCCACGTGAGGCCCCAACAGAAAGTGTTCACTGTGCGACAGCACGCTCATGTGCACTGGCACCTAACGGCTCTTGCTTGTCATCACTGGTCGTTCCTGCCATTTGGGCATAAAGAATGAGGAGCCCTGTGATTGGCCAGTGTGACCCCCAGTGTGACCCCCAGTGTGCCGCAGACAACTGCCATTTCAACCAGCGCAGCTAAGAAATACACACACATGCACGGAAAGCGGCTGAAGCCATTTGCCATATCTTATGTGTTTACTGCAGCAGTAGCCAACCTTTTGGTTGCAGCTCGTCTTCGCAAAGTGGACCGCATGACCGCATTCGCTGATAAGGAAATAGTTACACCTTTTTTTGAAAACGGAAGGCCTATGGCTTTGGCCCGGTTTTTTTTTTCTTGGTACTCCGTACGAAGGTATGTAAGCTAACTTACACAGAACTCTTGGGGGAAATGGAGCAGCATTTCTATGGATACACAACCAGAATAAATCTCTTTTCGTGCCATGTTACACGCCATGTAAAGCCTGCGGCGAAAAAGGCTCGTTTTCTCTGGGTTCGTGGGAGCGGGGCCTCACACTGACATGACTGGCCTAACGTTATGTGGATTTTGCTAGTTTCTGACCGTAATGTTCGTAATATTGAACATGTCAGTTCAAAAGGCCACTTACAATTTGCTGTTTATGTCCAAACCTTACCTCTTTCAAAAATAAGGCAGCTAGCAGAAGCAAATCACGACGTGGCAAACTTCCGCCAACCTTGGTCACGCCAAACTTTTCAGTGAAGTGAAACCCTTAAACTGGTACCCGACCTGCGTACTTGATACAGCGCATAAGCGGGTAATGAAAACAGGAAACCAGATTTCAGGACTAAAGTTCTGGATGCAACAAAGGGATGCGCTCAGCAGATGTTTTTCGTGATGTAAAATGCTGGCATCCGGCCCGCCCAACCGGGAAAGAGCCATTCTCAGGAAATCAATCTGAAATTCTGAAGTTTGAGCTAGTCAGCTAAATAGCAAAGAAACTAGGCAAAGGCTTAAGCCGCCCAGGCCCCACCCATAATTTAAGGGGGAGAACTATTTCAGACTCATCTTTCCCAAAGAAATATTGTAACTGGAAAAAAAATGAACTTTTCCCTTTCTAACATTTCCCCAATATTTCATTTGTTCTTTTATTTCTTTCAAGGAGAGATCAGTCGATAACAAGGGGTAGCTGCACCTGCCTTAAATTCATAGCTCACAGAATTTATATTTCACAGAAGCATTTCCAGGAATGACTTTGAGATAGTAAGAAGCAACCTTTTAAGTTCCGGTGGTGTAATCGACATGCTACTTTCTAATGGGAAAAACAGCAGCATATTTTGATTCACTGCGGCTATTGATAACTGGAAATCATTAGACAAACCAAGCATAACTTCATTATTGCCACATGTACTTTATCTCCATTTGCAACAACTCTGAAATACATGTAGTTTGTACCAGACACTTCACACTTCACTGTGATCTTCAAGTATGAAGTATTACCTACAGCCACGCATTTAACAAGACTACCGAACCATCAAGCATCCAAGTTCATCTACCGTTTGTTTCGATTTTAGAATCTACTTAAAAACAATTCAATATGTTACAGTAAAAACAGATCTTTAACCACTGTTTGCAGCAGATGCCACATTAATTTCTTTAAAGGTTGCCAAACTTAACCAAACCTCCCCTATCGGCCCCGAGCGGAAGAGCACCCCCTATGGGCAAAGAGAAAGACAGGTGGTTACAAGCGGGTTCTTGCATGAGTTCTGCGTGTATGCAAAGACCATACATGCCGGAGTAAATTAGTTATGCGTACTCAGCGCCTATGCGATGAGTGCTAATGAAACGCGCCCTCTTTTGTTTCGCTCGGAGTGGACAGCAAAGCAAACTGAGACCTCTCGTTGATTTTCAAAACAGAAACTGAATGGAGACAGGCCAATTACTCATTTGATGTCACTGATTATCAAAATAAACAATAAAAACCAGTATACATCCATGCAATGGGACATCAAATTCTATAATTCAGCCAAAACAATTTTATCGGTGGCTTGAATAGACATTTTTACTACATGTAGTAACAATTGATTGATGATTGCAGCACTAAGCTAAATGTTCTCTTTAAGCCAATGGAAGTACATGAAATCTACCATATTTGTACAATGAATACAAAATGATCCATCAATATAAGCGGAAAATCCTTGGGGCTTAAGAGAGATACAAAATGAAATAAAATGAACCCAGTGAGTTCAATACAACACTATACTAAAGTGTGATGTCATTTTGAACCATGCGGTGCGGTGCAAACGAATGGACTATGCGTGCATGACGGTTCACGCGCCGGTTCTCCGCCTAACGCCTCTCACACACATGATGGTGTGCGCGACACAGTCACTTTGGTACTCTGTACACTTTGACACTGGAAGATAGTCTGGTTCCCTACCCCTGTACTTTCATCATCAGATGTTGCAAATGTAGAGGAATGGTAGCAAGGCAAAGGTTCCGACTGTGCTCCTTGCTCAAATGTGCTACAAGCGGTCTTCTAACACGGACAGATCGGCAAAGAGCTACCAATCTCTCCAACAATCTTAAAGATATTCCTGAGATCCTTCACAGATGCAGGAAGTTAATGACATTACAGGGGTATGTAAGTGTCATGTAAAGTCACAGTAGGTGACATCTCATTGCTTATTTTCTGCAAAATTGTCCAAATCTCTCTCTGGATTTTGAAGTATCTGGGATAGTCTGGAAAAACTCTTGACAAGTTTGAATTTTAACAATCACACACAGCATTTTTATCAAAATTCTTCAATTTCTTATTTTGTGAAGGTACATTTTACGCTATGGCTCACCAGAAAAAAAAAATCACAGGTTAAAAAGCACTAGTGATTTTAGGAGACATTTCCTCCAGCACATAAATTTCCACAAGCACACAAACAGTTGCCAGCAAGTGATGAGACCTGACGCCATATTTTCGGCACATCGGCTTAATGACCTTTGACCCTGGTGGCAACGCTGACAGACGTGAGATGTTTCTCTGTACAGTTCCATCAATAAGACTGTTCCTGATTCATTTTTTTTCCATCTATCTCTCTCTTTCTCTCTCTTTCCTTCATTTTCTGTTGTCGATTCTGTCTTTGACCTCCTGCACAGTCTCCTTCAGTGACTGCCGATATGTCTTCTCCTTGCGCGGCGGGTGCTTCATGTAACCCTTCCGTCTCAGGTACCGGACCGTCATCTCGGTGGCCCCTACCGTCACCGTGTAGCGCAGCGGGGTGAAGATCTTGTACAGGGCGTAGGCCATCAGGGCGTTGCTGGCCCCCGAGTTCTTGAGCGTGGCGACGTGGTGCTCGCTGATGCCGATCTTGAGGAGGAAGGGCGCAATATCCACACCCCTGGAGATTGATTGAAAAAAAATCCAGGCACTGAAAATGGAAATAATGTCTCGGGATCGGGAAATCTATCTCATGCAGGCACAGCAAACACTTCCATCTATAAAAGTGAGGTTTAGCTCACTTGGAGTAACCGTGGACAAAAACTAACTGGAAATAGCCAACTGTGAATGTCACTCACCCAACTTTATATATACATACACATGTGACCTGAAGAGCATCACTGACTCATGGCGTAGCTTTGGTAGAATTAGCAAATTGAGTCATAACTTCAACTTTAGTCCCACTTATATCAACTGGTTTTTATTTTTCACTTAATTATTTAAAAGATGATGTCACTTGATTGGTTTCTAAAATACGGCAACTTGACTGAGAAAAAAATTGACCAAACAATTAGACCTCATAACCTAAGGAAAATCAATTTGATGAAAAATCAGGGCTGAGAACACGCACCTTGAACTTGAAAACTTGACTCTTTAGAACCAAACTTTTGAAAAGTGTTGCTTCACCACCTGTTATGTAAGTCTTTAGGGTTCTCAAATCTCGTCTTCATCTGCTTTTTTGTCTTCGGGCTTCATTTTTATGAATGCAACCCCCAAGTGTCAACCTAAATGCAGCTCCACTTTCCAAGACAGAAATATCAAATTTTTAACATTTCAGACATCTCGTTCTGAGGGTAAACACTTATTACTGACTGCAGAGCTCCGCAGACGAAAGACAGAGCCCAGACTTTGAAAAAAACCCCTTCTTTGAAAAAGCAGACCCCAACGGTGCATACACACTGCGCAACTACATACAGGCGTAGAGCGCCCTCAAGCGTTTGTCCACGGGGGAATTAACAATTTTTGTGGCAAAGAGAATCCATCAGTAAACCGGTACAGGGTGCTTCAGACTGCAACAAAAAAGGTTGAGGAAGAGGCACTCACATTTTAATGGTGTAGTAGAATGCGCCGAACCAGAACGGGGCGATGACCCAGTGGACCGGAATGATGACGTAACCATACGCCTTCATCATCATCTTCATCCTGGTCCAGTTACTCAGTGGCTTACCCGTCTCGTCGTACTTGGCGACGATTGGCTCATCATCGTCATCCTCGTCTTGTTCTTCGCTGTCCTGTCTTGCCTCGACGCTGCCATCCGCGTCCTTACGCCCGGCGTCGGGCGCCAAATCCTCTTGTTTTCCCTGCATGGCATCTTTCTCTGTTTTTGACTCGGCGCCATTCTCCGTCTTGGAACTTTGAGTCAGGGTGCTGTGGTCGGGGTGAGACTTGGTCTGGAAGCCACGTCCACTGACTAAGCTCCGCCCCCAACTGCTGCTTGATGAGATCAACACATCATCTGTTACTATCGGATGTGGCTTGTATCCATGAGCCAAGAGGTGCCAGTCTGATACCCTATATTGGTATGTGGTGAAAGATGTAACAGGTGTATGCAGCTGTAGAGATCTCCAGCTGTTGTCCAGTGTCCCGACCACTGTAACTGCTGGTAAACAGCAGCGACCAAAAAGAAAAGATGTTAACATAAATGAAGGCAGTGGGCATTTGACAATGAACCCCCTCCCCATTTTTTAATTGGCACACCAGGACACGTGCACAGAGAGTTCCACTTTCCCTTGTCGTGGTTCATTAGCCATCAGAAAGAGATATGTCTTACAAAGCCAAATTTCGAAGGGAAAATGTTGTAACCTTTACTTGGAAAAAAGACACTTGGAATGTTTCAGGCCAGTCTCATATGATTTGTGCACAGTGAGTCAAATGATGTCCGTGTATGAAACTCTTTCCCGTAGAACTAGACTTTTTACTTTTTTACATCAAAATTTTTACCCAGTGAAATCTTAGTTATGTCAGTCTTAGTGCCACGCTTTTGTTGTTGTGACTTTATTTTTGTTGGGCACATTTCGATCTGCGAGATTGCTCAATCCCTGCATGATCAGTCGATCTCAATGCAGAATTTGTTGAAAATTGCACCATCTGACAACCGCTGCTTCTTTGTAATTTCCAATAGTTAGAGATTTACTGCAGGATCGCCCAATGATGCAGCGTGATCAGATAATCAGGCAAATCAACTAATTACCCCAAACATATTTGTGGGATAGGATTCTGACCAATACGGCAACTTCAAAAAATATATATTGGGTGTAATTTTGCAGGATCCGTCAATCATACAGCACAACTTGTTACCAATTTGGAATTCTGCCGGCCCATCACCTTTTCTCAGTTTTCTTTCTAACTCATGGTTGTGAAGGATTGTTTCAAAGAATGAAAGCAAAATTAGAAAATTCACGGAGAATTGACCAATTCATTACCCAGAGAATAAGCCTCGAATGTACAAATTACCTGAATGCACTCGACATGCGATTACTATCTTAACATCACTGACTCTGAACTCTGCTGAATGTAGCAATTACTAACCATGCTAACATGCTGAATACAAAGTCTGACAGATATGACATTGTAAGTGAATAACATTAAAAGTGACATAGCCCGTCATGTCTGTATTTTCACACAAGTTTCCTGTACTGTTCAGAGTGCCTACTTCTAATCAAAATTTATCCATTAATCCTGAGGCCAACTGTACTCGAATAATTGCAGGCAATAATAAGACTACAAAAACGTTAGGCCTAAGTTCACTTATTACATCATCACTGCAGTGATTCAGCCATGTTGAATTTTCGTAGGTCACATTCATTAAGTCATGGTTGTCGTTTTTATACGAAGTTCATACCTTTTGCCCGTGTGTTGAAGCAGAAACCCTCTGTTAAGGTCTGCACATCATTTGCAAAAGCTCTGAATTTACTGAAATTCCGAAATAATGCCATTTTGTAACCTTGACATCAAACCAACTAGGCCTAACTCACTTAACTTCAACGTCCATGCTTCGCACGTACACCACAAAATGTAAATACTATCAGTGTACCCAGACGCCTAGCACGTTATATGAAGGAAGAATTTCTGGCGGTCTTGACTCCAGACTAAAATTCGGTGATTAAGTTTTGAGGCCACGTGCGATTTATGGGTACAAAATGGTAGGCGGGGCTACGAACGAAATTTTCAAAGGGGGAGTTGAAGGAGCCCGGGGTCAAAAAATGCTTCCCCGGTGACGCACTGATTTTTTCAATTACAAAAAAATTTTCACCACAAATTCCTCGACAGTCCTTCTCTTCATTTCCTCGGGGCAGCAGCCAAAGATTCTTATTCTCTTAATTAAACAAAATTCAATACTCAGGCGTTCAAACAAGGCTCATTGAAAAAATTTGAAGATTGACCTGCCAAAAAATTGGAGACAGAAATCATACATCTGTTTATGTTCCAAGAGATTTCTATCACTTATTTTTTTCCTGATGTATTTCACTACAAAGTGCATCAGACGTTCGGAATGTAGCCACTGGAATTTACATTCTAATACGAACAACATAATCGATAAATCTACCAACCAAAACTTCAAAGACAAAAATTATGGAAACACCAAGTGAAAACATGTATATTACAGAATTTATTCAGTGCTATGTATATTCTCAATATACATCAGACATCCTAACATCCCATCTTCAACCCCCCCATCAACCCTTCCCCGTCCCCGCCCCTCCCTAATTTCCCCCACATACCCTTACATGTGGATTTTTATTACAAATAAAAAAAATGAGTGAATCAGTCAAAATCCCACTCAACAGGGCCACGATCAATATGACGGATGAGATAAAAGTTGAAAATTTTCCCGATCATTTGCCACACAGACATTCTCATTGGCTACGACCTGCTCACGTGACCGTGATGACATACCGTCTTTAAGGTCTAGTCTGCCTGCACCGTGGCACCGTGAGTTAACAAAGATATTATTCAATTCAACATAATTTTTCTAAAAAGGTTTCAAAATGTGAGAAAGATGGTTCTCTTTGGAAAAAAATAAGCAGTAATTTCAATGTTCCCCAAATAAAGAGTCCAACAATGAATATTGATGATCAGTGTTTGAGCCAGCAAAAAAAAACTGTGCACAACTATGCAAAACAGCGCCCTCTTTTGTTCACATCCACGGTGCCAGTCGAAGACCGTGGTTCGTCTTCTGAAGCCTCATGTGAACAGTCGCACTGTGCCGTCGGCTCCGCTGGAGAACAGCCACGGTTGCGAGGGGTGGAACTCGCATGCCAGCACGCCAAGACTGTTGGTGACCTCGTGGCCTCGGAGTATCTTGACGGGGACGAT
Source organism: Acanthaster planci (assembly GCF_054643075.1). Lineage (NCBI taxonomy): Eukaryota > Metazoa > Echinodermata > Asteroidea > Valvatida > Acanthasteridae > Acanthaster > Acanthaster planci. The sequence continues at coordinate 1,280,403 of NC_141782.1, forward strand.
CTGGGCATTCTGGAGAAGGTCACTGCGGCCAGAGACAAAGATCATCGGCTTTTAGGATTATTCATTCACGAAGCGAAAACAGTCTAATACAGTCCAAATATCTCTCGACAAGTTTTTCAGCCTCCTTCAAAACTGATCGATAAACTAAAAATGGTTGGTAATAGACAACAGAGGCTTTGCATGGCAGCCATCTTACAGGACAGCTTCTGTTCCACAGGGTACGCACTAAGGAGGGCTCCCCGTCAAACAGCAGGACTGGCCAGCAAGATGGCTACCACGCAAAGCCTTTATACAAAAGATCATACACCAGCAACATATTTAGTGGAGGCAACAGCCCGAACCTTTCCTCCTTAAAATTTGTCCACTCAAACAACCAACGTATGCGAACCGCAAAACATCCCGAGTAACTTTTGTTCAACACTGTCACGTACTGTCACAAGTTATCACTTCAGATGACAACAGTCCCATCCCTTTAAGAAGAATCTCTGAGCAGCAAAAGTTTAGAAGTCCACTATTTTGCTCAGGTTCCAGAACCGGGATATACAAACAGACACATGCAGTGTGAGTAAAAATGCGTCATTTTGTGACGTAATCTGAACAGCTGACTCACTTGTACACCTGACCGTGACAAACGATGACCAGCCCGTCATCCCCAGACGAGGCAAAGAGCGGGTAGCGTCTGTGGTAGCACACGTGCCGTATGGCCTGCCGGTGGTGACGCAGCGTCTTGTAGGGCTTGACGGACAGGTCCATGTCGAACCAGCTCAGCCGGCAGTCGTAGCTGCCCACCAATACATTGTCCCCTGTGGAATGAACAGGCCAAGCTCAATTAAGTGACCGTCCGTGAACCAACAGTCCGTGCTGACTGGTAACCAATTCACAAAATATATACCCTGGGTGCCAGGCAAAATCGACCAATGCCCGACAACTGGTTCCATGGTCCACAACTTGGACTATAACTGATTTAGAAGCCTCTCGGCTCGGGCGTACTTGGTAAATGCAAGCAGGAATTCACAAAAGCTGAGTGTTTTTCAATTCTAGTGGACTTCAAGGCAAATCTGTCTTGATGTCAGATTCACTTTGCATTCAATTTCATGCACTAACCAGCAGTGACAAATAAATACATTCAGGCTGTCGATGTGCTTCAGTGCCATGAAAACCGGGCTAAAGTTCCACAAAACGTAGAGGTAAGACTCCAGACTCACTGCACCCAAGAGAAAGATTCTCAAGAAGTTGCAAACGAATTAATTACAAAACAAAACCATCCAGCGTGCAGGATTCAGAAAAATAAACACGCTACTTGTGAAGAGTGGGGCTCTACCAATGGGCATGCAATTTTCTTACAAAAATTCCCTTGAAAGACTTTTTTTGGCAAAGATTTTATTCTTGCTAGACAGAGAAAACGGGATGTGAAAATTGTTCGCCGTCCGCACCCAAGACGTGACCTGCCAGTCTAGACTGGTCTGCGCCGTCGTCCAAAGTCGTCTCGCTTCACTCTGCTGAGGTCGCCCGCACAATGCCTTCCCTTCTTCATTCACAAACGGACAGACCAAAAAGGCAGGCGGGCGGGCAACATAACACGTGATACTGGACTCACCTCCAGGGTGGATGGCGATGCTGGAGATCCACTTGGCAGTCGTCAGCAACTTCTTGGTGAGCTCTTGCTTGAGGAGATTGTAAACGCGCACAAAGCGCTGAGTCTGGAACAGACAGAATAGTCAAAAAAGGAAATCAGGATTATGGCTGTACGTATTCAGAGCCCCAATACTGTTCTTCTATTCAACCCTACAACCTTCTTCTCCGAATCCCCTTCCCCGCGACTACACAACGGCACGACTTCCTGAACTACTGCGTGATGATGAACACATTTCCATCTGCCATTGCAGCTCTTTCCACAAGCTGAGAGACGACTTCACTCACCGCGACAAAGAAGTAGGGTCTGGACGGATGGAAGGAGATGGTCTGGACCAGGCCCTTGCTCTTCTTGAAGGGCGTCTGCGATCGCCTCTTGGAGAGTTGATGGATCAGGACCGAGGAGTGGCCGCCGTCGGGGACCACCGTGCCGAAGTAATCCCCCTTGCCGTGCCAGGCAATCTGCTTTGTCGGCTGAAAATAAATTGTGAAGGACATGCAATCGTAAACACTTACAAGGAATTTGTGAATAGAAAGTTTAGTTCATAACGTCAAATGTTGACATCGTTTTAATGACCGACTACCCTTTTTTGAGACAGCTCACAAGCAACAGGGTGAATAATGACAAAGTGATGCTTCGCCGGAGTTCATTTGATTAGCTTGTAGCAGGACTCGTGACTGCACGGAGTGCGATGGACTTGTGATGGATGTACAAGGATGAGATGGCCATTTACACGCCTTGCCCTTGCTTGCATACCAGAGTTGAGAGGAGTACAGAAGTCATTGTATTTGGTATAAAAAGCCAAATTCGAGCTCATTATAATAACGACATTACAGAGTCTTTACGGTGAAAGGCATTGTCCAAATTACTTGGCTGCGGCATGACATTACACACAACTCTCTGGGGCTTGGCCGTAGCCACTACCATAGACTTTGCCTAATTTCAAGCCACAACAGAGTTAACGCAGACTCGGCCAATGGTTGAATAATGATGATGCTTAGATGGGAGTGACAGTGCAGTTCAGTACAAGAGCAGAAAAATTCTGTCAAGCTGCTTTTTGTGGACCGCGCAAGCGCCCCCGCGCAACTTTGATGGCTACTAACTACAGCGCCCTCTAGTGATTATGCACAGATTGACTGGATGCCATTCATCATTGTCTCCTACTTTGAAATGCTTGAGGCACAGTCGGAAACCCTTCTCTTTGGCCTCTTCGGGAGCCTCCGACCATTCCACCAGCGGCGACGTCTTCGCTTCTTCCGGTTCTTCGTAGGCCTCCAGCAGCCGATCCGTGTCCGACACGACCAGCTTGTCCCCGAGCCCGGGGTTGACCAGGTGGACTCTCTGCTCCACTGAGACGGCCACCAGGCACACGGCCGGGTTGGGGCACCAAGCAACGCACTTAACAGTCCCCTCCATGTCCAGTTTCTTCATGCAGCGGCCCGACGACACCTCCCAGAAACGAACCGTCTCATCGTCGGATCCTGCCAATCGGGCCAAAACAGTGCCAAGGACAACAACCAATAGAAAAACTGAATACTACAATAACAATACATTACATCACCCTGTTCTTTATTCATGACCCAATCTTTTGACCAATCAAAATGCAACTAAATGATGTAAACCAATGCCTGATCTCAATTTCTTATAGTTTCACCCCCCATATCAAAGAAATATCGCTCCTCGAAAAAGCTCAATGTGTGGTTGCCTTACACGCAGCCCTCACACATTCCAAGGAACTGGCCAACTGGCCATGATGACCATCAGATAGTTGGGCTCACTGACCACTTCACTTTCTTAGTACTTAAAGGGGCTTCCTGTTTATCTCTGTTCATAAACTTCCAACCTTCTGACAATCGTACATGAACAGGGTGCAACGTAATGTAATGAAATGTAACCGGGCGGGCCAACAAATGCACAATTATTTAAGAGAGATGCTCTTTCTAATATTTTGTCCCCGGTGCTCGCTGAAAATGGCCACTTCCCAACCGACATCTTTTTGTGACTACTGACACCACTCCTCACCTGACACTAGCCACTGGCCCGTGGGGTCGACACTGATTGTCCGCACGTAGCTCCGATGGCCCAGGTAGACCACGGCCTGGGTGGTTGGAAACGGTTGGAGGTCCTTGGGCTTGGGTAACTTGGGCAGGAGGTCCTCTGGTTGCACTTGAACCTGGACACGAGGACACGCGGACATGAGGAAATGAGGACATGGGGACATGAGTACGGTACCAGAAGTTCTCGGAGATGGACTAATGTAGAAGTGTGTCAGTACAGGGCAGCAGACTTACACATCTCACTGCAAGTGAGAAACAGATTAGAAACTAAGCCCTATTTGAAACAGGTGTTACTGTCTACCGATATACAGATTTTTTGATGGCACACTGACAATGAAAAATGGGTTCGTAGCCAAAAGACACCAAATCCACACATAGCTGTTGATTATGCGCAAGGCTCTGCTGGTTAACTTCCGAGTAATTGCAGAAGAAACACAGATAGTATGGACAGGCATAATTATCTTTGAAAGGAGGTTTGGAGTTGTCATTTGGCTACAAAGGTTGTCAGGTACATGGTCCTTCAGTTTCAAAACTAATTGGAAAAAAAAGTCACGAGCCTTTCCGAGCTTATATCAATATGATCGAGGAGTATCAAAATTCTAAAACCACCTGAATAATGTCAACACACATTCCTCAAGATGCACGTTCCTAGGAAATGAAGACAATTTCAATTACAGACTTCATGTTACAACTTCTGGAGTCAAGAGTTTTGAAGCAAAAAATCTGTGCATGCCAGAATGGTTTTAATTTCTTGACTGAAACAATATTTCCAACGTTCAACATCGACCTGTGACGCCTGTTCCAATTATCCCATTAGCAAAGACAAAACACGTCACATGACGCCTCCTATGACAGGTGACCTACCCTCATCTTCCGTTGCCGTGGGCACAGGTACAGATCCAAGCATCGCTCAAATCTCTCCCGTACGTAATCCCGGTAGGCCGGTACCTTCCGGAAGCAGTCAAAGGTTTGAGGTAGGAAGTCCATCTTCCGATCCTCGGGGTGGGCCTCTTTCCACTCCTTGATCTGAGGCAAAGATCGGAAGGGAACAATTAGTTCTTTTTTCTCTTTTTGACAACTGTGCACATACTTATCCTAACCCTGCGAACAAGCCCTCCTAACATGCTTGCCATGAGGCAACATTTAATGACCACTGGTATCTTTGACCGATGCAAAACAATTGCCTATCTTTTCCCACGTTTACAAGAATATTGTTCGTGTGTGCACAGACAGAATGCAGGTACACCATGGCAGAAATCTCTTTAGGGGAGGAGTTTGGATCTGAGAAGAGCTGGTAAGGAGGGTTAAGATCATTATTGCTACTGCTGCTGTGATTACTAGTCGAAGGTAATCGTACAGTCAGTTGCAAAATTTTAAGACCACCTTGAATATTATTGGTATTTCTGTCACTGGGCCTGCATTGCATTGTCTCACTGAATGATTACTTAACATGGTTTTACAGTGGTGCATAACATCAGTGTAGTGCTATGTACCCATTTGAATGAAATTGGTTGCAAAGGCAGGTCTTGTATGACATTTTGTCTGCAAGGCAGCATGGGTAAAAAAAGCCAGTCTAAGTAATCAGAAATAAGGGAGGGCACACTGAATATTAGACTGATAACATGTCTTATCATGGAAATGTAGTCAAATAGCTGAACCAAGATACTAAGGTTATGCACTGAAAATAAACATGAGTTGCCAGGATTGATTGGTTTCAGTTTGGTTTTCCTTCAGGTCAATGCATATTCTACGGGTGGTCCTAAACTGTTGCAAATGACTGTATAAAGTAAAATTATAAAAACGGCCGTGAACTGCTCAAAACTGTGACCTGAAACACACAACTCAGAAAGTTGGAGGCCTTGAAGTTTCAATCCGGGCAGAATCTTTCTCAGAGTCACACTGCGAGAGATTCTGCCAGGATCGTAACCGGCCCTCTATCCTTTTACACTTAAAGACAGAAATTTTTAGGCGAACGTTTTGCCAACGTTGGCTTGGCTGAGAAACTGTCAAATGTGGCTCAGAATGCTTCAAAAACCAGCGATCGGAGTGAGAAAAAAAAAATCGCCGCGAAATTATCTCCGACCTCCTCCTCTGTGGGCAGGTACTCCGGCGGAGGGCGGTACGACTCCTCGTGACCGGGCAGCCTCTCCTTGGGCGCGGCGATGTGCGCGTGGTGGCGCCTGGTCAGCTCGACCTGGGACTCGTTGCTCCAGATGTCGTAGAACTTTGGCCGGTCGTCTTCGTCTTTCTTTTTCTCCTGGCGGGGCTTCATCCATCCCATCCGAATGGAATGCAACATTTTGCTGACCTGGGGTCACAAATAATGGAATCAAATCACAAACTGTTCCAGCTACCGGGGATTTAACGCATCACCACAAACTGAATACGCTGTTTCATTTGGAAAGAATTCTTCAAATATCACACAACTCAAGCTCTGTTCTACGCACCCAGGAAGCTTCAGAAAACGAAATCCAGTACCAGAGAATTTTTTTTACTGTGTTCTATTTATTCGTATGTAAAGAACTGGAGAGGGCTGCATATGGCTCATTGGGCAGCAAAACTTCCGAGGGTCACAGGTTCCAATCTCATTCCTGTCAATTTATTTTGTTCCACCAAAATTTGAAGTCAAAACAAGCGGGGAATTCCTGAGCGTACCCTTGCATATCAATGGAAATTAAGTTCACATTTATGAAATCTGCATTCGCCTGACTCGCAATTCACTTGGTCTAAATTTTACATTTCTTTAACCCTCCTGCGCTGAAGTCACTCTTTGGGTCATTTGGTGAACACCTCAGAGAAGCACAGCTGTGTCGTGTTGTGCACTGCACCAACTGTCCCTCACAGGAATATCAGATTGCACTTTTGTGCTGCCCAACAACTGTGCTTCACTGTTTCATGTGCATCATGGTGCAGTAAACCAAATGTAGTGAAGAGGACTGCACAAAAGACCCTGGGTCATTTTGTGCTGGCAATCTACTGTGTACACACTGAATCTGTGCATGTTTGAGTTCCATATAGAAAATACATGCTCACCAGAAATTGTGGGCATTTGTGCACATTTGTGCTGTAAAACCAAAGGAGGGTTAATGTTTCAGTTAATTCTTCTGATGTGAATTGTTTTCTTTAGTTTAATCTTGTAACTACGACACTCTTTCACTGATCTGCAATTTTTATTCAGACCCAGGGCTTCATAAGTGGCTTGAACTGACCAGAAATTCTGACAACAATCATTTCTGAAAATTACCCAAGTCGAACCGACCTTTTCTTTCTCCAGCAGTGAGGGAATGAAACTGCGCTTGTGCTCTGGCCGCCGCGTCACTGGGTGAATCATCTTCTCCTGGGTGAAGAAATCGATCCAGGGCTCGTAGGGGTCAAAGGTTGTTTCGGGATAGCGGCCGTCCTGGATGCGCTGTATGAATGCCACGTCTTCGTCCGGCAAAACAATATCACGGCCGGTCATCTTGTCGTGCACTGTGCGCCTAAAGGGCCCAATGACACATTCTTTGTTCTTAACTTTTCAAAGACCTTTGAATCCCGTGTGAAGTAAGACTGGCCAGGCTTAAACAACCCGAATCCCACAAAATCCTAACAAATCCTCCCGCTGAATTCTAAAAGATTCTGGACAGTGAGGGTTAAGGGTTGCAAATGAAACAACCCAGTTCAACTAACCAATAGTCAGGATTGTCCATTTTCTCCAGGAATTCCTCCAGTTCGTCTCTCTTTGGAGGTCGTAGGATCTTCTGTCCCCTGACATCGTAGCCGATGTGGGGGTAATCGTCATACCACTCCATGGGTATGTTGCCAACCGTATTTCTGATGTCCTAAGGAGAGCCGGAAACATACGAATTTCAGTGGTTTGGAAATAAATGATGAAAATTCCAGCGGGCGTGGAGAGGACAGAGCATTGCAGTCGATTCATAAAGTGGCAACATACTGGATTCTGGGTGCCAGACAATCATGGCCACCGAGGGGCAAATGTTCAGCGCCCAGATTTACTCTCACCTCTTCATCTGAAGAGTCAAATTCGTACTCGTCGACCTCTTTGCCTGTGGAAGTCCCAGCACCTGACTCTCCCGAGTTGTCGTCTGCTGGGGTCAACTGTGAGGGCGCTGTTTCGTTGTCCAGCTTGACTGAGGACTGGAGGTGGGACCTTCGCGGTCGGAGTTGCCAGGTCAGTCTGGCAAGCTTCCCTCTGCTCTTGGGTTTGGAGGTCTGTTTAGACGATAGACTCAAATTTAAAGCACTGCATTGTGAGAACTTTGTTCCGTGCTTGATTTGACCATGAACTTCATTCTACAAACCACTTCACTATTTATCCTTACAATGCCCAACTGTTCACTGGATTGACAGCAGTGAACAGTCAACCATTCCGTCCTTTTTCCTGTCCACTTCTTTCATTTTAGGGGGGGGTGAAATCAAAGTTCCTACTGCATGTTGTCTCCAGTTGAATTTTGAGCGATTCCAAGCCAGTTAGAGGAGTGTTAGATCCCTTAGACATGAAATATCAGTCGAAAATGCAAGAAAAGGGAATCATCTATCCACCATGTTGGACAAACCGACACCTTAAAACAGTCCCAAATCCTCCGATTCCAATATGATTTTACATACACTCTAGGAGGTTACGATTAAAATGAAATGAGAGGACAAGGCATCTTTCTTAACGTGGCCTACTTCAAAGGCACCCAAATAAACCCCCTTTAAATCAATCTATTCAAATTCTCTGCTGAAGAATCAGCCGCCATCTGCCACTGCAGTCCATCTAGATCAGATATTCTGCCGATGAAGACAGTGGATTGAGTGGCAAAAAGGTATCCTCAGAGAGCACGCCTACCTCTTGCTCCGCCACATCTTCCTCATCATCCCCGTCTGAGCGATCCTCCTCTCCGACATCGTCACCACCATCACCTGCACTGTCACCATTCTCCTCCGAATCCTGACTCTCACCACTAGAGACGGCACCCTCCTCGCTGTCCGTCATCTCTTCCTCCAACTGCTCGTCATCGCTGTCCTCTTCCAAGTCACTGTCATCGCCGTCGCTGTCGTCATCGTCTTCATCCATGGGTACATCGACGAACAAGTCTTCCTGAAATGAACCAAGAGCCAAACAAAAAGGTGGTGGACGTTTACCTGTGTACAGATATCCATTTGCCTCTCTTGCCAGCACGGCACCTGAACAAGCACAGTGTTTCGGGGGGACTGAGACATTTTACTGCGGCAAATTTTGGTCTGGTTCCATGCTCTCTATAAGTTCATATTACTAGATGGAATTCTTACCTAGTGCAGTTTCAGACTTTTTCTTTTCTTAAAAATTCAAAATAAGTGAGGTATCCTGCAATTTAACAAATTTTTGATTTACATTTAAGAAAGATACTGGGATTTTTCGGGCAGAGACAATAATTGCGATATTCTGGTACGGTCCATCCGGGAATTAATCCCACAAATCGCCTGTCTCTGAGCCAACTCGACAACCACTCATGTCAGTCAGGTCCAAAAGCAACTAAAGCAAGTTGAATCAACACCGAGAGACCAAAGATTGCTTTCAAAAAGGGAAGCAAAGTCTTTTCTTTTTTAAATAACGAAAATTTTTCGTGGCTGTTTCAGCAGTGGACGTAAATCTGATTGGTCATTCTCGTCCTCATGGCCTAAATAAACTTCCCTTTTTGATACTTGGGGTGCATTTGCACGGTTACTCCTGTTAGTATTAACACGAGTGAGGATGCGTGCATTACTCCTGGGTCAGGAGTATACTCCTGCATGACGTGGAGTATACTCTCACTGATCCGTAGGGCGTAGTCCTGCTGTTCGTGTACTTCGAACACACCCTTAGGGTAAAGGCAAGGGTATTCGACCGCATAAGAAAAGTACGAAATTCAATCGATTGTGTAGTTTTTATATAGGCTACACGTATCATCATGATTGTACGGCTCGTTAATTTTCTCCTCCTGGTCAAAAACAGCAGCAAAGCATAATTTAACAAGGACTAGAATTAAGGGAAAGAATTCCATATACGAAGTTCACTTTTTAGGAGAAATTTTTGCTCCAGGACAGATTTAAAAAGGGGCGACATTTATTTTTGGGGGATAGAGATGTGAAAGGGGGTTCAGTAACTTAGGGGGACAGGTTTAAAAAGAAGGGGCCCCACGCAATAAAACGGCAAAAAAGTGAGTCCTTTTGCCGTTCTTTTTTTCCCTACTATATCCTCTACCGTTTCCTCTTTCCTTCACTATCCCGTCCTTTTATTTCTCCACAGTTTTCCTGTCATTAGTACAAGGATTATTACAGTTAGTATACACATTTAAGACATTTAATCCAAATTGTGTCGTAAAGGGGAAGCGAACCTGCAATGAAGAGAACTGTTAGGTATAGAAATACAGCAGTCTAACTGACCACGCCACACGAGCGCTTGTTGCCGGAGAAAGTCGATATGTTCCATATAAAGTTACGGTTGAATTAAGGAGAGGTCAAGATGAGGTCAAGATGAATATTTAAAAAAATTAAATATTTATGAAACTGAATATGTAATTATTCACGAATATTTGTATAAATTAGAATATTTAAATATTAATAAATGTGGCTATCCGTTGTTAATATAAGTAGGTTGTGCCAAAGGAAATCAACTAGGTAAGGTACATGTCTGAGCACAATTGACTGTATGACGTGAGTTATCTCCGTACGTCGTATTATGTAAACCAAGAGAGAAAGAACAAGTAGAAATGCAGTCGGCCGTACGAAAGAAGGAATTTCAGTCCAATGCTGTATAAGAACTCAGGCTAGGTGGAGTGTTGCTTCATCCATTAGCAATACATGCACTATGAGCGAGAATTGGAGTCTTACGCGCAATTGGTGACAGAGGTGACTATCCACACCATACAGTGGAAGCGACCAGTTTGGGTTCTACCTGGCCGAATACATGTGGCGCTGCCGACATGCCGGAGTAGACCACTTCAATCAAATCCTTAAGGATGTTCTTCTCCTGTACAAGCCTACCCTCACATTTTAGAGCGCAGATAGCCACACAATAATCTAAAGACAGGTTTCAGCTCCCTTTTCCCCTTCCCTCTCTATAAATATAGAAAAAAACTCCTCCAACTGACAAGCACTCTCTAAAAGACTGAAATTTGGCCCTTTTTTCCTTCTAAACAAATTGTCCAACTTACAAACTGTCTGTAAAAGAAATTGGGCCCATTTTTCCTTCTAACCAAATCCTCCAACTTAAAAATTGTCGCAAAACACGCACTATTTTCCCCCAAGTAAAAATTGTATATGTACATGTACAGTAGGGCACATTGCGCGGCACCTCGTGAACTGTGTAGATCCATCCAGACAGATGACGGCCCTCTGCACTCCTCGTGTTGCGGATTCATGCATAAAATTACCTCAATGCTTGTGGCAGCCCAACCCCTTCCGGATATGATTCGGTTCATGCGCACACGTCGTGCGCATTCGCCATGTTCTTCAGAAGCAAAGATGGCCGCCTGTCGATGTAAACCTGGTCCATGTGTAGCTCCAAAAGTGTGCCCAAAACTCCACATTTCTGTCCTATGATGTTCAGCTCTTCAATGCCTATTGGAATCGTCTTCATTCAGCGATCAAAGTAAGGATACTTTTGTAGTAATTACGCGATATTACAGTGGACTTCGTATATGGAATTCTTCCCGAATTAAGAATCCTACGCTGTAATTCTAAAGAGGAAAAAATGGAATTTTCGAAGAAGAAATTATGCTTAGCATGCAGAGGGGGGTCCACTTCTGCTGATTAACTCTGAACACTTTCTCGACGCGCGTGGTTATCGTTTCCTTCCTCCAACGCTCCGTGCACTGAGTAAGCGCTATCTTGTATCTTGTAACTTGTTAATCTGGACAAGGATGTTAATAGCCGACAAAAAAGCAGTCTGGGCACGTCATTCTTTACATAATGTTTGAGTTTGATTAATATTACCTCTTCCTTTCCAGTGCTTTCTATTTCTTTCGCGAAGTCGCTGCGTTTTCTCTTCAGAATTGTCGACATGCTTATCACGCTCTTGTTCCCACATTAAGAAAAAGCACACACGAAAACGAAACACGTTTTTCCAAGAGTAAGTTACCCTCTCGGCCCTATTGCATTCTTGACGAAACAGTGAATGTGTCGTCAGGGTACTTGACGAACCTCCCAACTTTGCTATAGAGGGCGCTATTTCAAATTGTTGGGTTCAAATACTATTACATGTAATACACGATAAATCTTTTTATATATACATGTACATGTACATGTAGATATACTATAGTGCTCTTAATTGTAAAAACTTAACCGTTAATATGTAGACATCTTTTCCAATCTACCTCTCTCAGTTAAAGAGTAAAATAATTGACAGTTACTTTAGAATGCGAGGAAAATGAGGATAGCGTTGGGATCAAGGTCAAAGATGTTATACATTTATTATGAGGAGAAAGAAAGGGGTAATTCCTTTGCTGACACTGTTGTGTTATTAGCTTTTTTGTACTCAGCAAACGAAGCGGAAAGTCAATTGGTGATGCAGAAGAGGAGTGGGTCTAAAATGACTGTGAAAGATATTAATTGAGAGGGACGTGTCGTTACATCACCTTGTGCTGCTTAGCACTTGGCTATTAAATGGCCATCTATCAATTAATTGGTTTGCAGTAATAGCCTATTTTTCAGATGATCAAAGCTATCTTTCTTGGCTTTCAAATTACTGCTTGCTGCTTCCCGCTCTATCGTTTATTTCTTTGCCAAGCAGAGCTTTTACGTTTTAGACATGCGTCATAAAATTTAATGGGTTAAAAGATCAGATGGGAATGCATGGTAGTTTTTCCCCTGTGGCAACATCACCCACTCTCTGTATCTTTTTTTTTAACACAACGCGGAAACTCGACTTGAATAAAGGCTATAATTGTAGCTCACACGGAAATAAAGTCCAACATGTCAACAGGGAAGGCTTCCGAACGACATGCAGACTACTCTCCTCTCAAGACTGGCAATAAAATTAATTTTCCCATAGCAAAGTATGTGGGCCCAGACAGTTGTGAATGGGAAAACTCTTTCCAAAGCCGGGGCACTCATCAGCAGGAAGCTGACAAAACATCTACGGTAAAAAGGGGTCAATTCCTAGCACATTATTTGGAGGTGAATTCCGTTTTCTCCCGTCCCCTTTAAAGATAGTTATGTTCCTTTTTTTCTGAGGGGACTGAGACACCCCCCCTCCGATGCTATGCTGTCGATGGCTCTTGCTGAATCAGCCTCTCACAACTTGCCACACATCAACTTCCGTCAGTCTACAGACAGGTTCTTTAGCTGATGAAAAAAAAAGGAGAAAATGCAAGTTGCAAGAATAAAAAATTCTCCGCAGTTATTGTTTTTGTCAGGGTCATTTGTACAGCGTGGCGGCAGTTTTACTTGCGACAAGTGTCTAGACTAAAGTTTTCTTGTCTTGCATGAGGAATATGCATTCCATTCTTGGTTGATTTCACTCAGGGGCGTAAATCTGCGTTGCAAATGGGGGGGGGGAGTGTGGGGATGGGGAAAGGTGGGGGATGACTTGCCAGCTACGGAAATTTGAAGGGGGGGGGCGACACCATGTACACTCTATGGGGGCGATGTTCATGATAAAGATGTACGTCTGTAATGTGTATCAAATGCATGCAGAATCGTACATCAGAATGGTATATGGCTTTCTAAAATCGCTTTCCCTTTTAAATAATATTGCAAGCATTTTAGTTGTTAGTGGAAATCCTGAAAATTCTTTGCAATCGGCAGATTTTTAAAATTAATTTATTAATTAAGTAATTAATTTTTTTGCTCATCACAAAAAAGTGTAGGGAGGGGATACATACCCCCATTCCCAGGGATTTACGCCCATGATTTTCCCGCTCTAAGTCAGAAGGACCCACAATTTTGAGGGTCAAACAGTAAAATCGTTTGATTTTGAGAACCTTTCTGAGGGCGTCATGTACATGTATTTTGTTTTCTTAAACGATGAGCTAACATCGCATTTGAAATTGTTGGTATCTATCGGATCTTTCAAAGTTGAGGGCCTCTCTCAAAATGGAATATTGTAATTATGATTTCAATTCTCAATGATCCCCAGCTAACAACAAACGATACAGACATTCATGAAAATGACATGTAGGTTCAGATTTTCAGTTGTCCTTTCGGGTGCTACAAACACATAGAGGTTACTGTGGAAAACCTCAGTGTGATGGATGGTTGCAAGTTGACAGTAAAATCAGCAATTATTGCACATTTTCGACGATGTGAGCTCAAATTTCTTTGCAGGCATCTAATATTCACCAGAATGCATGCGTCTTTTTGAAACCATTTAGCTGTAGGAAGTGGTATAATGAAAATCCTACACTCCACTGCGCATTGGACTCGGAAGCTGTATCAGAATACAATGGTGAGGAACTACAGGCTTGATTCCAGGCTCCAATTTCCTGATGCCAAGCGTCCACTTCATAAAAGCAGCCATTTACGTCGTGATTTTAAAAATGCCCATTTCGGGGCTTGGATGTGGTGGAGGGAGGCATGTTTAAGGCAAGGGGCTAGCCGTTTAGAATCATTCTCATAAGTTAAGAATTAATTTGCCAGGTGCATTATCCAATCATCGACACATAGCCAAATCTATGCCGTTGATTCATGATACTCAGAAATTATGATTCATGAACTTAATAGGATAGCTGACGTGTGCTTTGAATGAACGTTGGCAGCGAAGGTCGACATCAAACAAAATTTAACACGTCACGGTGACTTGACATAGACATGGTACCAAGTCGGTAGACCGGAGAATGTGTCTACGTAGCTTGTAAAAAATCGTCCAATAACATAATTAACAAAAGGACGCGGGACGCACAAACCCAGAGACAAAATTTAATAAATAAACGATCAAATTCCTGGAGGGTTGTGTTTTAATATGGGACGTGGCCAACTCGCAATGGTGACAGCCAATTTTTGCAGATAATCGACCATTAAAAAACAAAATTCGAGCTCGGCCGGTTATGTTACTGACACTTTAGCTGTACTTGTGGTTGTGAATTTCGAATGAAGTTCAAGGACAAAACACAGCTATCTAGCGACTTGTCACTAAGTCTATGACGAACGTGGGCCTACAGCGGTTGTGCTAACGACACGGTTTCTATGTGTACATTAATTTTATGCCTCTGTTGATATCGCTGCTTCGTGACATTGTCATGTAGAGCAATTTTCTCAACATTATTGCTGCCTTGGTGGTCCAGGCTGAATAGAAATTGGGATTCATGGTTCAGTAGTTTTTAATGCAGCCCCCCCCCGGACGTTCGATTTGATTTCATAATCGGTTGATACTCTTCAGTCTGCTATTGATCAAAATCATTTCTTATAGCTTAATAAAACTTGACGATTAAAGTCGTGGAGGTAACGGCAGAAGGAAGGGCGCTTTTCCCGGAAAAAATGGCCAAAAATGTATTAGAAAAAGATCAAAGGGGATCAAAATCACTAATTTGCTTGGTAAACTTTTGAAATTGTCCATTTTCACTATTCATATGAGTGTCTTTCCGCCACAGTCAAGCAGGCGACTGTGGGTTCGATTTTCACTCGAACACTGATCGAATCAAGACTGGCAAAAAAGCATATTCACTTGTCCCAATCAGCGTACACTTGCATTGCGCAAGCGTAAGTTTCAACCCATGGCATTTTTCAAGCAAACTCTGTGCAATGAGTGCTCGACAAAAATTACGTCGTGTATTTGCCCTAGTCCAGGCAAGCACGGGGGGGAGCGCACCAAGCAGGAAGACCAACGTCCAAATTTTATAAAAAACGCCCTCTGTTGGTGGGTCCAGGCTCTGTGGTTGGTCCAGCCATCGTGGCAACTCTGTCTTAGCCTCATGTGCTCTTCCCAAATTATCCACAGCTTTCATTGTTTTATCCTTTGTTCTTTCCTTTTACAGCGTTTTATAACTGTTAAAAGAGCTTTATGAATGCTATGCTTTTTATTCATTTATTTTTGGCAACAACCTTTTATCCCGTACCGGCAACTTTCGAGGCATTGCGCAACAATGATGGCTTTTTTTTGCAGTCGGATGCGTGCATTTTGCATGACATCAAAAAACCTTTCACTTTGTTGTACACTCGGCTCTCTCCGAACGCGAATAATCTGATGTTAAGGTGCCGATGAGCCTGAGTGGGTCACTGAAAAAGCAAAGGTCGTGCAATGTGATTTTCTCATTTAATGCACGAGTGAAGATAATTACAACATTGACCAATAAACCTGAAAGGCAGTTGGATCGGCTGGAAAACACTGACTGTCTTCCGGTTTACAGAAAATCGACCGCCATTTTTTTTTCCTCTGAAATTTGGTTTTGGAACTTGGCGGTCAGTCATAACGCTTTTCGAATGATACAGCCCCAACATGACCCTAAAACATACACATTGACGGTGGGCGGTCGGTGTTAATTTTCATTGCTGGATTTGTTTTCTTGTTCAAATGATATCTGCAACTTTAGAAGTCAAAACATAGCATAGCCTAGATATTGACGGGAACATGACACGTCGGTCAAGTTGAGTGGTGTATATAGGATTGCTTGACGGTTCGGCTTTAGCGAGAAATTACTGGCCAGGTGCCAAACGACATACTGTGACGTCACAGTATGGCTGCTGTAATTCTTACAATCATAATATTTGGGGGTTATAGGACAAATATCTGAAGTATATTTGGCAGGGACTGACTCCACGGCCAGCTATGTGAGCAGGCTGATCGGATCGGCTTGATGGGTTTAATGCCATTGAGCAAGGATATACACACTTGTAAGGTGCATAGTACACGCAGCTTCAAGTTGCGTATAATTAAAGTGTCGATTAACCAATTGACATCAGTCTTTGTAACATAAACCAGGGAAGAAAAGGAGCACGTGCGTGAACTGCACCATGTCACCCAACCCGGATTTACTGTTTCCTTGTGGGTTGTGGGTTTTTACGTGGCTTACGTGTGTGATGGCTGACACGAACAGTGCAGGACACAACACGCAGGTATTTCCAGCAATAAAGTAGTTAGCAGCTACATGAATGTGACAATAAAAAGCGACGTTGAGTTTTGACAAGCAATAAATAAAGGCAAAGCCGATTATCAAAAATGTTTCGATATAGTGAAATAGTTTAAGCTGTAGTGCAGACCAAAGAACAATCTCCCAATGTTGATTGATTGTCCTTCTGTTTCTTCACCTGTTTGTGGTTTTTTAAAGCCATATTCTGACTTTTTGATCTAGTGTTCTCATAATGCCCCATTCTGTGGGCGTACCCTAGTCGGCGCATTGAATCCAAGTTGGGTTGGCGTTTATAACTGTCAACTATCGAGAGTCACCAACTTGAGTAAACACTTCAAGCTAGTGTGGTGTGCGTGTACTTGCACGAGTTACAAGCCACTGCTATACGCGTGCTATCGATATGAAGCAGAACGCATTCTTATCAAGATACTCGAACAAATTTAGTATTTGATTGAGGGTCAATGGATCTGCGTGTTGACTGTCAACGACCAGACGGCTGATAAGATTATTGGTTTAGAGATAACCACTTGAATTTTTTTGCGTCAACAGCCTATGTTTTTGTTGGTTATGCTTTTATACAAGGGCCTTTTTGGTGAAAAAAAAATTGGGTCCACAGGGTTATTATAACACTTGACGTGTGACAGAAACTCCACACCTTAAACATTGGGACAGCGTGGTGTCTCGTCAGCGTGGATAAACCATCTTCAAAGGTCAAACAGCAACACTGTCATAAAGAAAATCACCATCTATTACTGTATAAATGACGCGTGGAGTTCGATCAATTATTTGAAATTCTACAAATTTACTTCATTTTACCCGGTTCTCTAATTACTGGCCCAGTGATGTGTGTCCGCCTCTTTTAGATCAGTAGGCCTACAATCATAAGGGTGATTATGCGACCAGCCAAATGAGGCGTCTAGGGCACAGCCTTCTGCATATTAATTAGGTGAAATGCATGCGGCCGACGCTGCATGGTCAGAGTGACCGCGCCCGTGACTCGATAATGTTTTATCAACGGGAGGTCGGAACCTGTCTTGTACACGGACCATGAATAATGCACGTTCCATGCCGCATCTCGTGTATGACACATGCGTGTAGCCAATGTCAGCACATGCAACCCATTGGTGACCTACATGTACATGTACAATCATCCCCTGTTGATAGAGTGAGCAAGAATATTTAAACGATGACATCACTTTCTCCAAACTTTTTCTTTGTACGATTTGGAGAGGACACTATATTTGGACCATTACTTTTATTTCAAGTCCAAAAGCCTGCCAAAATTCCCCACGTTTAGCTCAGCCCCTCAGAACGGCCAGTGAGGCTTAAAGCCTCCCCCCATAAGAAAATCTCCCCTCGGACGATCTGAATCATTCTTCCAGATCATATCCGAGCTTACTGCAGAAGCCTGAACGGCATGAACGGTCTGCTGAAGAAGATGCCCATGGGAAATGGAAAACGAAATACAATGAAATCAAAACAATTCCCACCGCCGCGATATAAAACAACCATCCCTCACAATCGTGCCGGGGCCGGGAATGCAAAAGCCAGCATACTTCCTGTCCTTCAAGACTCAAGGTCTGATCAAGCTGCAAAGCTTTTACGGCTGCAAACCACGCAGTTCCTGCTCTTGAACTTCGTTTCATTGCTAAAGCTGAACCAACCTCTGACATCATAAAAACCGACCTCAAAAATCATAAAGTAACCCCACTGGCAATTGAACGGTAAAGGGGGACCACTCAGGTGTGTGCAAAGAAAATTCCCTGCTGATACGGAAGACCTAACTATGGTGTTCCATATGTGCCATGACGCCCGGTGAAAAATGCGACGCACGTTGAAAAATGCGACGCCCGTCGAAAAATGCGACTGGCTCAC
Organism: Acanthaster planci; assembly: GCF_054643075.1. Lineage (NCBI taxonomy): Eukaryota > Metazoa > Echinodermata > Asteroidea > Valvatida > Acanthasteridae > Acanthaster > Acanthaster planci. The sequence continues at coordinate 1,298,975 of NC_141782.1, forward strand.
ATGGAACACCATACCTAACTGCACGTCCCATTTTTCACAACCATGCGCTGTCTCACGCCCTTGATACAGTTCCAACACTGCTGTAGCGTAGCCTAAGGAACCAGCTTTGTCCGCAAGGATGGATGCCAGTTGTATAGTTAACCGCGCTGGATGCCCTATCGACATGATATCCATTGTCAGAACAGTGTTTGATTCCAGGTGCCCTCGGGAAGTGGGCAAGCTGACGTTAGGGGTGCAGACCTCTCATTCAAGTGAGAATTTCTGGCCAGCTCATTAGCATTAAAAGTGCCCCCGCAGTATCTTTGAAAAAAACATACTACATGTACTATACACTAGGCTTCATCTGTTAACTTGTGTTCTAACTTCAGTGCTGCGCTAAGGGTACAGTCCACTAATTCAAGCCCCATTGAAAACAGTGTAAAATCAGCACTGTTCAGGGCCCAATAACATGCACGCCAACATCCCCGAGATTTCTGAAACACACATAAAATTTCTGTCTGGTCACTTATCTTTCAATTTCTTTTCAATTTTTGTGGGTTAATCAATTACATTTTTAATTATTCCCAATAAGTGATTTTTCCGAAGTCTGATTGCAGCCATTTTTCGAGTGGCAACTCTCAACTTTCTCGGGCACTTAGGACCATTTTTCAACCGTAGTTTTTAGCCATTCTGCTCTCATATGAAAGCTCAAAGACCCAGGGAGTTGATCCCGGCAACAATTTACACAATCTCACCATTTTGGGGGCCAAACAATCTCCTTTTTCAAAGATACTGCGGGGGCACTTTTAATGCTAATGAGCTGGCCAGAATTCTCACTTGAATTAGTGGTCTACACCCCTAACGTCAGCTTGCCCACTTCCCGAGGGCACCTGGAATCAAACACTGTTCTGACAATGGATATCATGTCGATAGGGCATCCAGTGCGGTTAACTATACAACTGGCATCCAATTCAGTTTTCGTGACCCAAGATCATAACGCCAGAAAGACACTCTGCTCCAAGATAAATTTGTAAAAACACTGTCCTATTTGGTTTTCTCTTTTCAATTTTTCGTCCCTGTTTTTCAGTGCATGCAGTGTGCAAATGTTGACTAATTCTTTGAGTGGCGTAGCGGAACTGACCTCCCACCCAAAACCCATAACGCATTCTATTTTCCAGATGTGAAGCTGAAAACGGAATTCTGCGTGGATCACCTTCGGAGGTTAGTTATGTTACACCATTCGGAGCATGCTCGAAGCAGTCAGTACTCGAAGCAATCCCACACATTCTGCTTGATTTAAGTGATGATTAATTGGATTTAAGTGCATGTATATTTGAAGGCATGTATATTTGAAAACGCGATTTGCTGAATATTAACAAGCACTCTTCGAAACCACCCCTCCTCGAAAATGTTTGAACACAGCTTTGTGGCGCTAGCGCTTCAGTGCAGTATGCATTCGCAAGCAACACCAGTAGCTCGTACGTTGGTTGCTACGGAAGAAGTGACTGTTGTTCAGTTTATAATGATGCTGTTTGCTGTGAGAATCAAGATCGCAAAAACAGCGATTGTGATGTGATTAGCTCCGGGCCATATAGAGTCTTGGGGGCGTTATAATGTCAGTCACGCCAGAAAGTTTCTGCAAATTGTAAACACTTCAACAGAGAAAAAATGTCATAAAGAACATTTGGTTGCTATACCCCATCGCATTTTATGCTCCTGAATGAAAGAGTCAATATCACCGTGGCAACGCAACTCACAAACAGTTCATCAGGCAACCGGACCGCTGCAGTGGCCTCGACTCGTGCGGCCCTGTGTCTACGACAAAACTCACCCCACGCTTTATACCCAAGTCTGCTGGTACTTGACAGGCAGCCTATCTATTTATTCCTCCATGTTGGTGTATCAACATTCTTCACTCCGTGTATATATAATGATCTACTGGATTTTTGTCTTCCCAGCGTATCGCATGCAAAGGTCATTCGTGTTTGACCCTCTACCACTTTAGAACGCCCATAAGGCAGGTAAATTCCTGAGTGTCACAGTGGTCGTGCAGATTTGGCGGGAAATCGGTAGTACATCTACTTTTCGTGTATGTGATATGCCGTACTGTAGGCCCATACGTGTACTGTACAGTACATGTATACATGTACATGTACATTCATGCATTCATGAAAAAAAATAATTGGGGCGAAATGCCCATGTTATCCAAAAGCAAGCCCGGGAATTCACGTTTATCGACATTTATGATGCTAGCACCTTATTTGTATCAGATCATGAACAAGCACATTTTAGCGCCAATTACAGGATGAAGACGATCGACGGTGAAGAAATGCTCAGGTTAAGGGGTGGGACTCAAGTAGGGACTGAAAACCCCGGCAATCCACATGTGGACCAAGATGGATTCGACTCCTGGGCCTCCCAGAGGTGGAAGGCGAGGAAAGAAACTCTTCGCCAACCCGAGGGCCACCCCTACCCGATTTGTTGGAAAGGAGGGCATGAAATCTCCACCCAAAAAAGTATTATACCAGACCAGCAGCACATGTTACGACTTCTGACCCATTAAATACGAGACGCATTCCCTTTCTTGGTAACAGGAAAACGAACTCACGAACTCGCACATGCCCCCGGCATCCCACGTAAACAGTTATCTTATAGACGCTTGCAGTGCTTAAAAAGCGACAGTTTTTTTTAAGTTGGTGCTCGGATCTGTAGACCGTCTGGATTCAAAACTGGGAAAAAACATTTTTTTTTATTTAGTGAAGACTCAGATCCGCCGACCAACAATTTACATATAAGCGCTAGTGTTAAGTTAAGCGATATACCGCTTTTTCTTTCTTTAGAAAACAAACAATTGTATTCTTGCCTTCGACCTGAAGGCCCTCATAAAACGCGAACACTAACTTGTAAGAAAATGCTCGCCTAAACCAGTCATAGCCAGTACAAGAGAAAGTGGACGGAAAATTACAACTTGTCTCCAAACAGTTGCTTTTTACGTAGGCTTTGAGCAATGTGTAGACCTCTATTCACCCGCCTGTCCATGGCTCATGAGATCATGAATAGTTATAAGCTATTATCTCGAAACAGAAATTAAGAACTACTACCTCTTCCATTAGTCAGCATCGGTTCCTTCCGTGTAATCATCTATATGAAAAGGAAAATAAACCTGCCCTATTAAACCACGAATTACCTAGCCTCACCGCTCATTGGACAGTATTTCCGAGGAACCAGTTTCAGTCAGATACCCCAATGTAGTGTACTCATTTGAAAATGTTAATTTCAAAGAACTAGACTCTATTTTACAATTTCATTCCGACCCCCCCCAATCACCTTGTACCTTCCCTTTAGGGTGTCAAATGTATACGTTTCTTATGAAACGAAACTCGGGCTCAACAGTCATGTCCTCAACAATGCTTATTTTTGTTTGCGGTATTGACCCTGGCCTAAGTTACTTCATGTTTGAACTGCGATAAATGATCAAGTCATTTTAACCAATGAAGACGTTTGGATTTTCATTAGTAAAAGTGAGTTGCTAAAATAGTCACTTTTGGTAACAAAAAAAAAAGAAATCGATACAAGTCCTTCTCGGACTACCGTTAGTTTTTAGTTAACATTTTTCAAACACATCAAAATCCTTAAAAACAAGCACCAAGTACAGGCCATGGAATGTTGGGTGAGCTTTTTCCAACAGAAAACATCAGGTAAATCGAAAGTGAAAATGGAAAGCGCGGCAAGTGCACATATTTTTTGTCTCCCACAGGGTTTGTCAGGCACGCTTGACCTCGGCCTATGACTCCGCGCTACAACCAAAGCGGCGCTTGTTATAACGGGTCAAGGTTGACGCACGGAGTGCACGATTCCTTACACACTACTGGGGTAACACTGTATTGTACATGGACATGGACGTGTATGCCGGCTATACACCAGCTCGGCTCTGTGGTTATTAATAATGCAGATGCGGGGGTGCAGTACACGAAGTCAAGTGAACACCCTGGTGACAATTCTGCCAAGCTCATTAGCATGAAAAGTGCCTCATTTTTTTCCTTTTCAAAAGAGAATTGTTGGCCTAAAAAAGTCCTTGGTTTGGGGGGCTTCCACCCGAGGGCAGAGTTGATAAAAACACGGCTGAAAAATCGTCCAGAGTGCCCGAATCTCAGTAGAGAGATGTCATTTGCACCGAAAAGAATAGCGACGAGCAGGCTCTATCACATCACCTAGGGATTTCGTTTTGTGTAAGAAAAATGTAATTAGCTAACCCACCAAACATTGAAAATATTAAGGACAAAAAATAATTTAAATTTTGTTTGACAAACTCTAATAATGTTGGCTTGTATGTTATTGAGCCCTGAACTTTGATTTTACACTGTTTTCGATGGTTGCACCCTAACCGATACCCTAAACCATAGGGCGTGTCATGTATGAACTAGGCAAACGTAGGGTTTACCATGGGTTTCTAGCTGCATGGGTTTACTGTGTGCACCACAGTAATACACACTGTACATGTACATGTGTACATTGGGCGCTGCACTGTTCAGGCGCGACATGCACAATGGAACCAACCCGGTCTAGTATGATATACTCCTTTCATTGTTTGCGCTTGAATGAATGCATTAATGCAAGATCGACATGCCCATTGCCGGCAAACGTCATCATCTATCAGAACAGAGGGTTTATTTGTGCATGCGTTTGGTGTTAATCGACCATGATATATCCAGCAAGAAATGAGACCAAGGGGTACCCCCCTCATATCCAATCGCCACACGCACTCTAGACTGTTGTTATCTAACACACACCCCCCCAGTTGTCTAAAAAGAATTCTTCAGATTCCAGTGAAACAATAACCAACACAAAGCAGGGGGTCTAGCGATCTCCGCCTCATATCTTGCTTCACAATGTACCGCGAACTGAATGAAGGTATGCCCGAATGGCTTTTCGAAACAAAGAACACTATGTGTGAACTAGGCGGGATTTCTCCGTCAAGTCGCATCAGAACTTGTCTCCGTTGCGAAAACGTGCTTAAATTGGTGATGACACGACACGTATTTGCAGCTGCTGGCAAAACACTGGGGAAGTCTTATAACGCAGCGTTACCCCGTTCTTGACAATAAAGCAGGAGAGACGAATGTCTGACATTTTTGAAACTGAAAACCGACAGGGTATTTAATATTTGTTGTTGATTCTAGTTCTACATCACGTGCCACATTAAAAAAAAATCAGCAAATTCTGAAGGTTCTGTATCAACTAATTTCATAAAATGATTACACTACAAGTAAGATGACACACAGTAACGACTACATGGATATCAATATAACTAGCTTTCCCACTCGGGAAGATACATCTTGATACGGTATTTCTCAAGTTATATTTCTGGATCTGGCAAGTTCTAGTAATTATTACTAATTAGAAATCATTAGAAATTATTTTCAGATTGTCTTGCTGACATTTCATAAACCTGCAAAGTGAGCAGTGATGAGAAAAGGTGTTCAGGTGAGGCAATGTCAGACAAAATGCCACCGACCATTTCAGATATACATGTATGCTGCTTTTCTTTGAACTGCAGCAATACTAGGGGGAAAAAAACCGAGAAAATGACATAATTTGTATGACTAAGACAGTGACTCTACTGCATGTAGTTTTGTTTCATTTAAATGGACACTACACTGACTAATGGACACATCTATTAGAAAAGGAAGTGACAAAGTGTCTTCCATACAAAAACCGATCAGCAGTATGTTCAGCCAGTAGGCATGTGGCAAGTATGAACATTGTGACAACACAGTATTTTCTACAAAGCAAGTCATCCGCTAGGTAAATATGATTGTCTTAACACCATTCACACACTGAAAAAAAAGAGTTGAAAAACAAACGGGAAACTGTTGACACGAACCGGCAAATTTAGCCTCTTTTGAAGACTCCCTGTACTATAATATCCAATTTCATGCAAACCAAAAATCAGAAATTTCACGTTAGACACTTTTCAAGAAAGATATTCCACGTGCAGTACTGAAAAGCAATAAAAAAGATAGAGTACAACCCAGAAAATACAGCACTTTCCTTTCGTGCAAAGCAAAGTGTAGAATTTCATGGGCAAATGATCTTGTTCTCTCTGTGTATGTAACCCTTCCATGATTCGTAACTGAGCTATCTCTAACATTCAAAAACGCTTGCAATTAACGCATTACACTGCCAATTCCACTGATTACTAGATGGCAAAACAGTTGAGTACAATCTCACCAATATCACGACAGTTAAGGGCTAATCGTTATATCTTCTTTTTTTTAAATCACGCTACACTTTACTTGGGTAAACACTAGGATTCTAACTGTAAATTTGTAATATTTATCACTCTGGAGGCAAACGCCATGGACTACTGTGCATTCCAGGCAACAGCCAAATGAATTCTAGAGAGTTCTGAACAAAATTAATGGTGCAAGGTTTCCGAGGTCAAAGGTTATGGCCAGGGCGCCATCCATAATATCAATTTCTGCTTCACTGCTGTGAAACATATGGAAAGAGATCTATGGAATCTTTGCCGTATTTTTTTTTAATCAAAACCAGCCTTTTTGATCATGATGTTTGCATGACCACCCCCATGCAGCAGAGTACAGAGACTTGACTGAAGTACATGGAGGTTCCGCTGCAGTACTGGAGACTGCAAAAACCCACCTGGACCTTGGCTATTGTTACAAGTGCCTTTACATATTCCATGCCAGCTTTTGTTCACTACAGGCAGCCAAGCTTGGCATCATATGGGAACCACAGGTCCTTCAGCAGCCGGCTGGCTGAGCTACACATAACACGTGGCGGAACAGTGAACAAACCTGGTCGCTGCCACGCCTAGTCAAATCTCTGTGGGAAACACAAATCGCTGTTCTTTACAGTACTGTTCTATCTGGACAGTATCGTGTAATGAAAAGATAATCTCAGAGACTAAGATGTCCATTTGGATTTTCAATTTGCCCAAACTGAGCTTGAATAACTCGATGTTTATCGAACCGGACTGGATGTTTTTACAACTGCAGAGCAAACAAACTACAACAGACTACACCCCCATTTATCGTTTTATATCCGGTACCCAAACTATGCATGCAGATGTTGATTCTAGGGGCAATGATTTCCGAAGGGATAATTTCACTAAAGGTTTCATTTATAGGACATTTCGAGAAATCAATCAGGAAAATCATGGCAATTTCGACAGCTCTTTTTGTAAATTATAATTCTACACATTCGTTGCCATTAGGTACATATATGCACACTTTGCCCTTGGATAACTACACGTTTTAGCAAAATTGACAACACTTTTCCTGAAATTGTGAACGTACAAGTATTTCAAGTCCATTGAGTTGTTTAGACGAATTTTAAATGTACACACTCAGCCGCAGGTATATATATGCATAAAATTCTACTTGTTCTCTATCTATAAAGCCAATGGTTCTACACATCAGTAGTTACAATTCAGACCACTTTCAGACTTCCCTTTTTTCGTTTGATGTGTGCCACATTTCGCCACACATTTCACTTAAAATTTCAAGTCATGCAAGTTACAGTTCCAGAAAGAAGTTTGAAGTCCGTTTGTTGAGACTGTGAACAATTTGCACAGAAACCATTGGCTTTGCTACGCAAATATTTCTATTTTGGATACATAAGCACTACAGCGATGTAAACGGATACCTCTGACTTCTACTGACAGAATGCATTTCTGTTGTTCCTTCTCATCCCACACATAAAAAAGAAAACAAACAAAAAACAATAAAATGGAACTTTCCAGCTTTGGGCAAAAACATGACAGAAAATTGACAAATCTGACAGCATTACCAGAACAATCCTTTCTGTACCTTTCAACAAACAAAAAACCTTATTTGACAAGGACTTCACCCTTATGGACATGAGCTAGCCAACTGCGTATTATTCGCAATGAACCTGGGTTATAAGTTCCAGTTTATCAACTCAAAGAAACACGCAAAAAAAAGGGAAATCATGTAATCTGAGCTGATCCAAATCATTTTGACTCCATTTTCAATAATGAGAAATAAAATTGCCCAAATTCTGTTTGGCGCTACAATCATAATTTTCCCTGTCAATTTTGAACCCCTTCAGTGACCAACCATCAAATGGTACAAACACATCATAATACCTCAGAATTTGGCGTGATCAAATTCAAAACTATTATTTGAGATATGAAAATTTTAATTTCTAGGCCTAATCGTGTGTCATTGAAGGTCCTAACCACCATGCACTATCTTGCATCTGTTAATCTGCAAGTACAAGAAGTAGTCATGTGCTTGCTGTCCATTGATGATCCCTGAATAGCTTTATGATGTTGAGTCTGCAATGAATGAGTCACAGCAAGAATCTCAGTGCTGCTTTCCATGTGCAAGGGCGTGGCACGGCCAGCACCGATCCAACTAGTTGGGACTTGCGCAATATTGTTGTGCTCTGCGCATCAATCCTGCCTGTGTCGGAATGCTGCTCCTGGAAGGAGTGACCAACCTCTGGACAAGGTTCTAGAGTTCCTCGATGAGATCCATTCCGAACATGGAATAGGTGGGGGAGATGGGTGTATCGTTGGGGGTCAAATGTTAAGGTCAGGCAGGTCTGTGTTAATTAATGTGTTGGTGTGGCCTGGGTGAGACGGTCTACTGCATCCCTGTATAGGCCTACATGATAGGCATCAATATCCATACAATCTGGAAGGTTCCAATTCCAATCAGGCCTAAAGCTCGACAAGTGAAACAGCATAGGCCTATGTAGCATGATGTTCATCCAATTTTTGAAACCGAACAGGGCGTTGTCACTGATGCCTGTTTTGCTGTGCCAAAACATTGCAGCCCTAGCAGATGCTGTAGGCCTAGGCCTAGATTAATGTTAAATTCAACGGGGTTTCCTCGAAAGCCACGTTTCAAGTTATTCCGTCGTTCCTTTGGTGGTGAAACCGTAACTGAATGCATGGAGGAACAGGGTCGTTTCGGACCGGCAGGACTTAAGATGTGAACGTGGTTGAGACATCAGCGTAACGGCCTTTGGATTCAGACAGGAAACAAAACTTTGGCCGAGGCCTATTTCAAGTTTAAAAAGGGATGTTCACGCTGCATTTTTAATAGATCGTTAGGGTCACGGAGGTCTATGCTGTGTAGAACTGATTTGTTACATACATTCGTTTGTAAAGGGGTTGGAATTATGAAGAAGGGAACAAACCCTGAGAATGACGTTGTGTATCTACGATCGGGCGATGGACTCGCCAGCTCCCAGCGGGGTTGACACGCTCATTTCTTGGGCCTCCTGAACCAACGAACAGATTCCACAGCAGCAGATCATCAGCAGGTCTCCAATAAGGCCGCCTTCTATGCCTTTGTTTTCTCTCACTTTCCCGCGGGTGGTGACCAGGGCATAGATGTTTAGTAGCGGCACGAAGAGCGCCAGGCCGCACAGCAGACAGTCGTCCCCGAGCGCCTCGGCTGTCTTGCCGAAGGTGTAGCATGGCACGATGTACGTGAAGATGCACAGCCCGATGTTGTCGAAACAACCGAAGATACCGTGTTGCCACTCGCCCATTTTCACTTTCTGTCGTCTCTGCTAACTTTCCGACAAGAATTCGATGAAAAAATGTCGAACTTTTAAGACTTGGGTCTTGTGGGCAACCGCTGATCAAGATTCGGAGAGGAGATCGACAATTTTGGGCGTGGATAGTTCCTCGACAACGCGTATTTCGTGCGCACGCACACTCACACGTCTCACATTGGGCCTGTCGAATTTTTTTTTCCACTAGAAAAAAATAGCAGACGACGAAAAAAAAATCCAATTGTTGCGCGCGCCACTGCACTGCGCTGCCCTCGTCGCGTCGCTGACCCATGCTAGTTAATTCAATGCAAGTCTCGCGGTTATGCGCAGGCATCAGCCAATCGTTGCCCGCGTACCTGGACAAATGGCTACATTTAACCAATCAGCACACGTTCTAGATGACGTCGATTGAATAATTATTCCTTATATGGGAATGAATGTCATTCATTCGATCCCAGCCCACCAGCTGGTTTGGGAGCTGAGGTGTGTTTGGAACTTTTCCCCCATATTATTCCCAAACTGACGTGCATCAGCCGGCCGCGAAAAATTACAACACACATTCATGTACATGTACATCTGTACTGTACGTACCTTGCCTCCATGCATTGTGGTATAACAATGCTTGCATGTCCTTGATCTCCGCTCCTGCGGCAGAAAAAACATCTATCATCCAGCTTTTGAAAATCCGCAGCCACTGTGTCGCTGCCAATGGGGTGTGTTAGTCTCGCTGTTCATGTACACGTTTGGGACCCTGTGTTTGCTTCTGTTCTGCTAATGTGCACTTTCCCACAAATGAGTGGATTTTTTTTTCAATCTGAAAAATGTTGAATTTGGTCTTGAAGCAAGTGTAGTACATGCATGTACTGTACATGAAGGCATATTTTGCATTCTAATCTTGCTAACATTCCAGGCTACATGTCCATGTCACCGCACATGTGAACCGGGCAAAAAGTTGGAACTCTAATGTACAATACACAGTAAAATATACAATAAATCATCAAGTGTGCGAAAGCAGTTACAGAGACTATGTTAAAGTGGAATTTATTGAAGTTTCTACCGAGATTTAAAAAACGGCAGAGTTTCATGCCAGCTGTGCTCAACCGCATTACAACGCTTCAAGAGGGCGCTATACAAAACAGCAAACAGTCTCGTTTCGCACAAGGACAGCAATGTATTGCGTGAAATATTCTCCCGCCGTATACTCATGGAGGTGTGTTTTGTTTTCCTCACATCATAATACCAAAACATACCAAAAAATGCAAACGATAACACCGCTATTTGTTCGGTTGCGAAGTTCAGCAAACTGTACACGGGAAAGAACAGAGAAGCAGGTTGCAAGGAAAGAAATGCTTGTCGTATGTATCAGAAAACTCACGAGAAATCCCGATCAATAAGCTTATTATTAGGTACTTTGGTACACATTTTACCATTTTGTTGCCTAGGAAACCTGAGCCAATGAAGGGCATAGATTTCTTCAGCATTCATAGGAGTTTCTCCAGAGAGAGCTTTGTTTATTTTTGATTTTTTAAATTGACCGCACAAATTATTGTCCTGGAATTTCCATCCCTCGTATCATTACTTCACCATAAAGCTTGTAAATGTTCCTCCACTTTCATTACTTTGGGTGATGACGAACCCCTATAAATCGAACTTCCAGTATCATTGAAGCGACCACCGTGAATACCTTTTTGACGCTTTGAACAACTTAACTATATAGACTCTTTTTTAAAAGTAATTTGCTTGCCTCGTTTAGAGGTACCAACTGTTTATACCATTTTTTTGTCCGCTCTTTCCTGTGTTTTTTTTCTTCCTTTCAGGTGCCTTTTTAAATGGCATTTATAGTTGGCTTCTTGTGATTTCAGTGTGTGATTTCTGTCTAATTTTAATAACTTATTTTTTAAAATCTGTCTGTGTAGAACGCAGGTGAACATATTCATTAAATTATGCTCAATACAAATATCAAATAATTATAAAATATTTTATTTAATTACTGTGAGTTGAGAGCAAGCGATTTAGAATAAAGGATGGATTGAGTATGACCCTGAATTTCCATTTTTTTTCATAAAATCGAACATATTGGCGGGTAATTCGTTTTTTTTCAGTGTTGCTTCAGACCTTAACGAGTCCGAGTTGATGTATACATGATGTAGCGCGTGGATTCGTGAGTTACATTACAAAAGACATTGGAAAAGTCACGCTGCACAGAATGTGTGAATACGGTGAAACAAGTGTTAACTTTGCGCAAGAAATCATTTGAAAAAAAGTCACGGCTGGGCACTTGATAAATGAAGAGTCCAATGGGAAAGAGTTTCATACACCACGGAGGTAGGAAACCTCCATACATCATGACAACACTTCATGCGCCAGTGTACAAACCTATAAGTCTTGTCTGAAAAAAAAAAAACGAATGTTTTCAAAGTGCTTCGGAAGTTTCCTAGCTAAAGTTCACTTTTTGGAACATGTTATAACTTTCTGACAGTTGTTATAATAGTATAAGGTAAAATTAGTGTTGAGGCGACGTGGAAATGGGGCGAAAGTGACTCTGAAGCGTTCGTATGCGGAACTCTTTCCGGGCAATCTTCTGCACTGGTGCTAGCGTCACCTCCGGCTCAAAGTCTGTGCAGTGCTTCAGTGAAATAGCGCCCTCTTCTGACACTCACTAGCCTCTAAGTTATTCAGATATTCTTGTGATTTACTTCGAAGTTCTATCGAGATTCTTGGTCCTCAAAGTTTATTCAAGTAAGCTTTTTTTGGAGAGTAGATAATAAAGCCCACGTCCAAGGTATACTTGAACTTTGAAGTTGAAGATATGGGCATGATGGATATGGATGAATAAGTTAGAATGCCATTTTTTGGTCGCTGATTTGGCCATGGTATTGGCAGAGGTCGTGTTTCAGATGTATTGATGATATAGGCCCTGGCCCGAGGAGCGTTACCCTTGAAATGTTTGTTGTAATTAAGGTGACACCCCGAACCCGACCCCCATATCTTGCATCATCCTTTCTGAGAGTTAAGTTGTGCCCTTTGGTCTTAGCTGGGCAGCCCTCTTACATTGTATGCAAATGATAGCCAGGACACTTGGGCCAAGTCCCCCTACCATGCCTTTTCCAAGTAGCCACGAATGCACCCAGTTTGCAGGCCGGCAGTGAAGTAAGCACATTTATGTTTTCCTTGCTCCTTCTGTATCCGCAAATTCTGCCCTGAAAATCTGGTCTGCTGTAGACTTGGTAAGTTGTTGCTGAACTTCCTTGTTTTGTACGGTTATAAGTTTTTGGCTTTTATTTATGGCCATGTACTTTCATGATTTTGTAGACAGACTCAAGAGAGAAGTGTCTAGATTTGAGCAGACGGCTTCCTCATCTCTTAATATGAACTTTAGTTTCAAATAAGTCTTTGGAAAAATCCAAGTTTGTGTCATTTCAGAGTACTGGCTGGATTTATAAGATGAAACGACACGCGCACATGACAAATTATTCTACTTCTTGTGTTAAACTTGTCCAAGGCATGACTGTTTCCTTCATTGATCCTGCCTCCATGATTGGTCATAGATAGAGGGCTAGTCTTGTCTAGCCTTGGTGGACAAGAACTGTGTCAGGTCAGCTCGAATGAATCTAGAACCCATTGATTGCGGGGAGGCGAGTCTTTGCAACATTTTACATTCTTGTTCTTACTCAAGCACATGAAGTGAAAAACAATCTTGCCGGAACTAGAGCTAGGTGGGCCAGGAAGGTCACTTGCTTTATTCTTTGGCCTTATATCCTCACTGAATTTTCGTGAATTCTTTTGGCTGTAGTTTGCAATGGCAGAGACCGCAACTTTAGAAGCCTATGTTGCTGATGGAGATTTAGATGGGAATTGGACGATCTCCTGGAATTCGACAACTCCATCCATGGACCAAGCCCCACCCAAATACATTGAGGTATGGGACGAGATATATCTTTAGTTTTGTTGATCATTCTTACAGGGACTTGTACAAGTCTATTTCGGTCGTGCATCGTTTATATGCATGTATATGGGCCTTCGGGACCTTTGACACAATTGTATTTGCTTTGCTAATGGAGCAGGTAACAGTTGCTTGACCTCAGACGAGGTCACAACCAGTTGGAAAACAACTTCCTTACTAACAATTAGTGTTCACAGAGTAGATTTTTGTTTGTTTTGGCAGGACCTGAAGCAAGCCAATAAGGTGATCATCACGGCCTTGTTAGCGGCCATCATGGTTGCCATGGGTTGCATAGTCACCTTGGATGACTTCAAGAGAGTGGTAAGCCATGTCCAGTTCAGGCGGGTGCTAGACCCATAAACAGGGCCCTACATAGAGGGTACATGTATACTCCATTGATTTACTTGGCCCTGTACCGATTGACAGTGATTTCTTTCGATCAAATTTAACTGGGATGTCCGGGGATATTATCAGACATCTGTTGGATCTTATGAGCTGAAATTGCGCCGATATGTTCATTACTTACTGGGCTAACTATCCCCAGTTTGCTATTTGCAGAAAACTCGCCTTTTCATCGTTTGGAGGAAAAACTGTTGCCTTCAGTTGGTGTTTCCCCCACTCCAAACGAATTGAATTTGTCCGGAGTGGGGAAAATGCCAACTCCTCCAAACAAGGACAGGGCGAGTTTTCTGCAAACAGCAACCAGGGGGACATGGAAGACTTGTGCCTCAGAACAATTTTGCTTTGCGTGTCTTTTACCCCTAGCTGCGCCGCCCCGTCGGTGTCATCATCGGGTTTCTCTCCCAGTTCGTGGTCCTCCCCCTGACGGCGTTTGGTCTGGCCCACGCCCTGCAGCTCAAGGCAGGCTACGCACTGGGACTCTTGGTCACAGCCACTTGTCCCGGGGGTGTCACCTCCAATCTATACACGTATTGGTCAGACGGCGATGTGTGCCTCAGGTGAAGAGTGGTTCAGATTTGTAGACAGAGGGAGGGTGTATTTTATTAAATCGTCATGAAAAAATATAGTGCCTCTCCTGATTTGCATCCGTGTTCCTTTTTGTCTAGAGATGTGATGTGTTGAATGTCTATTCTACTCGGAGGTATCCAGGTCTTGGGTCCGGGGGGCAAGGTTTTGTTTTTCTAAAATTCACCGCCCAAGTTGTTTGTCCACAAAAGAATCCTCACTCACTCCCTGCAAGAAAGGAGTCTTGCCATTTCTTAGCTGTCTCGAAAATGCTGGCACTTCCAATTAAAACAAAAACAGAAAATGAAATTAGCAACATGTCATTGGAACGGACTTGATCTCTGCTTTGATTGGTTTGTGTCTTTAACGGAATATGAAAAAAAAACATACACCGACAATATTCAGAATGTGTTTTCTCAATATGCCAGCATCACCATGACAACCCTGTCCACAACCGTCGCCATGGGGATGATGCCACTCAACCTCTTCATCTACAGTCGGTCCTGGACCAGCGAGAGCGCCGTGATCCCATACGGCAACATCGCCATCGCCTTGGCTCTCATCCTCGTGCCCGTGGCAATGGGCATGTTCATCAAGTACAAGAAGCCATCCTGGTGTAAACTGATCACGCGAGTAAAGACCTTCCAAAGTTATTTGTCGTCACACGTTGCGCCGTAAAACAAATGACCGAAACAATTTTGTGGTCAAAATACCATCAATTGAGTTGTAGCTCACCGACATGAGACAAATCGTTTCCTCACTGTTGGCGCATCGAATGGGGATACAGAAAGAAAGTTTCCTTTCCAGGGGTTACTTACTGGAGGCCATGCTAGAAATAAAGTAACCACTGGGGACGAGGTTGAGCTGCTGAATTTAAGTCCCAGTTACAAACTCTGATCTTCAGGGTCACACGCTTTCTTAGACTGACATCACTCTTATTTCTTGTTTTTTACCAGCTGGGCAGCATCTTTGGACTGTTGGCCATCTTCATCAACATCATCCTAAACGGCATCATCAACCCCTCCATGTTCACCTCCCCGTGGCAGGTCTGGTTCGCCACCTTCATCCTGCCCTTCCTCGGCTACGTCTTCGGTTACCTCTTCGCCCTGGCCCTGCGCCGCCCCCACGCCGAGTGCCGCACCATCAGCTTCGAGACGGGCGCCCAGAACATCGGCCTGGCGCTGGCCCTCCTCCTGGTCACCTTCGAGGACAGTGAGCTCCTGGCAGACATGTTCGTCATCCCGTCCCTCTTCGGGCCCTTCTTGCTCTTCAACGCCATGGTGCTGGTGGGGCTGTACCTGGCGTGGAAGAGATGGTGCGGCAGTATCGACAAAGCCGAAGGGGCCGAGGACCATCGGGAGGAGGCTGTACAAATGAGCAGAATGGAAGAATCTGAGACCAGTGAAAAAGACAAGGAAGCCAGCCCAAGAGAAGTGCACCTTGTCGAGTCGCCCCGAGTCTTTTGATGATGTTTTCTCCAAGTGCCTAATCAGTATGTTCAACACAGAAGCCTAAACAACAAGAACTAGCCTTGTCTATCCTAATGACAGCAACGGCAATATTCATGCAATTTCTTTCTTTTTATTAAAAGTGTTTGGGTCAGAATTTCAAACTAAGCGGTGGAGATCTGCCGCCGTTGTTCGTCTTGACTGTAGCCTGAGGTGGAAAGGTCATCGGTCAAAGGACTCCTTAACAGATATGTACTATAAACTAGTTGCTTTGAAATTGCACATTCCTGAAATAAGTCACCAACCCTAACATCCTCAGTCTTCCAGGGTCCTCCCAAACTTCTTAGATTTTACCCAGAATTGGCAGTGATGAGATCATTTGTACATTTTGCAAGGGGGGATAAAATTGAATGAAGACCAACATTTTTTGGTGACTTTTTATGCAAATAATACAAATTTTAATGTTTTGTAAGTTTATTTTTTTATGAAATGAAATGAGGAAAAAAAATAATCAAATTTATTAGATCAACCATTGGCAGAAGTTATCGTGTAAAGTACTTGTACATGTATATAAATATTGTTCCACTGAGAGAGTTTGAGGTGTGATTTCATTTCTAGCTGAAATCTTGATTTACTGTCACAGAAAATCGACTGCTTATTCATATCCATTCTGACATGCTGTGAACTGGATAAGAATCTTCAGTTGTTGATCCTAGAGGCTTTTCAACAAAGAGGATTATAGCACGACCATTTGGCTGAAATGAAAGTCCTGATACCACCTTTGTACAGTCCAATGGAGATTTCATGTACACTCTGTAAGGGAACTGGTGCCCAGATTGCACGGTACCAGTCATTTGTGCTAACGACACTGCGTGGGCAGATCCAGAACCAAAATATTTTTTTGGGGTGGAATTTTTTCAGGGGGGAGGCTAAAATTTGGGAATGAAGTAACCTTTGACCTTTCCAAAGGTTGCAGCCACATATGAATGCTTTTTACACACGTTTTGAAGGAGTGGAAATGTAATGTAGAGACTTTGCGTGGTAGCCATCTTGCAGGGCACTGCTTTTGTTCCACAGGGAAACGTCCATTGCGCATGCCATTTTGAACAAAACGGTCCTGTATGGTCTAGAAAATTGCCTTCCATATTTCAAAAACAACACAGAAAATTAGCTCTTTACCTTGGGGAGCAGGATGTCTCCCACCCCCCCACAGATTACCGTCGCACCACATTCATATTCATATTTTGAAAATCTCTTTCCTGCAATACAGAGAAGTTGTTATTAATTTAAGGGCATGTTTTTTAAGGCAGGTTATTGACAGTTATAATTCATAAATACGAAAGCGAATCTTTCTACTCATATCAGTCTCGAAACGCGTTACACGACCGTGTCTTGACATTTGATTATGCCCGCTCAATGTGACAATTCCCAATGCATAAAGCACGCGCTGGCACCTGGATATGAGACAGCCAAATTGATTCTGATTGGTCAAGAGTCTGTGTGCACGCAGAACTTGCCACGCGCGTGCCAAGTCCATATAAGGAGATTCTCCTGGACCACTTGCACAAGGAATGTACCATGTATTAACCGACCAAGCACATATTTATTCCATAATTTAAACCGTCCACGAGCTGACCATACTGAAATAATACTTCTACCAAGCTACTTATCTCAGTACATTGTGTGGGTGGCTTTTTAATATGCGCAATGTAAGGATGGTTGCTCATACGTAAGTGTCGTGAAAGCTGCTTCACAGTACATGTATTAAACTTTACAGTACACCCTAGTAAACTGAACATTGTTTATGCTTTCTGTATTGTTTATATTGATAGCTAATTGAGGACCTACTAAGTAAAAAGTACTTACTTTTATATTTTGAAATGGGTGTCATTGGGAGACGAAAAGAGAGCGAAGGTGTTTTCCTCTCCTGTGAAAATCTAAAATTGCTTGAAAAATTCCTCAGAATTAACCCTTCCACTGTTTGTGATTTAGCACTTTGATGCTGACAAGTGTTCCCCCTGCCCCAAGGGCAATTATATTCTCTGACAACTATAGGTATTAAATTACTTGTGAATATTTTATATGGATATCTTTTTCATACCGAGAGATTTCTCAGCTTTTTAGCTGATTTCAGCATTTATTTGTTTTGGATTTCAGCTTTTTTTCCTCACTGGCTTTGTACAAATCATAGGAGATTTTCACAGTTCAGTTTTTTATGCCTTTTGCAGCTGTTTTCAGCTATTTTTATCATTGGTCAATCTCACCCCTGTAAACCTTGCTTGTGCATAAATTGATAAAGCAGATCGCCCGATTGTGTTTTCCCTTTTCATAGCTACGTTCTATTCCATACATTTGCCAACTCAAGTAAAATATATGCCTTATGAGAGCAAACATATTTTATATTTGAATTATATATTTGGTAACCAAGTAATAAGTGATTAATTGCATTGATGAGAATTTGTAACAAATGACCTTATACTCGGTAAGAATGTGATTTTACCAAGGGGAAATAATTTTCTATTTGATGCAAGTCACCATTATTAATATCATCATTGAATAAACAACCATTATTTAAATTTGTGACTTTTTATTCCACTTTTTACTTTTTTTAAGCTAACGAGCTTTGATCATACTGCCTCTCGTCAGCTGTGATATTGCTGAAAAACTAGAGCTACTTGATAAATGTGAGATATTCTCACAAAATGAGACAGAATTTGGCAGAGATGGAAATGGATGGGAGTGCGGGTTATTGTTGGTGATGGAGGGGGTTCAAGTCCCCTTGCCAATACATGAAGTTGAAGTTTTGTACTCTTGAAAATGAAGGATTGGTTTCATTACAATACAAAACAAAAACTTGTACTCTGCGTTTCTCACCATTTTATAGTCAAAACTGTTTTGTAAACATAAGATTTGTGAGGCCAGATCTTCAAAAAAATTCAGTGCGTTTGTATTTTGGCTGGACTCCCACCTGTGCCTGGTTTTAGTTGCCAGAACGTCTCCCAAAATACGTTTGGCTGAATATTATCCCAGAATGGACATTCTTGTCATTTTTTTACCTTGCTGATGACTATGTTGCATTTACTAAAAATACAAATATATCTTCCGCAGCAGCGTATCCAGCTTTTGGTGCCAGAGGGCACAAATTCAAATGTGAATGCGGCTTTGGACTCATTCAACATGATGTTGTTTTCTGAGGGTTTTGTGCTAATAATTGATAAATAAATATACCTATTTATTTTCCTATTCACCTATTTTTATTTTTTTTATTTGATTTCATTTTTTTCTTTACCCTGGGGAGACTGTCAGTGTCAAAGCACTGTTTTCCTTAGGTGCCCAGCAATTACAATCATTACAAATTGATTCCTATTAGTTATGAATTACTCGCCAAATAATTAAAAGTCCGATAGTACACAGGGGAGAGATTTTGGATTTCAGTTTTTTTCCCCTCACTGGCTGTGTACAAAAGTACAGGAGATTTTTACAGTTCAGCTTCATGATGCCTTTTTCCAGCTATTTTTACCATTGCGCAATCTCACCCCTGAGTACATAGCACTAAACAGAAAATACAAAATATATGAGGTACAGGTAAGAAAACAGAGAAGTTAGCACCGGAAACTAACATCAAAACAAAACTTCAAAAACAACAAAAACGAGGCTCACGGAGTAGAGCATGTTCCAAAGTGAGTTTTTAAATTGACTACTGATGTAGGGAGAGGACACTTCAATGGTGTTGGGAGAGCATTAAATGCATGGGTTCCCACGAACCACAAATTTACGCTCACCAGATTTAGTTTTAGTAAATGGAACAAGGTCACCATAAGAAACGGCCCTTGTATTACATGTATGCACATTGGCAACATGGATGAAGCAGTTGCATAATTGTGATGAAAAAGCCAGTGTGAGACTTACAAACTAATGTGATCAGATGAAAGGTACGTCTTCCTTCACCTATGATGTATTATAAGTAAACAAATAATAATCCGCCTTGGGCAAAATATTAAATGAAGAGATTAATTTTCATCGTTTGTTGTCATCTCAAATTATGAATGAAGGAAACCTGAATATTATATAATCTATGATTGATGAAAAATAATACCTTTAAATCTCTGACCTCATAAAACTTCAACCTGATTCTCCATGTTTACGCTGGCATTATTATAAAGTAACAGGAATGGCTAATGCCGCATCAAACAAGATTCTATGTGATTACACTCAACTTCAACTTCAGGGCTATTTACTTTGCAGTTTTAGCCTGAATTTCCTTGATAGTAATAAACTTGGGGGAAAATAATGAACACAATCATTCCTCCATTTCTTCCCTTTTCATTATGTTCCCTCCTATCCATTTGTTGAGGCTGGTTTGCCATTTTTATTCAGTGTGATTGTAATTTTCCATCTCACACCGGTCCTTTCCGGGTTCTTCTGATTGCTGGGCTAATGGGGATCCGTGGTGGTCCTGGGCCCCACTGACACCCCTGCACCACCGTTTCCAGGCCAGGTAAAGCCCAGTCAGCCACAGGCTGTGCAGGGCGAGTACACCTCCGTAGACGTTGGGGATGACGAGAAGGTTGTTGAGCTGGTCACTGCCTTGGAAAGTGACCAAGAGGAGGACCAGCGCCAGGCCAATGTTCTGGGTGCCCGTCTCGATGGAGATGGTGCGGCACTCGGCGTGGGGGCGGCGCAGGGCCAGGGCAAAGAGGTAACCCAAGGCGTAGCCGAGGAGGGGTTGGATCGCACCAGCAAACCAGACCTGCCAGGGGGAGGCGAACATAGAGGGGTCGATGATGCCGCCGGCGGAGATGGTGAAGAAGATTGCCAGAAATCCAAAGATGCTGCCAAGCTAGGTACAACAATGGAAAGGACAAACAGATGGCAGCGTGAAAAAGAGAAGTTAGAGTCAGACAGATGAAGTGCAGGAATGGGGAACTTTGAAAAAAACAAGAAAAAAATACTTCTGAGGAATCATTCTAAATTGTTTCCTGAAAAGAATTGCATTCATTTTTGGTTTATTCTTTGTGTCTGTGAGAGTGAGGGGGGGGTGCACAATAAAAACGAGAAACCATACCCAAGCTAGACGTGACAATTTGTGTGTTTATGGTTTTGATTGGGTAGGGTTGAGTTGGGTATGTGTGGGTTGGGTGGGGTTGGATCAAGTTCTGGTCAGGTTGAGCTGGTCTAGTTTGGATTTGGCTGAGTTAGTTTTGGGTTGGCTTAGGTTGTTTGAGTTTAGTCGGATTGGATGAGTTGCGTCTGGTTGGTTTGGTTTTGCTTTTTATTTTCCTATTCGGAGGGGTGGAGTTAGTTTTTACCAGGGTGATGATCTTGCACCAGGATGGTTTCCGATACTTGATAAGCATGCCAGCAGCCACTGGGACCAATGTTAGAGCTAAAGCAATAGCGATGTTACTATATGGGATCACAACGCTCTCGCTGGTCCAAGACCGACCGTAAAGGAAGAGGTTCAGAGGCATCATCCCCATGGCAGCAACTGTCGACAGGGTCGTCATGGTGATGCTATCAGTAAAAGAAATCTAGCTTTTTAAATTGCTGTTTGATGCAGCATTAGGAGTGGGACAAAATTACTTACAGAAATACAAGCCACAGCTCCATGTGAGTTGTGACTTGCAGCTGTGTATAAGTAAAACAACAATTTTTGTTGTTGGACACTGAAAATCGGTTGAAAGTGCCAGTTGTCAGTGCTACAAAACAAAACAAATTATTACATCACTGAATATGTTTGCTTTTCAACAAGCCAAAATATCTGATACTTTTGGAAGCATGCAGAGGTTTTTCCCCCTGCCCGGACCACCACTTTATTTTCATTTTTTCGTCTCTTGTGCTAGTCCACCTATAATATTTGGCTTACCTGAGGCACACATCGCCGTCCATCCAGTAAGCAAACAAATTGGAGGTGACACCCCCGGGACAAGTGGCAGAGACCAAGAGTCCCAGTGCATAGGCTGCCTTGAGCTTCAAGGCGTGGGCCAGACCAAACGCCGTCAGAGGGAGGACCACGAACTGGGAGAGAAACCCGATGATGACGCCAACTGGGCGGCGCAGCTGGAAGCAGAAATACATTCAAGGGTGGACTGAACACTGGACCAAGATATGGGATTCCAGCGGAGAGCCAGTTAAAGGCAAAGGGTGACAGGATTAGTTTTGGTACTGATGTTCACACTTTTTTTCTGAAGCTGACTAAAACAAGTTTCTCATCCACACTTTTTTTTTTTGTTAAAAGGGGGCTGGGCAGCTCCTCTTTTTTTTTAATTAGGTCTTTCTTCAAAAATGCACTTTTGATGTTCAGATGTGAACCTCTCAGGATCAATTCACTGTTTGTTTGTTCACTGTTTGTTTGTTACTCACCGTTCTCTTGAAGTCGTCCACAGTGACCACACAGCCCACAGCCAACATGATCACAACCACTAGAAAAATGACGATCACTTTGTTGGCTTCCCGGAGAGCCTATTTTGAAAAACAAGGGGATTTTTCCTCCTCTTACATCTTTGAAAAACATGACATTTAAGTAATGCCCGAGAAAGAAGCTCCACTCAGACAAAAATTGTGTCCATAGATCAAGGGCAACAGAAACATACCAACACTTTGTTAGGTGGGTGATTTTCAAATTTTCTTTGGATAGTAAGGTATGTTGTTCCTAAAGCAACACCCATTAATGTGGTGTTAATATACCTAACTCATTGCCTGCAAGTCAAGTGTTGAGAAGTTTTTGAAAAGCCATCTTTAAAAAAAAAATTTAAAAATGGTAGTCACTGAAAGGTACTGATGCCTCAGTGTATATATCGGGTTTTGCCCTTACCCAACGTATATATTAATAAACACTGTATGCTCAGTGCTTGTCCGAGAGCTTGCGAAAAAAGACACAAACTTACTCGGATGGGACTCGAGAAAAAACCCGCTATATAAATTAACATCCCCAATGCAAAAATACATCTTGAAAATAGTCTGCGCTACCCGCTGCTTTACCTGACTCGGACCGGCCAGCCGACCCCGGCAAGCTCGGTGGTCGAGTGGTTAAGACGTCTGCACTAGTAAGCAGGAGGTCGTGGGTTCGAGTCCCACCCGAGGAAGCTTGTGTCTTTTTTCGCAAGCTCTCAGACAAGCACTGAGCATACAGTGTTTATTAATATATACGCTGGGTAAGGGCAAAACCCATTAAATAAATTAACATCCCCAACACAAAAATTACGTCTCGAAAAAAAGATGCCCGAGTTGTTAACAACTTGGCTTCTGTGAACATGGTTTTCTACATTAGTTATACTTTGCATCTGGACCACTCTACCAGTGGTGAATCTGGGGTACACTTTGCAGGGGGGACTTGAGGGGCCTCATTTTCTGGAGGTGGGTATTCAATTGTTTTGATCACAGTTAAAACAATGACCCAGATTTTCTTTAATCTCTGAGTGGGTTACCCCCCCCCCGAACCTGATTAAGGGAATGTTTATTAATACAGACCCAGATTTGATCGAGCAGTGTCCAGCCATGAGACCCCTCTATCAGCAAAGCTTAACATTGGTCAACACATACCTGGGCGTATTTGGGCAGGCCTTCTTCTGGGGATGCATCAGTCACGTTTGCCTCTGCCATCCAGCTGGCGGTCCCGTCTTTCCCGGGAAGAGAATGCAAGATGTTCACAGGCCCGGTTGCGGCAGCCATCGCAACAGTATTTGTTGGTCAAAAGAACAGACGGCAAGCAAGCGGTCAACGTCCAATTGCAAAATACAAGCGTTCCGAAGCCAGTCGCTGCAACTTGAAGGCGAATATTCTAACTCTGCCATGTTATTCACTAGGTTTGGTGATTAAAGTTAATCTATGTAAAACTTTGCCGGCCTGAGAATTATGAATATGCAGAGTGGCATGAATATGTTTCGCATTAATTAACATTAACAAATTGACATTAGCATTTATAATGAGGACAGAAGGATGGTGTATGGTGATCAAATGTAGATGCCTACTCCAGAGTTCAGGGGAGGCAAGACTTTCATCCCAAGAACAGAACTGGAACTCAGAAATGGATCGGATCGGACCGGACTATAGTGTTCTTCTAGTATTAAATGGAACAGCCACCAAATGCCAACATAAAGAGTTTACACTACACCGTTGGGTCCCATTAGAGCCCACATTCTCCTGAATCTCGAGTTGGGTTTACGCGCATGTAAGTGATCAAATGCACCACACAACATGAAATATCACAAAAACATTCAACCTACTCATCATTACCACTAGTGAGCCTTCAAAGAAAGTGAGATACACCGACCACAATCATAAATACTTCACCAGACATGTTTTATTCCCTTTCGTCCACCATTTCTAACAACGTTGAGGCAAAGTAATAAACTTAAGTAAGACTGCCAAATCATAGAATATGAACCCTCCGAAAAAAAAAACCTGCCATTGTGCAGGGACCAAGGCAAAACACCCATGACGGTTTGAAATTAATATTTGCCAACAGGACAAATGAGTGAGGTATACAAAAACCGTGCAAGTCTTTGGTAGGAATTTGCCTATTGTGTACATTTGAACTGCATGTTTACAATCAGAACGCAATCCCAAGGCATCGTCCCAAAATATGAGAGACAAAAACAAAGGAACCCCCCCAAAGCAGTGTGAAGCTAACCTCGACTCCATGGGCTACGTGCGCGTTCCTTCACTGGCCTCCGGGCATGTTGAATACCAAAATGACGCTGACTGGCTATTCAAGATGAATATACAGAAATGTCAAGTCAATCGCGCGCGTCTTTGAAAAGCTAGATGCTCCGCCCGCATATTCTCCTGCACGTCACGCACGCGTAACTCTGCGTCACGCACAAACGCATTGATTGCAGTGCTCATTTAAATATCCCAAATATCGGGATATTTAAATTATCCAATACCAGGGGTTAAATCGTGCAAGGCAAGTGGGAACCAACATGGCGCGGCGAGGTCATATCCATGGGAACGAGGTTGGTATCAAGCCTCCACTTTGCGGCTATCCCTGCCACGCTCACTGGGCAGAAAATGGCATTAAACCAGTAGTTTGGGAAATATCAACGTTATAAGTTGTGCACGTTCTGAACAACTTAAATACTTCACCCAAGGATTATCAATAGACAGGAGCAGTATACCGCCATCTCTCTGACCAACAAGGCTGACAACTTTAAATCCAGTTGAAATAATACTGACAAAAATGAAACAGATGACTGTAGAATAGCACATTTCTGATTGGATGCCTAGAGCTGTTGCTATGGCTACTGATCTATGCTATGCTATGACATACTTTAAAAAAACTGGACAGCTTAAGTTGTGAAACCAAACAAATTTGTTAAAGATGCCCAACTTTTGACCAGGTCCAAAAGAGACACAATTTTTGGTTTGGGTATACAATGTATTAAATTCCTCTCCCAAGTACGACCAGCGGAGATTTGAATTCCAAACATTCAACCACAAGACTTTATGCACATTTATTTCAGTTAAATGCAAGTTCACTTTCCAAAAGAAAAAACAAACAAACAAACAAACAAAATCTGGTCTTCCTCCAGTCTGAACTGACCAATGTTAACCCGTTAATTTTGGACCTTTTAAATGCTCAGCCGAATTTATACATTCTTGTTTTCCATTAAGTATTCCCAGCATTTTTATTACCAGGAGGATATAACAAATTATGCTGAATAAAGGTAAGGGTTTGATACACACAAAGCACAACTTATAATTGATTTATCATATACTTCAAATACCAGAAACAAAAACCAGAAATACAGAATGGTTGATTTCTCAATTTACTATTTCACGGTGAAGGTGGCGAGTTAAGTGAAGAGGCTTACAGTTGGACCATGCAAGGATCTCTCTTTATGAGTATGTGTGGTGCTGTAAAGAACCGGACGGTACTCATTCTTTTCAGAATCACGCCGACTCAAAAAGAGATCTCACTGCACGGCGCTACTGTAAGTCTCTTTACCTTAGCAAAAAGTATTCCTGAAGATATTTTTTTCATTTTTTTCAGTCTTGCCACTTCGTGTATGCGGTTATTTCAATGCTTTGGAGAGTATGCGCTTGGCTTCAAGCAATTCAATAATAAACACTGGCAAAGAAAAGAAATAACAGGGACAGCGGATTCAAGACATGGGGAGAAGTGGTGTCAAGACGATCCCCGTTATCATCGATTGGATTTATGCGTCTGGCTGCGAAAGTGCAACCGTAAGTTGGTTTTTTTTTTTTTTTACATAATGCCACATACAGTTCTGAGGATGTTTCTATGAAAGTGAAACACAGGAATTTTTTGTTTAACGTGGGGGCACAGTGTGGAGGCCGGTGGTGAAAAATGAGCAAAACAGGTATTTTAGTTGTGTTTGTCAAAGGGGAGGGACAGCGTGGATGGATATCTTTCTTTTTTTTCTCTTCCATTTTCCTCTTCCTTTTTTTGGTGTACGGCATCTTAACTTTCACAGCCAATAAAAACCGATTGTCGATCAAAATTTGTGCCTTTACTTTTTAATCTCTATACTACCAAAAGAGCTACTTCAACTGACAGAGATCCTCCCTCAAAACGTCCAGACATAATCTCCTGAGCTTTTGATGAAGTAACAGGTGACATACTAAAGAGGTAGGAACGATTAAAAAACAACCAAGAAAGAACTGAAATACACTTGGGAACTACGAGAAAGACACATAAAATCTACATGGGCGGTGGGAAATCAGTAACGGAGCCAGGGGTGAGATCGGAGGGCCGTTTAATATCCACTTAATAATCAAAAGAGGTTTCTTACTTTTCTGTATGTATATCCAACAGCGCATTCAGCGCCAATTACAGGATGAAGTGATGATTAAGAAAGCAATGAAGAACTGTTCACTTTTAGAGGTGGTAGGAAACCCCCCGGGTAAAATTCCAGGGAAAACCCACCGAGTCGGGCAGGGACTGAAAAACCCAATCCGCATGCTGACCTGGGTGGGATTCAAACCCGGGTCGCAGAGGTGGAAGGTGAGAAAAGAACCACGACACCAACCTGACTTCTGAGGGGCCCCTACGGCAACATAGGGGCTTGTTCGTTCTTCTGGTTTCATTTCTTGTTCATCACATCAATTTTTATACAAAGAAATACCTTCACGGTAATCTCAGGATTTGCCAGATTTTGACAATCCTGGTGGAAAAAATCCTGACAAATCTCACCCCTGCAAAGCTTGAACAAAAACTGGCAAAAGAACAAACAAGCAAAGCGGCTTCAGTTCCACAGAGCTCGCACAGGTTCCACCACTGAGCTGTGTATACACCGCTACTCTATATACGATATTAGAGCACCAATGCTGGACGAATACTGCTAAATGTCAACTGCAATCAGTTAACAACCGCGTGTTTGATGAAAGTCCTAAAAATGTGATTACCTGTTAACACTTACCACTAATCTCATTTTTTCCCCAAAGAGGATGCAATTTATGCTACTTCGTCCCCTAAACACATCCCTTTTTTATAATTAAGTTGTCAAACTAAAGAATGGAGAATTAGGTATATTCACATACAGAACAATGGACAAATCTGGGTTCAGTACTTTGGGTTGCTCGACAAATCTCGAGAAGGGTAAAATTACCCACAATACATTACTCGCTGCTCTATCTGACAAGACATGGTAAAAAAAAAGAAATAACAATTGCTCTCAAACCGACCAAATTATCTTGAAAGTGGGCGTACAAGGACCATTAGATAAAACGATGACTGTTGCCATGGCAACAAACCTACGCTACCAACTACTATCTGCTGTCAAGCAATTCTGTCACGACAGATCGCTAACAGGGACCCATATGACCCGAACTCGCCTTCATAATCGCACGAAGATCTTGCGTTAATTCTCAAAGACGTTAAACCAAAGACATGTACTTAAATCAACACATTCTAAAAACCATCCCTTTATTACTTTTTTTTTTATAATTATCACAACTTCTAAAATCTATAGCCTTAAAATCTCCTGGTTCATACAAACAATAAAACAATGAACAACTTTTTTGGAGGTGATTAAGAATAACTTACGTTCAGCTTTTTTTGTTGTTGATTATATTCATACTAATCCTTTCTGATACAATTTTTTTTGCACACGTTAATTTACATATACCGAATGTACATTTACAGAGTTCACAACCTATGGTACATCTGCATACATAGAGTGTCTTCCAAAAACAAAGTTATCATACAATCACAAGATTAAAACCATTAAAAATCCCCTACTGCGTAGCCCGCTACGGCAGTCTATTGATTCGACAAACACCTGGGTGACCAACACAGCCTTGTACACTATGTACATGTACACGGTGGTAGGGCCCATTGACTCCGACCAGCGACAACGGAACTGGGTGCGGTAAAACTGTGGGCCACGATAGGTTTCTGCAGGGCTGATGTCACTGACGGCACGTGAATATAAACTGTGGTAGGACGATTAAAAGCGCTGTATTCAGTAGCAACACTGTTGCACGTGAACTGCACATTATGATCAATCAGCAGTCTTGGTGATGATTACATCATGTCTTTGCATTTTACAAAAGGGGGGGGGCACTGTTATTGTGGAAAGATGTCATGGTGGAAGAGAATGAGTTTTTCTGCTGTGTGACTTGATGCCCAACATCGCCCTGCATGCCAGCTTCCGTTACCGATCGCCAACGGACCCACCTGCACGCGAGACAGAAGTGCGCGCACAGCAGCCATTTTGGAGGGCATGAATAATGCAAATAAGAAAAGACAACTCCAAGATGTCTGCTATGGGGAAAGGTCTCCACTGTCACCAAGAATTTGGCGAGATATAAATTAAAACCAACAAAGCAAACAAGAATTACATGCATACACACGCGCACACACACCCACACACAAAACCAAAATGACTCTGATAATATGCACGCTGATTAAAAGTCTAGCAAACCCGCTGTTAACGTACGCATTTTCTCATAAACAATCATGTACACACATTTGTATACATGTGAAAGCTCTGTTCTTCGGCGTCTTTGAATTCTCATATATTACAACGTAAAAACAATAAATTAAAAGAGGCAAATGAAAACAACAATATTATATGGAAAGAGGGGGTCGTGTTGTCGCATAAAGGTTGAAAATCTGTTCCATGCCATGGGCCCAAGTGAACAATTTGTCAACCCAAACAAATCTCAGACAATGTTTTTCTCGGAGCAGATAAACAAAACGCCATCTTAATCTTTGAATTATTTCTTCCGTTTGATTTTGTTTTCGTATCAAAACCTTGATTTGTCTCTTTTACTTTGATTTTTCTTGCTCAAATGAGTAAGAAAAAAAACGACATGGTTCCACCAAGTCTGAAGAGAAAAATCTCAAATGTTGTGAAAACATTTGTCTATGTCCATTTCTCAAATTGGAGGGTCCTTCAAACAGGTCTTGGGTCCAAGGGCTGTCAGTTCGTCACATCAAATTCATTTTTCTAGTGAGTATGACATTTTATCGTAAACGGACAGAGGCCCAATCCGACCAGCGGCGTGGGTCTCATAAAATTTCTTACTTTATATTAACAAACTACTCTTAAATTCCCCAACAAGGTCATTCCCACGTGGTGCCAAACAACACATTTTTCTCCTGTACATCTTCAACTCCGCAACTTACAACTACTTCCTTGTAGAGCATACACGTAGCTTAATTTTAAACTAACTTTTGCGGTAACATTTTATCGACAATCTTCTTAATCATTATGACCCCCCGGCTACCCCGGTCCATCTGCAGAGTTACATCCACGCGATTCTTGTCCATCCAATCACATGACCACATACAACCAATCTAAACATATCAGCTACTGGAGTCGTCTTCATTCCTGCGTAAAGCGAGGGGGGGGGGAAAATCTTGGGCCTTCTACGTTTCAATTCACTTTTTTTTTTTCATTTCAACATAGACAAGACTGAGGATACTTGATGCTGATCACTGATCGACCCCTCGCAGGCAGAAAACGGGTGAATTATTGTTACTCGGCTACAGTTCTCGATGAGAATTCCCTACACACTACAACAGTCGACACAGGGTACAGTTACTTGGCCTTTGATAGATTTGTTAGGGTTTCAATGGGAAAGTTGAGAGTGTAGTGAACTGTTTCTTTAAAAAGACGAGCAAGTTTAAAGGGGTCGGGCAGCAGTTTCATTAGAAATCGCCGGAATAAACAAAAATCGCGACACTCCTGCAGAGAACACTGAACCTTTCATGGACTACATGGGAAAATCTCAAAAGTGATTTGGACAATCGGGTGCCTTGCCCGACCCCTTCAAACTTGTTCATCGTTGTCAAACCAGCCTGCAGCAACTGCTGTCTGATTTGGCCCCGGGCTTGAGCGGCGATTCATCTGTATCTGTGCTGCCGATGCGATTCCGCTTTTTCCGGATCTCTTTGTTGCGGCCTTTGGTCGGTTTGGCGGCGGCCGCGTTGCTGTTGAGGTCCGGGTCGTTCCTCTCCCCGGCCAGGTTGGAGCTGTCCCTCTTCAGCTGCTTCTTGGCCGGTGAGGAGCCGTTTGGCAGATTGCTCTTCTCAGCGTCCCTGGGGATGATGTACAGGTTGCTGTCCGAGTGGCTCAGGTTGTCCTTCTTCGGCCACGCCTTGACCGTGCTGTCCGCGCTTGGGTCGTCCGAATCGCTGGGCGTGGTGTTGTTGGGGTCGATGGCGAACTTGCTGATGCTGTAGGAGCTGGAAGAGTTGGACGAGTTCATGCTGAGGTTGCTCTGTTTCAAGCTCTCCCGCAGTTCGTTGCTCTTCTTGCGCTCGTAGGCATTGCCGCCGCCCGGGTTGCTGCTGCTGTGGTTGTCACCACCGGTACCCCCGCCGGAGCTGTTGGAACCGGTGTACTTCCCCCCTCCGGCGGCGGCGCCAGGCCCGGCGTTGTTGCTGCCCGCCCCGCTGCTGCTACCGCCGTTCGGGGGTCCGTCTTTACTGCCCCGTCGCTGGCCCTTGCTGGGGAGGTCAAACTTCTCTGAGCGCCGGCGAGTCTCGGTGTCCTCGTCGCTGGCGTCCGAGGAGCTGTAGCCACCCCGGGCGGCCACTTTGGTGCTGGGCTTGATCTGGTGGGGCGTGTCCTTGGAAGGGAGGGTCTTACGATGGCGGATCTGACGGGTTACGAAGGGGCGGTCCAACCCTCCCGATTTCTCATCATCGGACTCCTGCTCGTCTGTCCAAAAAACCAAAGAGGACAAGTTAAAACTTTGCCAATTTGGCTCTTGTAGTAACAAGTTTTTAGGAAAGAGATTAACAGAGAAAAGGGACTGTCAATCAACCTTCTCTGTCCCTGATCTGCACATCCCTACTTCAGCAATCCAAGAGGTCATGAACAGACTCCTAAAAATAAATTCAGCACTCCCATTGTCATGTAGACCAAAACGTATTTTCTACGGCTTTAAATTTTGCCAGAAGAATACTGGTGCAATGGAATGGGAGAAACTTCAGGAGTAGGATTAAAACAATAAATAAATACATAAATAAATAACGTTGCAAGAAGGAAACTGGTCAGAGCAAACATATTGCATATAGTGCGGTCACAAGAAACACCAGCAGCGGCCAAACCCAATCAGAACTTGGGCACAGCAAATTCTCTCCGGTGAAGTTAGAACCGTCAAAGAGTTGGTGTTCGATTCCAAACGCAGGAAGAAACCAACTGAATATCAACCTCAAGAGAGTGACGGCCAGATCTGAGAAGGCAGAATGTCGGTTCCCACATTTCTGTGAGATGATTCTACCTAATATTTCGTAACAGTTTGCGAGACAGGTGTAAACCTGTTTGTAGGGTTTCTTTCTCAGATAACACTGGGTATCTCGTCACTCGACAAGAAAATAATGAGACAACAATTCCAAGCTCCATTTCTCTCGAGTCAAGTCTGATTTTGTTTAAGAGAAGTTTTCCCTTATATAAATACAACCAGATTGACAAAGTGGAGCTTCCCGTGAATGAACGGCGGCACACTAGTATTAAAAAAAAAAGCAAGAATGAAGGGGTGAGACTGTGAGTTAATAAAGCAACACAGATGCAAGCAAGTGAAATGAGACCAAATCTACACGACACAGCCAGTGCAAGCGACCCAGCCTGAAGGCATGGCAGTCCTGGGATACAGGTACTTGGTAGTGACACGCACGTGCAATATGCAAAGGCTACTAGTACCCGTTTCTACGTGTATATCCTCGGGGAATTTTTTCAAAAGTGTGTTGAAAATTTCAGTTTCGGAGGAAATTCAGTCCTCTTGGAAAGGAAAAAAAAAAAGTGTCGTAATCTGGCTTTTTCTTTCTTCTTCTTGAACCGTTATGTACATGTCCTGAAAGCATTGAATTGTCCGTGGGCTACAACTATGGCTGAGTTCGGGCGGCTTGCTCTCGTTTTTGTTCAGAACGGCTTGATTTGTTGTTCGTGGGTCAGTCGCTCAAACACCGGGAATGTACAACCGGTTATAAGTGCTAGTAGTGATTTGTGGCAAGCAACATGCAACATGGCAATGTCCTTGTGCAGTCTTCAAGAGTTGATGTTGGATAACTGGGCTTCCTTCTTTTCCATTAAAAAAATTCATTTCTGTCATGGAAAATTATTAATGTTAATTTTGCAAAACTTTCCATTGTCTTTGGCTTTTCAAAGCCATATCGGTACTTTTTGCGGCTGTTCAAAAATCAAATCTCACGAGTTTTTCTGTGTGTTCGTGTGAAATCCTGTCGAGGAGGTGGTGAGTGATCCTGTTCCGAGAACAGTGTTCTTCGGTCGTGTTCCCACCGTTTGAGCGCGAGAACACGAAACCCGTGTCAGGAACGGACCGCCCAAACTCGACCTATAGGTCATAAATGTTTAACGTGTAGTGATTGGATAGTTCTGGGCGCAACACTGACATGGACAAAAACCACTGACAATACTGCGAGGACACGCACAGAGAACTGCACACTGCAAAATAAGAAAGACACAGGGGGTGCTGGCGGGCAAAGCGCTGGGTGCTTTGGGCCAAAAAGAAATCCCGACTGACTCTGCTGCAACCACGACAACCGCCGGGCGGGAAGGAACTGGGGGGGGGGGAAATCTAACATCGATTTGCCAATTCGTAGTTGTGTCTCTGGCTGAAGGCTTCTGAGTATGCTCATTACTGTCTTTCTCTACCCAACTGCAAATGAATTTGACATTGCTCGTGAGTTGAGATTACGACCCCGAAGATGACATCACACAACGGTGACCAATCGCAGGAACCCATCGAGAGGTTTAGCAAAAGTTTAGATTCACCAAGGTTTTTTTATCTGACACATTGGATTATTTTTTTCGATGCCACATTGTTTTGAACTTAGCAATTTTTTTTAAGCTTTCTATACGGGCATGTCACTGTAAAGTCTGAGGTTTATCTTTAAAACCAAAGCCCCCCCCCGTAGTTTATGACTTTCTCCGCCCTACCCCAATTCTCTGGGGGACATTTCTGCAAGCATCAAGCAGCGGCTGGGCCATACACACCTTCTTCCTCAGTAATCTGATTCAGGACGGTCGGGTTGAGTCTCGTGGCCGGATTGTTGGGCCGGGCGTTGGCCCCTTGCGGACGGCGGGCCTTTCCCCATGAGCCATCTGACGGCGACGACCCTGCTGCTGTGGCGGCCGATGATGGCGAAACCAAAGACTCCGTGGTCAACTCCATTTCCTCGTCGGCAATGTGCTGGAACTCTTCCTCCTGATTCCCAGTTTGGTTTTGGAATTTTTTTTGGGTAAACGTTTGCGCCGAGTTCCGGAAGGAAATAAGCAAAAGGGGGGGCAAACAAAAGCATGGAAGTATGGATGTAAAAATGTTTGAAGAGAACATTTATCTGGTCTTAAGTTTCACCCAGTTCTTTGACTAATACAGTTTAATGCAAGTAAGATCATTTGGAAGTAAGAAGCGTCCACCGCAGCGAGATTTTGGACGAACTGGCAAAAAAAAAAAAAAAGCACCGAGACACAATCAACTAGGAGCCAACTTATGCCCAACTGAGAACTTCAACGGCACTCACAACAGCTTGGGACAATTTGGACACTGTCTGACTAAAAATGATGCATCTACTCTATCTACTAATGGCCGCTTGAACTGAGAAAAGGCAGGGGGGGAGGTTGAGTGACTGAGGGAAGGGGTTGGGGGTTGAAGAAGTGGCATGCGTCGTCAATACAAGGTGGCAATCACGGCAGTGTAGGAGAGAACTAGGGTGGGGTTAAGTTAGGGACAGGGTGGCGACAACGGCGGAGTGTTCCAACGGAGCGATTCCATGGGGGAGAGGGGGGAGCACTTACTTCCAGTGACTGCAACCCCTCCTTGACGATGCTCCGCCCGTGGCGTGGGTGAATGGTCAGATGTTCCCGCTCCATCCGGTGGCGCCGCGGGCTGCAGGAGACCTCCTCCTCCGAGCTGGAGCGGGCCAGGGCAGGCGAGACGGCCAACGGGGGTGTGGGAATGGGGATGGGCGTGGCAGCGGGCGACGGCTGGGCGGCGACGGGTGAGCAGAGGTGGCCGATGTTGTTGTTGATGGGCTTTTCCAAGGTTGGGTGGTCCGGGAGTGGAGTCCTGAGGCAAAGGAAGGAAAACATTAAATAACGAGAAATCAAAAGATCTCCTTAGGGAGTTTCCAAGCATTTCAAACCCCTAAACTGTTCAAATGTGATACTTTTTGTTTACATACAATGTATATGGGATAAAGAGCTACTGACTTGTTTCCAACAATACTTTTAGCTTTAAGTTTGAAGATAAAGATTCTCCACTTTGTATTCTGTTTAGGTGAATAGTAATACACCCATTCATTTAGTTAAAGCATTGGTCCAAACCAATGCAATGTAGGGATCATGTGAAAACTCACAATCCACAATATGACTCCTACTTCCACTGCGATTTCTATCAAGGAGGAAAACTCCTTAAAACGTTGGTTTAAAGTTAAGGCACCCTACGCCGACTGTCAGGGAAAACAAATCCAGGTTTGTAACACTCTTAAGCAATGTCGTAATTGTGCACTTTTGGGGTGTCAAGTTTCTGTGAGGGAACAAAGCTAGAGAGCAATGGAAAAATACAGAAACAGCTTAAAAGCACTTTTTAAAATTAAAGGTAATCTTTATTGAAAAAGAATGTCCAAAAGTCATCATTTTGGGGGGCAATCTTACCTTTGTGAATTGACCATCTAATGCCCACGTTCTTCAACTTTATGCCTTCCTAACTAGGTCACTGTTTGGTAAAGAACTTGATACTCGATTCAGTATTTGACTACAACACTGCCGCTAAGACGGGCAGACTTTCTGAAGATGGTGTGCATCCTGACTGTAGAGAGCTTGATACAATGATGTGAGTCTTTTAAAGAAAAAAAAAACCAGGCTGGAGGGATGATCATCCACGACGATCAACCGTTCCGAGCCTGTGGCATTTCCCCCCCCTATTTTTCCTTCCTCACCTTGGGGAGAGAGCCAAGGAGGCGAGCTGGGGCTGGACGGCCGAGTGCCTCCTCAGGCTGTTGTCCTCCGTCGTCAGGTCCCCCACCTGCTTCTTGAGCTTGCGCTCGGCCAGGAGGAAGTAGGTGGCGGTGATGTGGTCGTAGCTGTCACTTTCTAGGGACCTGGACGGAGGGGACAGAGAGGGAATGGAATCATGATCCGACTTGAAGATTCATTTGCCTCACTGGACTTCTCGTCGGCAGTTGGACATCATCTCTCTGTGGCTTAGCAATGTCGCTGCAGCAGCGTCTGCTTGAAATCACTGCATACAGTGTTCGGCCACTGATCTGCACATGACCAGCCCTGATGTCGCAAGTCTAAATGGGGCAGACTGTTAGCATGGGCAGAAACAGTTTCCAATGGCTCCCCAAAAATTGTCATTAGATAAATCATGCACTCCCCCTTAAACTCGAAATTACTGAATGCATTTTTCCTCTAACCTTCACTTCCTTGTGCGCACAGGCCAAAGAATCAACTGATTAACTTATTAAGTCACTGGCAATGTTTTTAAGGTATTTATTATTATTATTTATTACGGGCACATGTACATGTGCCCGTACAGTACACAAATGTTGTTTACAAGTTACAAAAAATGCTGAAAACACTTTTGAAGCTTCCTGAAATTTTTTGCCCTTCAAAGAGTACAGGAAACACGGTGCTGATTCAAAGAGACTTTTAAAAGTCTGAGGTGTTGGACCTCAACAAAATTGAAGCAAACAGGATTAAACATGGTTTATAAGACGAGTATGAATTCAGGGTTAGAACCCTTTTTAAAAAAGTCTTACGCACTATTCTGAATTTGGAAAAGGTTCTTTCTGCACATTTAAAAAGGGATTTGACATTGGATGAATTGCATAAACAACGGAAACCGCTGTCCCTCGACAATCCCTGTGCTACAAATAATGCGATGACCTTCGGCAGAACACGTCTCGCGCACCAGCAAGGCAGGTGGCCAGACCCTGGAAACGACAACAGTCAATTCCTGTTTCACTTCCTGATCAGGGGCTCAATGTCATGTCATGGTATTTGCACGGTATCGTTCGTCCGTGCAGGTATGCACAATGCATGGATTCGAGGACTACATGCTTTATTCCCCGAACCAAACTAACCACAATTGATGTTTTACGTATTTAAACCCACAGAGGGGCGAGATAAAGATTGTAAGATTTCTTTTTTTTTAACTGCTACGGCATATTCGAAATCCCTCAAACTGAGACTTGGGGCTAGTTGTGAGGTAATTCTGCCTTTGGTTTTTGCATTAACTGGGCAAACTAACTCCAACGAGGCTCTGGCCAC
Organism: Acanthaster planci; assembly: GCF_054643075.1. Lineage (NCBI taxonomy): Eukaryota > Metazoa > Echinodermata > Asteroidea > Valvatida > Acanthasteridae > Acanthaster > Acanthaster planci. The sequence goes on from NC_141782.1 coordinate 1,335,580, forward strand.
TTGGGACTCATTTGACTTGCCCGGGTTGCAAATCACATCAAAGTTTTGGTCTAAATGCATGGCAACTGACTTCCAAATCATTTTTTTTGCATTTCTGCAGTGCATCAATGTAGTTCTTCCCCCCTCCCATGACATGAACATGGTATTGTAAGTTCCTGGACAGAACCATTATAGGAACTCACCGATGTAGTCCCTTTCCTGCATCTAAACAATTTTCTTTTCCCCTGCCCATATTACACTGCACTTTTACAAAAAGTCCTTCTTTTTTCCAAGCACGAACTGCAGCCAAGGTCTACGTGTGAATGTTAAACTAATCTAATCAGCTGTGAATACTAATTGTAATTTCAATACTCTCCTTCCTGTCAGGTTTCTTTGTGGCTAGATGCTTTTGTCTCTTCCAAGGAAGTACCCCCTCTGTTGACTTCCACTTGCCAGTTTTTATCAGCTGATGTTTACCATGTACTGACATTACATGGATGTGTGTGAACACGTACTGTACGTGTACATGTGTTCTGGTCTAACAGTTCCCAGAATTTTATGCCGAAATCTGTTCTGAGAAATATTCAATGCAGATGTTCCCAAGTATACTTTTGCCTACCGGTACACGTGCTCATGACATAAGCAAGTGGACGATGTCTGCATTACGACAGAGAGATCTAATAGCCTTTGACATTAACAATTTTTGGCTCATGTATTCTGGTAGTTTCTCAAGAATTGATGCATTCTCTACATGATGATGCTCCATAGATATGATCGCATCTTTCCCACACTCATCTCTTGTTCTAACAGGATTTGCATGTAAGCGCCGAATCACATTATGGCCAGAACCTTGGACAGGAAGAGACAGACAATGAAGAGCAAAAGAACTCAAGAGACTGGGACCCTCAGAATTTGCTCTTTATAAATTTGTCATATTGAGAAAAGTGGGACCCCAGGAAAATCAATTAATGAAGGAAATGTTTGTGTTTCCTTCTGTATATTGGGTGTGTATATTTAAAGAAAACAGAAACCTCAAAGATAGATAAATTAATGCAAAGCAAACTGTGACCAACTTTTCAGAAAGCGGAAGATTAGACTGAGAAAATCACCTTGGAAAGTGGCATTTTCGTTATTGTGTCCATTTACATGTACAATACTGCACCATGTGCCTGTGAGTAATAAATGTTATGGGTCTGTACTCATTCCGTCGAAAATTACTTTCCTGCACTTTGCACCGCCAGCATTCAAACATAAATAAATGCATGGGGCCCATGGGATGTCACTGCTCTGTAGCAAAGCGCCCTCTCTTGTTCACAAAGGAAGAGTCCATGAGAGCCTTTTATCAGCTTGTGACTTTTGATATGGAAGGTGTCCGGAAGACAAAAGCGGTTTTTACCTTCCACATGGTGTGGAAGCCTGAACTATGAACGGTTTCAGGATACAGTGGCAGTGGTGTCAATCCATGCAGGATTAATGATACAGGGGCATGTCTTTTGAGCTTTTACGCGCATGTACCTCGGTTTGTAGGTAACCTTAAAGTATGAGTTTGTTTGTGTTTCTCATCTCCAGTAAGTAGAGAAATGACCAACTGGCCTATCAAACCTTGGTCAAAAGGGGGCGGATATACCCCACCCACCCCAAAAAAACCCACCCAAAAAAACCCCACCCCGGTGCTTACTTCATGATGGTAGTCCGGTCGGCGATATTCCCGCTGATCATTCTCTCCATGATGCTCTCGTGCACGCTGTCCGTGATGTCGTGCCTGGTTATGAGCGGCTCCATCTGCTTAGCCGCACCCCCTTGCTTCAGCCAAGCACTGTTCACGATCTGCTCCAGGGTTAGTCTCTTCTCAGGGTCTCGCTGTAGCATGCTGGAGATGAGACTGACCAGTAAAGACAAACGAAGCCTGTCAGAATCCAGCAACCATGAATATTGTGGCAGAATCTGAAAAGTACAGTTTTATGTCCGGGGAGGGTACCCAGGTAATCGCCCGTCAATCTCAAAACTGGTTCCATTTTTTGGGCCGGGTATCCATTGAAAAAATTCCACACACAAAATGCATATGCCCTTTAATGGCGAAGGGCAGAATAGCTGGAAAAACATCGTGCTGCTGAACAACCCAGTCCTACGGGAATAATGGTAACAAGTTTGTTGAAAAAAATGGTGGGGGTGATTCCCTTCTAATTAGAAGCAATGTACTGCTTCCTACGTATGAAAACAGAGCCCTGTTTCAGGCACACGGTCCACCGGGGTTTTGCACAATGCCGTTTATTAAGTATTCCTTATATTCTAAGGGTACCCGGATACCCGGTTTTTGACATAAAACAAATACCCAGGTCCCAAAATACCCGTAAGCGCACACCCCTAAAATTTTTCACACCCAAAAGAGGACGGTGTTGGCAAAACAAAATATAACGACAAATAAATGACCGAGAATAGTACAGTACATGTCTAAAAAAAAAAAAAAATGGCCTTGAACAAAAATGGACAATATGGAATAAGAATCTGGCTTCTATTTGTCTTCAATAATCCAAACATCTCCTGGACAGCGTCGGCTCTATTTCATATCAAATACTTTAAATTATCCCATAGTGTCTGTCTGCCAGGCAACAGACCGTAACCGGCGTGTTGAAACGGACACCCTTCATTCAATTTTCCTCGCAATCAGATCATTTACTGACGATGCTGTTTAATAAATGAACGGTACAGTCACGCGCCAATAGCCACACGCCCACTCACAACGCACAGTGTTCTTTTTTTTCCCCTAGGTGTTGCACTTTCATGTTTCAAGCACTGTACAGCATCGGGCATAGACGTGAAAGGGATTGGTAAATACCAATGTGGGGTTTCTGTCAAGGTCGTAATGAGTCGGGCGGCCGGCGGCTGGGTCATGAGAGGCCTGTTTGTTTGGTGTGGGTCCAGATCGTGATCAGTGATCCAACATTGGTTCACTGACACCAGAACCCACCTAACTGATAGAGGGAAACCAACTTTGGGATCAAGCAAAAAGGCACCCAGTGTCAAAATCACCTACATGATCTGTGGATTGATGGGAGACAACCTTCAATTTCAACAATTTTTTTTTTCTTTGCAAATTTTAAGTTTGTTGATGAAGGTGGGGCACTGTTGCAGAATTACAGAAATCTGAAGAAATCAACGACCAATAACTAGCAAAAAGATGAGAACGGGGAGGTCGGCCAGGTTCTTGTCCGGCGCCTGAAATGGAAGCATGAGAGGCTAAAATATACCTTGTTGGGGCCTGAAATGGAGGCCAGAGAAGCCCAAATATACCTTGTTGGGACCTGAAATGGAGGCCAGAGAAGCCAAAAAATACCTTTGTTGGGGCCTGAAATGGAGGCCAGAGAAGCCCAAATATACCTTGTTGGGACCTGAAATGGAGGCCAGAGAAGCCAAAAAATACCTTTGTTGGGGCCTGAAATGGAGGCCAGAGAAGCCCAAATATACCTTGTTGGGGCCTGAAATGGAGGCCAGAGAAGCCCAAATATACCTTGTTGGGGCCTCAAACGAAGGCCAGAGAAGCCAAAATATACCTTTGTTGGGGCCTGAAATTAGCCCAAAATTGCAAGTAAAAATGAGTGAAACCAGGCTACTGTATTGCATGAAACTGGCATCCCTGAAAGAAGTTACTAACCTCCCAACAACCCACCCCATCCTGGAATATAGCCTTTGTTACAACACACTAATAGAGCTTTCCGCTAACTTGAGGGGGGCAGACAACAGGTGGGGGAGGGGGCAGAGCAGGACGAACAAAATACAGATACTGCTGTAGAGCAAGCCCAGGCAGCGATGATGTTGACTTGATCGGTTGGTAGCGTGATGCTCACGGCGCTGTGTAACGCAACCTCTTCCTCAAATCAACATCGTACCCTCGTTTCTTTTTTTTCCCCCACCAAAGTTTCAATTTTTTTCCATTTTTTCAGGCAAGCACAAGAGGAGAGACTTTTTTACTGTATTGTTGTTAAAAAACAAAACAAATTAATTCTGGAAAAGACTGTCCGCCCGTTCTTGGCGGTGGCGTCGTAGGGAAAGGGGAAGGACGCCGATACCCTGCTCGTTATCACAACATCAAGCACTGGTTTCTCAGTCTTCCAAAAAAAAAAAAATGTGTCTGGTTTCACTGTGAGGTTTCCCATCTATTTTCAACGCTCGCTGAAGTTGGACTCCTTCGGTCAACCGTATGCCTTCACCACAGCGACATGGACAGATTCTCGCCTCAATTTAATGTAAGGCCTACATATATGTCAACACATGAACATCCTCCTGGCAACTTTGCATGAGAATGAAACCCAAAGATTTTGGTAAGGGTTTCCTGTTTACTGCTTGAGTGCATGTAAAGTTTCTCTAAAAAGTAAATATGAGGTATAAACAGAGCAACAAAACTACTATCTCCCCCCCCCGGGGGTGTGCAAAAAAAACTGTCATCAAATTGGAAGACCATTTGGGATTTGTTAATGAAAGTCCTAAACACGTTGGGTTTTTTTTTCCATACAGGTACCGATAAACTACTAAAGCTTTATAGAGAGACACTTTATAGAGAGAGCCATCAAAGGTCCAGTCTGTAGACCATAAAGCAGCCAGAAACCGGAATTGATGGGCAAGGAAAAATAACAATGCCCAAGACGCCTTTTTCAAAATCCTTGAACTCTGTTCTCCTCTTTTCCTGGAGAAATGTTCCCTCACAGTGTGGGCTTCTTACGCCTTCAAGAAAAAAACCAAACAAACATAAACCAGCGCAGCTTCAGACGACGCACCGGGCCGATTACGCATACGGGGGGGAAAATGCAGACAGACGACGGTGGGACGTGCGCCGATTGTTATCGTTCGGCGTTCGCTACCTCGCCAGTTGCCATCTGCTGGCACTTGAGACGAGAAGGAGAAGGAAGAACACAAAATCTATCACTCGGGCTGACGCTTGAAAACGCTGCCAGTTTGGCTCCCGCGCTACGTCATTTATTATTTCGGGAAGTGCCAGAAGGAAAGAAGTGTGATGCCCTTGATGCCTTGTGACCCAGAGAGTCAAAGAAGATGGAAAGAAGAAACATGACGGGAAATCTTTGTAAGGGCGGGGCGGGGGGGGTGGGTGGACTTACTTCTTACAGTCTTCTGAGATGTGATCGGGCAGGAAATATTTACAGTCCATGATCATCGTCAGTGTCTCGCTGTCGTTTGTCTCATTGAAGGGGGGCTCTCCGCATACTAGCATGTAGAGCAGAACTCCTAGACTCCACACGTCTGCAGGGGGAAAGAGAAATGCATGGAAGTCATCTTAAGGTGTGGGGATATCGCGTTTTACGCATCCAGTCTGGGTGATTACGCAGACTCGGGCTGCAATTCTCAGGATTGGGACCCGCAGATATTTCAACTTCAATAGAAAAATCGAATCAAAACTCAACTGGACTGATGTTAATCATCCACTGTGAACAGGTGTTCAAAAATGAACCAGACTGAAGAATCGTGGATGATTTATCTTGAATTTTTGCCAATGCCAAAATCTTTACGAGCACCTTGGCCTACTTAAAAACACCATTTCCTCCATTTGCCATGATCTTAGATGCTGTACAGGTTTGTATCTGCGGCAAATTGCCAAGGCAGGTGACAAATCTCGCTTTAACAAGGAGGGCTTTTGCCAGCGGCGCTGCGCGTACTTCCAACGCGTTAAATATTTAAGCACCCTGTCTCAAGTCGATAATGACTAATGGAAAAAGCACTAGCACAAGTTTGTCTCATGGGCATTCCAAGGGGGACCACACCTATCCCCCACCCAGAAAAATATCTGAATAATGTAACAGGAGACACAGAGGAGAAAAGGGGAAAGACAGGGAGAAGGTGAGTGAAAATTGCTAATTTGATTCAAAATACCTTGCAATATAAAGCTTTTCTGTTCCCTGCTCATGAGTCCTGTTTTACCCCCCCCCAAAAAAGGCAACACCCACCATTTGTTTACAGGTAAAATGTACTATTTTTCTGATTCTACGGTTGTTAACAGGTTTAGGTATTTCAGAGAAATGGATGTGAGGACACTATGTTTACACCGCCATTCGATTTTTGTTTACATGACATCTTTCTAACCGCACGATTTTGATTCATGTTTGTTATGCATGTACGCATGTACATGGGCGTGTCATTTTTCCTTTGGGTTTTTATTTTTACCAGTTTTTTTGGGGGGTTGTCTCTGAGTTATGAAAGCAAGATCATTCACGTGTGCCACAAAGATGACACGAATTCATTCAGACCACATCGGCCTTTCCCTGGTTCTCCCCCTCCCCACACAAATCCTTCAAGGAACAAGATTAAATATCTCGGTGATGTACGACATGACAGGCCCTGCCAGCGATAAGGAGATGAATTATTGAGATTGCGAATGAGGGAGTGGGGGGGAAGGGGGTTGCTGGTCGGCGACGGGAGGAAGAGGACAAGTCCAGCATGCAGGATGCCTGTCCAGGGCCACGCTCTGCCGAGCGGAAAAATGTCTGGCTGCCTCAAGCGGGGGATTTGACATCACCTGAAACAACACTGCATCGGAACTGCAGAGATTCAGAATCCCCCCCCAAAAAAGTCTTCTGATCATGAATATCTGAAAGACGGAGTGATAAATTTTTTGCATCCAAATTACATGTACCTGTTATTTCCTTCAACAGAATTGATAGTTTGATGCATATATTTATTATCATTTTTAACAGCTTCATTTACCAGAGGCGTTATGCTAAATATTAAACGTGCTAATAACATGTGATTTTTGAAAAACATATCAAATGTCTCGACGGATTTGTCCCTGTAGCATACAAACTCCAATGCCAAGGATGCGTAGGCAGGTAATTGAAAACTCTTTACTGACTGGAAAACAAGCCCATGTTCATTCTGCAGTTCTGTACACGTTACGGAGGGCCGATACAATTTTCCCTTGGACTCTGCTTTAAAAAACAAACAATTCATCGACACAATTTCTGATTACAGTTCCTCCGGCAGACCTATTAATAGTACGTGTCCTGATTAGACCACGCTCAGGGTAAATTTCAAGAATGTCTCCGTCTGGGGTAACAAGGCTGCCCGTGACTGTGACACTCTGGGCAGCCTTGCTGGTGCATGTAAGCACGCCCACCCGAAGGGGGAGAGGAGATTGGAGTGGGTGCCATAAATTACTCAAATTAGCATCCCCCGCTCAAACCTGCGTGGACAGCACCATCCACATGTATGGTACATGTACAGTCCGTCTAGCTCTACCGCTAGTGACTCTTTGCTCGTCTTGCCCTGGGGGGCAGGGCGACCTGAATTTCTCAATTTTATGTGCTTACAAAATACACTCAGCAGAAACGAATTTATAATGTACTGGAACATGTTCAATGCACATACATGTACATATACATCGTAAGTGTATGTGGTGTGTAACGAGTAGATCAGGGATGTGAGAATTCCGCCGATGACAACATTTTGTTGGATTTTTTTACTCTGAATACATTTTTTTTCTCTACAAAACTCTGCAAAATTTTGAATTTCAACTTGTTGCCGCTGTAGCTTTTTTTCAGCTTTTTTGTAAGTGGCCTAGCAGACCCCTGTAGGAGCAGAGCAATGCATCTGGTGTACAGTTTATACGCTGCTCTGGAGATGTGTACATACGTGTACAATATTCATTTACAGTGTATCTACACATACAATTATGTTTTGGATCTGCACAGAATGACAAGTGCACGTACTGAGGTCTCATGTTTTATGTCCAGGTGCACTGCAGTTGCCTATGAAATGTAATTTCGGAGCGTCATTTCAGGGTGTCATTTTACATAGCAGCGATGAGCTTTTGCGTAGAGGAAACTCGCTGCATGCGTGCGAGTTCAAGCCCGTGAGTGCGGAATGCGCCGCGGACGGCGCAACCAATTCCAACTTGACTGGTTGATTTGCACACGTACGCCTGGCGCGTGCACTCATGAGTCCAGTTGAAAAGCTTCCCACCAACCCCTTTCCTCTTCGCCAATGAGGGCGCACTGAAACCTTACATATAATAGCGAAATTGAGAGACGAATGCTGTGCAGTGGAAATCCTTTCAGTTATTATAATTTGACACACCCCGAGGGGCTAGGGTAAACAAAAGCAAACCCCATTGCCAAACTCTGTGCAAAATAGTCATTCCAGTGGCGTACATAAATTAGATAAATGTCGGGCAAAACATCTGTAACCCATTCCCTTTTTACCATCGATCTTTTTAAGATGGCGGGGGACTTTATTTCACCCTGCTACAAGTCTTGACATAATGCAATGTACCTTTGCCCTAAGGTTGGTGGCAAGAATTTTAAAAAAAAGAGGGGGTGGGGCAAGTAGGAAGACAAGACATGTAAATTCTTGCAATATTACGTATGCTGAGGTGATGTGTGGGCGGGGACAACAATTGTGAAAGGTCTGTGCCTCCGTGAAATGTGAAGGTTGTTACTCCAGAGCTATTCCGCCCACTCCTCTTTTCAAAAGTTTCATTTTTATCCCCACAAAATTCCTGAGCTGTAAAATAAATCCTTTGGTGTACAAGTTTAATTCTTTCTTTCTTTATAAATATCATATAATTATCTATAATCAATACTTTGGATACACTCATGTAGTGTGTGAAGCTTAAAATCCAGGAGAGTTTTTTCTACTCTCTCTTTAAAATCAAAAAATTTTGCTTTCGCATCCACCAGACAGACCTTGACGCTGCGACTATTTACCCAACCCTTTCTAAATTCCTCACATACAAGTATGCACCAGGATACTTTCTGGGATTTCCCCGGCTTGAGGGAGGTCAGGCCCAGGCCTTGCTTCTTTATAATTATAAAATGCTTGGTGCCCCTTGAAATTCAGAGAGGAAGGAGAGTATCGTTTGTTCTTCCTCCAAACCGAGCTGATGTTCGAGGAAGCTTCCCCGGGCGAATAACATGTCAGCTAAGAGGACTGGAGTTGATTTTTCTGTTCCCCGAATTCTGTGCTCCTAGGGAGGGTAAACACTCACATCAGTTTTGTGTGGTTTCTTTTTCGAGTACACTGGTGCGAGTATGTTCTCCAAGCTTTGCAAGCATTGGAATCCCAGATTTGGTTACATCACGTCCTCCTGGAGCCATGGGATGATCTATTTTTTTATACTTGGCATATTTGAGGCATGTGCACGTCCGCACAAAAAAATTCTCAAGGAAAGTCAGCAACAAAGAAATTGTTTAACCTTTATTTATAACAACTCTTGGCTTCCACGTCATTACCGAATCATAATTCATTAACTTTTTCACTGATATTACAGGATTCAAAATCAAAGAAAAGAGGCAAGATGCATTAAAATCCTGAATTGTAAGGAAGCAGAGCTGTCATTCCAATCCCTCCAAGTCTATTTGATTTTTTCTTTTTAACTGGCTTCCACACCCTAAACAAACCCAAACCAAATTAAGTGAGCCAAATGTACACGAGAGCAATGCACCAATGGTTGAGTGGCACAGAAATGAAAACGTTCCACTTTCTGGCCGCAACCAAAAAAAAGAAGAAAAAAATAACAAAAATCTTGTCAATTGTCAATAGCTTTTGAGTACAGCACCACGCTGCATCGTCGGTGGCGGTTCTAGACAAACAACAAGTCGGGGGCTTGTTTTTCACCGAGAGATGAGGAGATCCTCACAAGTCCTGCCTTGGGGAAAACCTCGGTCAGTGGCTCGACTCAGCCAGGATTTTACCTTGCCAGCCATCGGCAGAGTCCCCCCCCCAACCACTGCAGAGCACCTAGACGAATGACGTCAATGCTGTCCTTTCGTAGGCTATGGAAATGAACGAGCAGGGAAAAAAACACACCTGGAACTGAAGGTCTCTACCGCGCACTAAAAAAAAAACAAAAAAAAAAAAACAATTTAAATCTGGAAACCCGCATGGGTTTTTTTTTTTAAACTTCTATATTTGTTTCTCCTAAATCTTTCTGAGTTGTTAACATCCAGGGATTTGGGTTTTTTTTTTTTTTTCTCTTAGGGAGAAGAGTACCAGGGTTTTGAAAACTGAGATTGAATAAATGTCCACGGTAAATACAGAAATGCTGGAGACAAATAAAAATTGCGCTAAAAGACTGCTCCGGGTGGGGTGACGGCATGCGGTCGAGAAGATTGCATATAAGGGGTCTGCAAATAAACATGCTGCTCCGGCGGCGTGATTGCCCCATAATCATGCATTCTTTCCGGGGCTGTAATGGTTTCGGGACCGTCCAACCCGGTGCCCACTGCTGCCGAGGGTGAATGAATAACAAACCCAGGGAAATTGAAATATGACTTACACACTGTAAGGTTGCATTGTCTGTGGCGTTGGAGCCCTCCGCGTGAGAGAACGCGATGCATGTATGCGATATCCACATTAAAAAGGATCCGCTGTGCCCGAGGCTTGAATGGGACAACCCCATCGCACAGCACTGACTCTTAATTTATGCACCGTTCTAGAGTTTATTTAATCATCTTCATGTTTGGACTGATAATTTGACTGTTTACAGTACACTGCACCTGCTACAGTCCATACACGCAAACAACATTAATTCAATGGATTTAATGTGCAGATTATCCCTAACTCAGCTCACAAAACTCTGGTAAATTTAAATGGAAATTTATCTTGTTTTAATTTGAATAACTGAAGTAAATGCAAACAAAGCCTTTATCAATTATACTGATTTACCACAGACATTAAAAAAAAGTACCAGTATATGTACATGAAATCATGGAATCTGCCGTATATTGAAAATTTACTGCTGAATTAAAGGGGCAAAGATTAAAGGCGAAAAATATTTTAGCAGTAAGTCAAAACAAATTAGAGCTCGTCAAATGAGGTTGCAGTGTTCACTGACTAACAGTTTTAAATGAATTCCTTCCATTTGTGATTACAAGTTCACAATGTACATGTACCTACTGGTGGGAAGCACATCGGACTCGAATACAAGCGCATGCAATAAATGCTGCATACAGAGGAGGCGAGCTACACTCTCGACGTCCCCGACAACATTCCTGTAAATATTGATAATACTCGGGAGGAAGGGAGGGGGGGCCTTGCAACACGACGCCGTGCCAAGACCAGAATCTCTGTCCACATGAATGGCACGGCGGAGGGGTCCCTCTGTAGCTGGCAGGGAGGGATGAAAGACAGGCCTGACATTTTAGACAGCATTTCGGCATGAGTGCCAGGCAACCGCTGTTTGCACATATGTAATGTTCACAGGGGCTGCATATGTGCAGCTGGTTCACAGGCATGATGGCAAGAACCGTTTGTAAATTTTGTTTTGACGGAAATTCAGGCTGTACCAACTCTTGAAATATTCAGGTATTCAGTCGATTAATAAATCTATGTGAAAATATGTTTTGTAAATCCGTAAGATAAAAAAGGGAAACCTTTGTGGGCTAATAACAAAATTACATTTTAAAAGGCCATTTCGAGTCAACTTAAAGGCAGCTGAATACACGACCAACAATAAAGCCAGAATTCACTTTTCCTTCAATTTTGTTCTCCTCTACTTTCTGTGAAAACATGCATATTTTCTTTCTGCCACTGTACGAATTTGGTACAAATGGAAGATCCAATAATTGACTCCATTCAATTATTTGAATTGACTCAAAAAGCATGTTGCAACCCTCACTGTCGTCTTGTGAACAAGACATCATTTACCGGTACGGCTAAAAGTGTCCAATCCACTTCGCAAAACCTTCTAGCGCGTGTCCGTGTGCGTGTGCACAACTAACACTCGCTTTTACTTTCAATTCAAAGAAAAAAATCTTCTTTTTCCCTCCCATTTTCCAATTGTTGTGTTTATAGTTCCATGAAGGATGCAAACGACTGGACCAAGATTTATGTATACATGCAGAAGATTACAGTTTTGGAAGACGTTTTTCAAGGCTAATGTCCGTACATCTATGTGGCTACCGCATGGCATCCTGTTCACTTTCTGTGCAACGGGAAATAGGCTCCCTGCCCGTGACTACATAACGACTGAAAAATGTCTCAATGAAGCGATGACATCAATGTAGACGGCCAAACCCGTCTACTTGTCTGACGCACTTGTGACGTACTGCTCGCCCCCTTTTTGGCACACCCGAGTACGTCCGAGACAGTGTGTGGGAGTGAACGCTGAAGGGGACCATGTGTTCTGTCGAGGTTTGCACAGGTGAATGAATGTGAATCGGTAAACTGAAGATGTGGTCTCTCCTATTCAGCCTGTGGTCCGTGGCTTTGGCCGCTTCTGTTTTTATATGCACAACTGTGCACAGCACAGCTTTAACAAAGCTCAGCTGCGGCACAGTGCAGGAACTGTCATTGCTTTAAAGGGACCATGCCATGAATTTCACCTTGAAACAAATTCTGCGCCATCTGCTCCATGACCACTGTTTTTAAAAGTGGCCCCGTTCAACTGCTGAGGAATATCCATGTTTTTCTTAGATAAATGAGGACGCTTTCGTAGAAAAAAAAACACCATTGCTCATGTAAAGGTTTTCTGCTGAAAATGATCTGTGAGGAAACTTCACTTGCTGGCCAACTATCATGACAATTCTGTTGCTGAAATAACCGTCACACCAGAGTGTCTCCCCTAGAATGACAACACACTTTCTCTCGTGAATGTGCAAATTTGCATTAACGTAAACAACCCGAAAGGGTAGTCCCAAAAAAAGGAAAAAGGTGCCTTGATATGCAACCCTAAAGGACTGCGTTTAAAAATTGCCTCGAATGAGCCCCTTCAACCTGGGATTTCTCAAGAGTTCCCTTGCTTTGAAAGTATTTTGATGGATTCACGATGGTACCGCCTGGCTGGCCAATTTTTTCCCCTCTCAAACACGAGAACATGCTGTTCTGATTTCCCCAAAATAACGTGCCATATGTTGACTGCACAGTGATGCATCATGGCAAATCTGCGAGTCTTCCCAGTGGATAATTCCGGAAAGGATTATCAGCCAATGAATTGGAGAAACTCCTCAGAGGGTTAAGTGCCACCAAACTGTCGGCGGGGACAAGAAGATATTTTGGCCATGTGGGAGGAAAAAGAACTCAGACAAGGTAGTTGTGTAAATGTGCAATTCTGAGAAAGTCCCACACCATCAAATGAAGACCGACAATCCTAGTCCGGTGGAGTGCGGTACCTCTGGGATTTTCGACCGAGTTCACTGCCGAATGAAGTTTACAAAGGGCATCTAATGACATACATGTACTGTACCTACACTGAACATGCACATGCAACATCTGTGCATGCACACATGTACATGTACATAGCCAAGTCTATTACACACAAATATCACATGCTCTTTTTTTAAAAAAATCTATCTTTGATTGCACCTACAGGCTATTTACGGAACTGACGCTTTTTGTCCTAGGTCAAGACAAGGAGAACAACTGAACCGCTTTGAGCTGGGCCTAACCGGACAGAAAACTGTGTACACAGTGGTTGCAACTTTAAAGGCTTTAGTAGGAATGGAGGCAGTGCTTGGTTACAAACGTGACTGAGTATTGTCCATGTAATTGAAAGTGCGTTTCATTACCAGTTCAGACAATATTATCAACCGCACAGGAAGATTTTGTACGATTTTGGCCATGAAGCACTGTTTGTCTTCGGTGTGCCGACTGCCGAAGTGCAAAGAATTTATGCTGGATTTCCAGACGGTGGAGGATTTTGAACGATTAAGGTGCTTTCCTAGCAAAAATGCCAAGGTACAGTAGTTAGAATGAAAAGATACCAATTTAAAGATGCCTGTGTGCGCATCGAGCATTAATAAGAAATATAAGAAAATAACTGGTTTTCCTCGGTGCTAGCACATGCACGCATTAAAGGGGACTTTTCCCGACTGTCAAGAGTTTGGCATTTCAGGATGAATGACAAGGCTGGAAAATTATTACTTCCTCCGTGTACCGGTGAATTATGCAAGAACGTTTGTCTGCGGGGGAGGAGAGAAAAATTGGCACTCAGCAAACTACTGACAAGGTGGACTGTACTTTGGAAAAATGCGCTTGGCCTCCAAACATAGTACAAATTGTACATGTGTGAAAATCATTACGACCGTGAATATGTTTGTCAACACTTTGGTTCACTGGGGAGGAAGGCCGGATTTCAAGTTCATTGTCGTGGGTTCTAGGGTTTTCAATACCTTACCAATGGAGAAATATAAAATTCCCCATAATGTAAATTCTCCGGGGGGGGGAGGCAGTAATGCAATTGGGTTCACAGATCAAGTTGCCTGTGATGTCATGCCAACTGGTTGCCTTCATGGGGAAACTAAGCCTTGTAATCTCGGACAAGTGTAAAGTCAACATCATTTTCAAACCTTCCCACACTGCATGTGATAAAAAAGGACGGGTCAAATGGAACCGCCAGTTTGCCTTTCCCCTGCGAAAGTGGGCATCAGTGACCGCAAAATACATTTTTCTTACCATGACCTACAGATTCAGATATGTGATTTGTCAAAAAGGGAAAATGCCTTGATCATTGGTTAGCATTTTTTGGCAGTTTGTTTTTGTGAGCAGCGAGGCACACATCAGAAGTGTTTCCTGAATGCAAAATCATGTACTAAATTAATTTTTGTTCATATTTTCATCATATTTATTCTAAATGAAACTACCTGTACATGTGAACAGATTCATATGTACATTGTACCTGTACGTCATACGTACAGGTACAATGTACATGTAAGTGCATATATGCTTGAACAATCCCTGAGGAGTATCAGTCTTCGGGTCTTTGGGCAAATTATTTCTGACCCCACTGACGCTCCAAAGCGTATCAGCCAGCTATCAGTAATCAGGCCACACCGATTATTTAGGGGCATTCACCTTGAGTGCCACACAAACACTCTCAAGAATACATCACTCCATTCAATCCCAATGCATGCCGAGGTCCTCTGCAAAAACCAAGCCATGAGACGGCAGGGGACGAAATCCTGTCCCCCCCTTCTCTTGAAACTAAGACCAAAAAGGCATCTGGAGCACAGCGGGCTGGAATCTCAAACGTCTAACCATCCCTCAAACAGCCCGGCCGTTCATGTAAGCCCGCATTCCAGCCGGATGTAAAAATAGTTCCCTTCTTTCCCGTATTTTTAGAATCCGACGCAAGCAAGCACAGGTGCATTGTGTATGAAATACCACTTTGGCATCATCTGTTTCCATGAGGGTTTTTTTTTAAAGAGCTTCCAGGAAATGATCGGACTCTGGCCTTACATTGTGAATGAACACATCGTGTCTACACCGATCCACTTGTGTGCACGTCCTTACACGTGCAGTGTGTAAATGCATAAACCTACCCACAGATGTGAGCTAAAAGGAAACGATGGGAAAAAAAAAAAAAGAAGGCGAGAAGAAGCATGTACTCTACACGCGCATCCAAACCCCAACCGAACGCGCTGCATGCTCCTGAAATTCCTTGCCTGCCACAAACACCCCCCTAATCCCCCGTCAACATCACAAGGGGAACATGTAAACAATAGAGAGTAGATTAATTTTCAGGGTCCCGCTTTGAGTTCCGTGACTTCCTGGTGACAGAACCCACGTTCACGAAGACCACATAGCAATGTATCACTCTGTTCGAAGACTGCGCATGTGAACACATTTCTCCTGTCCGATGAGGAATTTTCGAATTTTTTTGTTGCCATCAAATCGGAAAGTGGGACGGCTGGATATACACATTTGCAAAATATTCCCACACCGGAGTTTTGTTGCAACAATTGAAACTGCAGAAAATATTTATGTGTGACATACGTATACTCTTAAGGCATATGCGTGTACATGTACAGAGCGTGTGCATAAAAACATGGCACAAACAATGGGTGGGTTTTAAATGACTGGCCAAATTCAATAAACATTGGTTTGTTATAAAAATACCCGTAAAACTTTTCAGCTTAGTCATGTGAGAATCCCACTTTCAAAATTCCAATCAATAAAATATTATACACAAAAATACATGTACGAGGTGTGTGATACAGTGTGAAATCCACACAATGCACGGTACGATGGTGTTGCGTGGACTTGCACACGTCCACACAATGTTTTCCCCTCTCTGAAAAACAGTTTCAGAGGCATTTTGGGGTCAATGTTATCTGTGGCAAAATGAAGAGGAAACCGTCCAGGAAATCATCATCAAGAATCCATCTCGAGGGAGTCATCCTAGCGGGAGAAAATGGAGCATTTTCTTCAAGTTTCCTTATTCCACAGGAGAACAAGAGAGTGTTCCACACTTCGTATGCAAAACAAGTGCGGTTGCACCAAAACGTGCATAAGAGACTGCTGTCTGTGAAATGTGTACCATTGCGTATGTGCAAGTGATGACATTCAAACCATGTCACTTAAACAGATTTTTACGACCTCATAAGAATTTACAAGCTTCCCCGCAATAAACATGCTCCCAGTTGGATTTATCCGTTGGATACACTGCGGGCAACGGGACCCTGTTCCGTAATCAGAAGTGTCACTGGTGACCTCTGACCCCGGGGAAATCTCATAATTCTCCCCGGCTCGCACGGAGGAGGGAGGGGTCGAGTGGATGCGTGTGGCACCAACAATGCCGAAGGGGGGGTGGGGAGAATTTGCATCACTGTGATTGTCCAGGCAGGGGCTAGGCATAAAAGACGTGCGCAGCAAGCAATATGCTATGCATGTACATGTTTATGCAGTTCGCGAGACATGAGACTGCAAAATCACGGCCCGGATATATTTTTAAAAAAAAAACCTGTTTCCAAAATATCAGGCCATGAAATATAAATGTTATGCTTTCAGTATTGAACACTACCAAAATAGTGAAAGGCTAGGGATTTTTTTCTGGTCTGCATCTGGTGCATATATACTGTTAATACAGGTACATGTATGGGTGGGTTTGCCATGTGCTTGTTGGTGATATTCTCATAGAACACATATTCACATGTACGTACTGTTAGGAGGTGATCTTTCTAAAATGAGCATTTAACAGATGCAAGCAAACACTGCCTGTATCTATGGTACATTGCCTTTCTTTGCATAACGCACAAGTCTGTAGATATCACTACTGGAATATTCAAAGGCCTCCGATACACTTTTATGACTTTTCTGCAAATATCCCGGTACTAGGAGCCTCTTATTTGGGACAATTATACTTTTAAGAGAAGTGGAATATACCAAATCTAACCCGGTAATCCTACAGGCACAACCCAGTCATGCATGTTAATAGCTACAGGTACAACTCTAGCTTTGTTGGCAGGAATATATCATTTTTGGCCTGATGAAGGAATTGATTTTATCAATTTATTTATGGGTTGATATCTTTTTTAAAATTATTTTCCCAGATTTCTTTTCTGTTTTCACACCTCACTTGTGTTTTGTTCTGAAAACAGTTTTTCGTGAGCATTCACTGCTCTTCATTGGTACATGCACAAATTGAATTCTCTGTCAAATGGCTACGTTGAGCGTTTCACATTTCCGTTTTTAGAACACCTATTGCTTAAAATTCAGACACAAGATTTTCCAGCCAAGACGACGACAGGGTAATAAAATTTGATGTACACAACACACGAACAAGATACTCTGAAAAATTCGTGCAGAATTTCACAAAGAATATCGCGACACCTCTCTGACCTAACGTACATGCGGTCGGAGCATTTCCAGACAGCTCAATGATGCAGCACACAAAGAAGTTCACCAGAAATCCAAACAATCTCAACATGTTTGTGAATGCATCCACTCTTCGTTACAAAGGTCATGCTCCTGACTAGTGCCAGCACAGCTCTGTGATGGTTTTTCACTTGCCCTGATCCTCATGTTGAAGAGATTATGTCGCGTGAAGGACATTTTTTTTTTAACCTTGGATAAACATCATAAATCCATTTGTGATGTACATGCGCACTGCTTAGGCCGTGCGATAAATGACGAGTTTAATGATACACAAACTCCGCAGTGCTGGGGGAAGGGGCTAGCAAAAATCACATTCTGGGCTACAATTGCATCAGCAGACAACGGTGAAACTAAATTATTTCAAAACCCTAGATATCAGTAGTTGTGCATTTATAAATCTGTCAGCGTTCAAACAATTTCAGGAAAATCTTAAACCTTTAACAATGTTTATGTTCAAGTATATGTTTTTTCACAACGTAAAAATATTGCCACCCAAAAGGAAGTATAAATTACCAATTAATAAAGTTTAATTTTTGTGGGTATTACTGGGTACCTGCTGGACAGGAGCTCTTTCATCTTTTCATAAATTGACCATAGTTTTGTATGCGAATGACAAGACGGGGGCCAAAATAATCCACCTGATACGATGTACATGACGCGTGCATTACCATGGCAGTGTTCGAGAGATTTGACACAAAGTTATTTCTATCATTCACATCCAAAACGCTGACTTATTTGAGCCTTCCTGTAAGCCTAGGGTGTACGTAAAATCGTATTGAAATTGGAGGATTTGGGACTGTTAGGGTTACGCTGAAAATTGTTTCGTTTCACATTAAAAATTCAGTGGCATTTCTAGAATGAGAATAAAGTGATGTACATGGAGCAACTGCCGGTACTTTTCATAACGGTTTAGAACAAAGGTCATTCCAGAAGTTAGGGTCCAAAACTGTGACTTTTTCTGTCCCTGTTACATCTGCCCTTTTTTATTTGACATGAAAATATCACCGGAATTGATTTCAAACTGTTACTCCACGTACATGTATTTGTTTGGCAGGTAATTTGCATGAATTCATCACTCTCGGAAATTAGGAAATGTGTTCTGAACTTACAAAATCATATGTCAGATGTGACAGGGACACACACAAAAAAATGGACCCCCGAATTCTGGAACTACCCACATCCAAGCCCTCTCCCTCTCCCCTGGGGCAGAGACTAATCAGAAAAAGAGCCCAGTATCTCAATCAAATGAAAACCTGCAAAGCACTTAATTCCAAGCCACGATGGACAGAGAATTTAAAGCATACAAACCTTCCCTCATTTAGCACATGGAGAAAGTTTACCATACCAGAGCAAAGGTTTTCATAACCTCAAAGGTTTCATAAAGCTGTCAATTGTTTTGTGCACGACCCCTTTAATGGGCCGCCCCCCCCAAACCTCCCGACCCGATCAAGGTCGACAGATTGGAATGAAGCAATCAACAAACTCGCCTTGCACAAGGGGTACTTTGTATCTTCACTTAATCTATTTCAGTGCAATGTGGATAAAGGCCACTGTGATTGTTTGATAGCGTTACTTCCAAGTATAATACATGTGCCGTTAGACATGTACATGTATGCACACACAGCCCGGCTCCGATAAATTAATCCAAGGAGACACGGTGATCGCAGTGGCGACACGATCACATGCACGTCGCGCACGTTCTTGACTATACTTCGGGTGCACTTACCATTTTGGCAAGTCACGACAGCCAAGTGTTTTGCATGTTCAACCTGTGTACATGTACATGTGCACATCCTCAATGAGCACATTTTGTACCTGCCTAATGTTTGTTAGTAAGCTCAACCTCACTCAGTGTTGTAGTCGAGTACTTTATTCCGAGTACTGAGTACTGCCGAGTACTTAGATGTCCGAGTAGTAGAATTGAGGGCTTCAACAGTGCTGCACAGAGAAAATTAAAATGAGGAGCCACTGGCTCTTTGGAAAAAAAAAAGTCAGGCGCGAGGTCGATTTTTGTACATGCAGTACGCACATTTGCAGCACACACGAGTTAGGCCTACAACAAAATCGGACAAAACACACAGAAACAGTGTTCTGTCCATTATCTGCAGGACAGGCAGGCTTTGGATTTTGTGCTTGTGGAATAAATCAAAAATAGCAACCAATGATATGGAAAAAAAGCTGGAAGAAAAGACAAGGCATGTTTGTTCTCTTTACTTTGTACCTGGGACTGGACCGGCACTGGAATTGTGGCATGCACAGACTGCTAGTGCATCTAATGAATATGCAAAACGTCGCAGCTCCTCATACACACTCTATACAGCAAGCGACCACAAACCAGTCGACTCGGGTACCTAGTACCTGTGTGTGCGTGTATGTGCACGTAGAAGAAAACTGGGCTGCGATCGTTCGTCAAATATGACTGACAAGGTGGGTGACTGACAGGCACAAATCATGGTCACCATTGGCGATAAGAATTAAACAGTTGGTTCCACATCATTTTTTAGGAGCAAATGCGACTGTTTTGGTCGTACCATACAATGCTGTGCCTCAATACTAGCATACAGTGCTGTGGTTTCTATGAGTACTGTACATGACCTTATTGTTCTCTGTACAAGTAACAATGGAAGTGCCCTAGTCAGAAGTAGTAATTTTTAGCACTAGGTCCTTCAGGCTCAGACTACTACTGGACACAGTACTTTGTAGCACTGAGTCCTATATCTCAGGCGATATGCCAAGGGGTTAATCACATGTCATTAATATCACATCTTCCTCGATCTTTCAAAATCTCCATGTGGATTTTGAAGGATCTGGGAGAAAAAGAGTCCAAGGCACACAGGAACTTTGTTGCAAGTGCAATGCCACCATATTAAACCAATACACCTCCGGAGGTCAAGTGGACAGTGCGGCCACACTGTGTTGAATAAGATGACGATAGTGACGACAGCGACGCTGGCAGAGGGCATGTAGTACAGTGTATGTCAACACTGCAGTTCAGCACAGCTGCGGCCCTCTGTACATGTAGCATGTACATACATTTGTATGTATGTACTCTGTATGTAGGCAGAATAAGGATCTTCGAAGGACAGAGGATCTTCCTTGTGACGGTACTGTTTATTTTGGCTGGCTGGCAGGCAGACAAAACCTGATGTTACAAAATAAAAGTTCTTCTGAATGAACGCGTGCAAAAAGACAAAACAGGCCAAAAGGATGAACGTGAACAAATAAACATACAATCCCCCCCCCCCGAGCATAAAGTTGAATCAACACAATCAAACAAATTCAACAAAAACAAATCCCGGTCCAAATTTTCAAAAAAATAGATTCTGGACATCTTATGACATTACTTTGTCATATTTGTTCAATTTCTGACTTGGTTTTCCAGGTCAAACAAGAGGGACGATCAAAATAGCCAGGAGGCGTGAATTAATGTCTCACTCCGATCTGGATTCCGGCCTATTTTGGTTACAGTCCTCGAGCATTTCAAACTGCAAGAAAACACTTTTTGCCCTGATGTATAAAGACAAAGATAAGACACCGCCATTTCCGCAGGGAGCTTGAGTCGGCACGCTTCAATGGGGGAGGCTATGACGTCAAACCCAGTCCCAGGAGACTCGGATGTGACCCGGGCTGGACGGATGCGGCACTTTTCCCGGGCCTCTAAATTTAATCTGGGTCTTTCATCTATTTATATACCGCTGTTATCAGACTTCGGTGCATGTGGATTTGTAGGCTAAAATACAAACATATGGCTCTCAGGACGGTCGCTAAAATCATGCTCACAAATGAAAAAAGTATGACCCCCATGAGGAGAATTGTCGAAAAGACGGTGAAACGTTCAAGGCATGATTTCAGGCTTTTCCAACCCACTGGCTGACAAATCACACTGTAATTCAAATGTTTCTCCATGGCAACAACGAGATTCGGGGCCAATCAGCTAGCAGTTTTGGGGGGCCTTTAGTGAAACTTTAACAGGTTTTTTTACAGCTCTAGTGAGCCACAAGAGATTGGGTTCTGATTAATTTTTGCTTCAGCAATATTAACTTACTGAAAATAGATTCACACTTTGCAACTTCAATCAGCAACCTACTCATGTCCACACTCAATGGACCATTAACAAAGCTATCCAAGTGATTTCCTCAGGAAAGCTTCAGAAAGTGATTGTTTCCCCCTACGACTTCTGCCAGTGGAGGTTCAGCGCCTGTTATATAAGGCCAAATAATAAAAAAAAAAAAGTTCCATCTCTCCTTCATTTCTTCGGTACCTTCCTACCTACATTTTGTTCTCTCCCTGTTTTGGCTACTGGTGTAGTTTTGCTGCACTAGCACTTTGAACTTTTTTCTGTCTAAAAAAAAATTTACCTAGCTGAAGGTTTATGAAAAATCAGACTGTCATCTTGGGAAGTCTTCCGTCTTAAAAATAAGGACCACTCCTCCCCTTTCAAACAGGATGAGAAACTGTTCTTGTTTCTATCACTTGGCCTGCTTTGTCTGTAACGTGACACGGCCTGCCTAATACATGTACACAGATGAGGCCATATTACTGGAAGAGTACCAGTAGGTAAAGTCCCCCAAACCAGCACAGCTTCAAATATAGACATGCTGGACTGTCCAGCTACTGAGTTGGGCCAATTTCATAGTATTGCCTAAGCGAAAAAAATTTTTTAAGCGTGGAAAACCTTGCTTGACAAATCAGGTTACTGGCCCAAACTTATTGCGATGTATGTTGTTTTGGAATGGTATTTACCCGTCTTTTGGTTAGCATGACAATCACGTAGAGTTTGAGCTGATAACCTTTGTTTATTGGTTTTTTAACTCTTTAGCAAATTCTGTGCTTAAGCAGCTCTATGACAGGCTACCAGCTGTTTCCACTAACGACAACAAACCCAGCAAGTTTGCTCGCTACGCACACCACAAAGAATATGAAGTTGTAGAGGAACACAGGCACAAGAATAGTCAAATACAGAGGTAGTGTACAACTTCCTCCAATTGTTCCTATAGCAAGAAACAAGAGAGGTTACCTCTGTAGGAAATGACACTCTTAAGTGCACCCCAGGTTTCTGGGATTCACCAATTTTCGGTCTGTCTCTTCCCAGCCAGTGTTTGAAAGAACTGCCGGTTGGCGCCCAGACAAATCTTTGGGACTAATAACCCTTGATGCTACCGGTATCTAGTCCTGTGTTTTTACTCCGCGCGATGTGTTGGAAGGAAATACAAAGAATTCTTTAGAAATGTTAAAGATTTATGGAGAAAACAGGGGAGGTGTTTGGCAATTTTGTACTTGAGTGTGCTTCCTGTCCCAAATTTTTTTATGCCTGGCCGTGGGACAAGTGGCTAGGTTAAAAAAGAGTACATGTCCTTTAATGGCCGAAGAAAAAAATGTCAATAACATACATCTCTTTACATTCTTGCAAAAGTTTGGTCTGACGCAATCTTTTCTCATGTAGTAGCCAATTTGATGACTTACCAACCCCTATTTTGTCTTGTGGAAGTACATGTGAGTGTTTTTCCCCCAAGAAATGCAGGCCCGACCAGGAGACTGAGCACATGCATTTCAAAGCACAGTGGCACTTCAATAGTAGGTGTACGTTTCCTAAATGCCTGTTTTAGGAACCAGTCTGAGCTTCTCTCAAACCACGTGCACTTCAACTGTTTTGTGTCTTATTCCCGAGTGCATTTCCACCAGACTTTTCAGAAAACTTCACATCCAGAATACACGCACAGCTTGACCGAAGAACATAAACTGAGTAGCTAATCACTGAACAGCACCAGATGTGTTCAATCAACCAGAAAGTAAGAGAAAAAGCTTAAAAGCTTAAATTTCCTAATCCCTACAAGGATGCTCCTCTTGCATGAATAAGCTGAAATCCAATCTTGTATCCATTTGAAATTTGGCATGCCCCCTTTGTTCGCCTCCTGTAAATATCTCAGCTTTGCCTGGGCAAATTTCACCAAGGCCTTCGACAGTGATGTGAATGGCCAAGGAATAATTAAAGGTCACCCCCACTGGTGAAACATGATAAAATTCATTCAATGACAAAAAACGTTGGAGAGAAGCTACCGGTAACAGTAAGACAATTTTTTTTCCAAGTCAAAGTAACCAATGCTTCTGTAGAAATGACGGCACTGTTTAGCTTTCTCACCTTTTGGGTTTCTTTTGGCTCGTAAAGGATAATCAAACATGAAAACTAAACAACAAATGTGTCTTAAAAGTCAGGCCAATTTTATCAGTTAACCATCAAGACCATGTTTAAAGTTAGTTTCCTGTTGTCATGAGCATTATGAGCTGGGGTTTCCTAACATCAAAACACATGTTAACAAAAAAAGATGAGATTCCAATAAATCCCACGGCCTAGTTTGAGATTTATTCGGGGTTATCAGGCAATTACAACAGGGAGAGTTGAGGTATCAATAAGCACTCTAGCTCTGCGAAGGCAATGGTCAATGTCTGAATGTTAACAACAGACACAAAACTTGAAATCTATTCCGGAAAAAAAATCCCATAGGCCTACAGACAGCCACAAATTTTTCTCAATAGTTACTTGCCATATTAGTCTAAAAGCAATAACAAAATTTAAGTTTTGCAGGAAAAATGTTGCAGTTTTCACATGAAAAACACTTCGAATTTTTCAGACCAGTCTCATACGTTTCATACACAGGAATTTAAGCAGCGTCTTCATATGGAACTCGGGTCATTAATGTACTCACCGACTGCTGGGGCATCGTAGGAATCTCCTAGAAGAATCTCTGGGGCTGAATACGCTAGGCTTCCACAAGATGTCTCAAGCTTTTCACCTGGCCTATACAGATTACTAAAACCAAAATCCGTCAACTTGACAACGCCCTGTTTCTTGAAAAATATAACATTCTCTGGCTTCAAGTCACGGTGAACGACATGCAATTTATGGCAGTAAGAGATTGCACTGACTATTTGGGAAAAGTAGTTTCGCGCAAGGTCCTGACTTAGGCCATTTTCGTGTTGCATTATGTAATCATACATGTCTCCTCCGTCCCCGAGTTCCAAGATGAGATAGAGCTTCGTCTGGGTGTCGATGACTTCATAGAGGCGCACCACATTGGGATGCTGGACCAGTTTCATGCACCGGACCTCCTGGAAGAGGTGGGCCCGGGAGATGTCGTCCAATTTGTTCTTGTCGATGACTTTGACGGCGACCTTCTGGCCCGTGAATACATGCCGGGCAAGTTTGACGATGGCGAAGTGACCCCGGCCCAGCGTCTCCTCGAGATCGTACATGCCGGCGATCTTCCCATCGTAACTGGACTTGTACCCCGCCGCTGCTCCGCTCATAGTGGAAGCCGTAAGTACTGGATTCTGCTCTTCCAGAAGATTACATCGTTAGTACAATCTGATGCCGTGGATTTGGGAAAATCTTTGATAAGAAGCTTGCCTCACCCTCCGTCCTTTCGTCCGACTTGACAAACGAAACACCGTCGCCTCGCACCAGCAATGTAGCATAATGTCATGTAGGCCTATGTTTATTACATCTAACTGCGCACCTACAGTGAGCATGTCAAGTGCCGGCCCACCGAACCTAATACGAGCCGCCCGCCCATTGGGTCAGGGCATTCAGTGTTTTATAGGAGCAATTACCAAGAAGGACCAATCAATAACGGTCTTTGATTCTTAACGACAGTCAGTCAAGTGGGCTTGCAAAATTGTCACCAGAGGGCACTGTATTATTGCACTTGGCACCACAGACATATGCTTGGCACTGTGAAAGGCGTTATATTCAAAATAGAAAATTACTGCTCTTGACTGCAACGACAAATATCAGCAAGTCTACTAATAAATACAAATACGTCTTGAAGAAAATTGCCGAGTGACAAAGGGCATGATTATAGATAACAATGATTTCCGAAGTTATAACTTCGAATATGACAATCCTTAACCATGAACGTTTAATCTTCTACCTTTCAAATTAACTAGAGTTAATTAAAGAGAACAGAACTTACAGATGAGTATACACAGAACAGGTTCACCCCGATCAAAACAAAAGCTGTAGCACTCACACATAAGATGAATTCAATTAATACAGACACTTCATTTTCTTTAATACCATGATTTTATTGCCAAGGTATTTTACAAAAAGTAATGATTTAACACAACTAACAATGATCAATAGTGGAAAGCAATTTGTCAATATTTTACATTCGGGCCCCTTCTTTAACTCTAACCCCCCAGAGTGTAAGTAAAATCATACTGAAAACAGATTAAGCAACAGTGAAATGTATATTTTAGTAGTAGAGATGTGCACTGAAGAACCAATTGAAATAATAAAAACATTTAACATTCGTGGGGCTCGAAATCGAAACCATTTTTTTGGGAGGGGGGGCAGTAAACAATCATGTTTTCACTTGTTTTTGCAGGTTTGTTCCCTTGAAATGTAGAATACAAGAGTGAATGCAGGCCTTCAATATGGACAAAAAAATACTTTTAGAAATATGCATGGGTAAAATTAATGACACAATTTCGCATGTGTATCACGCACATGTACACGTCCCCCCCCCCCCGCGAAAAATGCCCAAATGGGTCTACTCTAGAAGTAACTGGCAAATTTATTTACAACCAGGGAAACAAAGCTTTGTGTGGCAGCTGCAATATGTACAATGGATCCAAAGTAAAAAACGGCCAGTGGACAGTTCCCCCTGAAGACAATTAGGGCTACTTTACAGAGCTGTTGTTGCCCTCGTCATAAAAACTGTCGCCACGATTTGCTGCTAGCATCGAATTCAGTGATACAAATCAACATTTTCGACGACCTACAGACGACTGAGGAAAAACTTCTTCAACTTGACAAAGCCCCAGGCATTTCTTTCGACTGAAATTCTCTTTAAAAGGGGTTCACTGGCTCACAAAACCACTTAACCTAACATCCCCATTGGCATTTTTTGTTCCGGTGAATCTCCCTCTATTATGCTCTGCTCTTAATCCTTCAATTATCAAATTCTTGCAAAATCCTGCAAAAATCCTTGCAGTTAACTGTGGATGGTAATTCTTGCAGATTGTGAAGGATGTACAAGATTCATAGAAGTTTCATTTACACGAAGTAGAAACTTCACACGAGGATCAAACCCGCAGAAGGTAAGATCTAAACAGCCTTGGAAACGCAACAGATGGTACTTTGTCCCGTTTAGGCTTCGGTTCTTTCCAGAATTTTTTTAACATGACTTTATTAAAATGCAAATCTGGTCCGGATGTCTTCCAACTTCTTTGAAACCTGAGGAACGCAAAGAAAAAAGAAAAAGACTTAAAACGTCAGAGCTGGCAAAAATTCAGATCAACAATGCTCAGAATGAACCGCAGGAGTTGACATTACATTTGAACCCAAAGACAGGAAAATCTGCGTGTGGGAAAAGTCCGGGAGCAAGAATCAATGTTCTCTGTTGTTTCAAAGTGCTCTGAATAAAAGACACTGCAGACTGCAGGTAAATGACATCATAGACCTTATTTCTGGGGAAGCCATTTTGGTTGTGTTCCCAGAATTCACCTTATTCAATGTGATGTGTTACATGGAAAAGTGCCAGACTATTTGGGGTTCCATGCCTCACTTTCATTTAAACATCTACATACAATTGATCACAAGTTTTCAAATTCTTCATCAGCACCGACGTTACTTTGTGATGAAGTTTTCTTTTAGTGCTTTCAGTTTTGCTCACTGCCGCTACAATAGTTAACCTCGCTTTCAATTCAATATGGCCGACTTGTGAATGGGACCAATCGGCGAGCCAGCAGTCAGGGGGAGTCAGGGAAGAGAGCTTAGCCTGGGATAGAGGATTTGATGTTGTTCTTCAGCACATGCTTGTGAAATTTGACGTACAAGTTCATTCGGGGCAAGAGTTGCTCAACGTTCTCTGAACAACGCCCAGCACCGATAGAGACTCGTGTATACTCACCTCGCTTGGGTTTCTGTCCAGCTCGTCGGCCACGCTGCGCTGCTTGCCGGTATCCATGGAGTTAAACTGCTCGCACAGATCGCCGTCAATCACATTCTGAAGATGTTGAAACAAAACAGGAAAATCAGATATTCAGTACCCAGACAGTGAGTAATCGCTCACGGCAAGATATGTACTGACTCAGGGTGTTTCGCAGCACTTGGGTTAGGTAAACTCTCTCGGAGTACATGGCGACAAGTCCTACAGTCACTCTACAGTCCTCGTCTTG
The DNA here is from genome assembly GCF_054643075.1 of Acanthaster planci. Classification (NCBI taxonomy): domain Eukaryota; kingdom Metazoa; phylum Echinodermata; class Asteroidea; order Valvatida; family Acanthasteridae; genus Acanthaster; species Acanthaster planci. The sequence goes on from NC_141782.1 coordinate 1,363,333, forward strand.
AATGTAACTGCTTCTAATCTGTCAAAAACTGGACCCAGTCTCATTGGTTGGGAGAAACTACTTCCCAAATTTATCAGCTTAGCGACATTTGGCCGAGATCCAGTTGCCAAAAGTGTATATTGTAGGCATTTTTGTAACTTGTTGATGCCAAGGATAAATTTTCTGAGCTCATCAAATTTTATGTTCTCAGAAAGGTCTACAAAATTGGGCCATACAACGAAACGAGTGAACAAGGAACCATTTCAGCCAGTTTTGGGCAGAGGACGAACTAGTGCTAGTCTACACCATCACACAAGACCAGACAGACCAATCACAAACACCAGTCACAAGTAGCAGAGTGAACAATGACAAAGGAATGCTGTTGTTGCAGTTCATTTGAATAAGCTTGGGACTGGAGGTCTTGTGCTGGTCTTGGGAGGGGTCTTGCCATGGTCTTAAGAGGTCTCGACTAGAACACTGGGGGAAAATCCAGTGGGTCCCAGTGGGGGTAGCTCCGACGCTCGCCGATGGGGAACAATCAAGGCAGTTATGAACCAAGGGGGCGTCAAAATGACCATAGTCAGTCGCTTACCTTGACTGGGAAGAAGTAGGACCTGAAGGAGATGTGGTCTCGGCCGCACAGGGGCGGGAACTCTGACCGCATGTGCATTTCCAGATGCTGAAAGAAGTCGTGGTCCTAAAGAATGAAAGAAAAAGGACTAAATTGAATGTCACAAAAATCTCTCTAACGTTTTAATAACTTGGATGAAATCTTACCAATCCAAAATAAACCTATTATACATTTCAACAGCGACGAGTGTGAAGGCAGTTCGTGCCTAAAGCAAATATGAAAGTAGAGCACATATGGTGTCATGAATCGTGTTTTACAAATTCGCAGCATGATTATTCGATTAGATATCATCGAATCACATTTATGTTAGCTTCCATGCCAAGTACAAATCAAGTCTTTATAAGGTGTTTCGACTTGCAAAAAGTTACTTTATGTTGACCTTAAACTTTGAGCCGAGAGAATTTTCCCAGAAATCAAGCGCACGCCTTTGATAAGTCTTGCTAACTGAACCAACAGGCTAGAAATATCTGACCTCGTGTGACGTGAAGGGCACCAGTATCCCTATGGCGCCCGACAGCGTGGTGTAGACCAGCGACTCCGACCCGCCGGGGATGAGCGTGGCCTTCTGCAGCGACAGGATGGTGTCGCCCACGTGGAAGTTGGAGATGATCTCCGACTTCTGGGAGGCGCCGCTCAGCAGGCCCCGGTCCCAAAGGGCCTTGACGCCCGTGGGGTCCTCGTCCACTTCATCGTTGGTGCCCGAGGTCAGCCGAATCTACGTCGGGGGAAGGAATTTGGGGATGGTTTTAACCGTAACGCACGCTTACCGTACGTCTTGAAAGTGAAAAATTTCGAAGACAACAAAACACAGGTGAATGAGCAGCGAGGCAGGTTCGCACTGCCAGAGATTTCCAAACAAGGCCAGGGAAAAAATTGGCAACATCAAGAAGCATTTGTTTTATTTTATTTCCACTTCACCAGGAGAGTGCTACCAGAAACAAACCGTTTTCCGTCGAAGCACTGGAGGAGAAGACCACGAAGAAATCCTAACTTTTAGAGGTGGGAGGGAAACACGGAATATTCTGGGGAAGCCCACTGAATTAGGCAGGGACTGAAAACCCAATCCACAGGTTGGCCTAAGTGGGATGTAAACCCGAGCCTTAAAGGAGGAAGTCAAGGACAGTACCACTACGCCAACCTGACCCTCCAAAATGCACCCACCTTTAAATGGTACCTTTAGCGTCAAAATCGGCTTATGCATTGTCATAACCATATAACACGCCGACTTAAGTTTGACTAGTTTTGGAACAACTGTTTGTCCGAACAAACACAATCAACACTCAATAGTGTAAGTACTTGAGCCACAATGCCACTGTGTATTTCAAAACACTTGTACTTCTTGGAGAAGGGCATCGGCACAACCCTGTAACTAGCAGCAAGACGGGCTTTCTTACTATGCTGAGGTTTCCAAACTTGTCAGCCACCGCGACCGTGTCGTGGTCCAGGCTGGTCGTCGCCGTGACCCAGCGCGGGTGGGTGTCGTCGGCAAAGATCACCATCTGGTTCTCCGGGCGCTTGTAGCGGACGAAGTGGACGCTCTCCTGCACGTCGCTGACGATGATGCGGTGGCCCGAGGTCTGGATGTTAATGATGAAGTTGGGGATGTGCTGACGGAAAGGGGGGGATAAAAACGGAAGGAGAATAAGACTCTATTCAAGCGTTAGCCATCTTGGAGTGAAAGCGAGATAAAACTTTTTCATTTGGGGAACCTCAGAGGAAAAATAACAGCGACAAAATAAAAGTTCGTACAAATTCATGCAAGTTTTGGTATATAATAATTTAAAATTGGTGATAAATTATATCTAAGTGTTTGAAGCCACATTAAAAAAACTGAAAGTGAAGTTTGGAACCCCAAATAGCCTGGCACCAACCTGTTTAACAGATAACACTAAACAGACAGATTCACGGGACAAATTTAAAACAGGCATCCTTGTGAATAAAATTTGTAGAGGTTTCGCGTGGTAGCCATCTCGCTGGGCAGTTCTTTTGTTCCACAGAGAAACCTCCTTTGTGCATACCCTATGAACAATAGCACTGGCCTGCAAGATGGCAGCCGTGCAAACCCTCTATTAGGCTCTACACTCATTAATGTTTTACCTTGTTTTCACACTTGCGGAGCATCTTCTTCTTGCCCAGGTCGTAGATTCTCAGCAGTCTGCCCACACCCACCAAGACACGCCCCTGGAATGGGCAAATCGCCGAAGGAACATCGTCCACTGGGGTCTACAAAAAGCAGGAAATAATCGGTTTAAAATCATATTTTTAAGTGGCAATCTTTAATTTTGTTTTTCTGTGTATCTGCACCACAAAGTATTCACCACACACCTAAAGAGCCCAAGACTTCACTGAGATGTACAGGGATTTTTTGTGAAGTCCTAACTACCATTTCCAGTACTCCGGAGGACTTTTTTTAAAGCCTGTACATCAGTCCTCTGGGTGGATGTGAAACGGACTACAGACAGACTGGTCTGAGTGTCAGACTGATCCCCGTACAACGGTGACTCAGTTACCTTATGGAGCAGTTCCAGTTTCTTGCCGTCGTCAACGAGCTGGTACGCGTGTATGAAGCCACCGGAGCAAGTCCGCGGGCTCAGCGTCACGTCCTTGGCTGTGCCGACCAAGACGAAGGTGTCATCACCCCGATTGGCAAATTTGCATACGCACAGGCTGCAAGAGGAGAGAACAAAAATCAAACAATGAAAAGTGTGAAAAATATCCCCGTTTGTGATACTGCGTCATCGAAACACCAAGACAAAATGGGCCAAAAAGATATATGATACCGCTGCCGTACGCAACACCCCAGGGGTCCATTTTGATGAAAACTGGTTTTCGATTTGTGCACATTCATTTTTAAAGACACGACGACCCCACGAGTAAGCTAGGATGTACACGGAGTGCCTCAGTGTCATCCGCACTCCCTGTGCGGTTCTGAAGGGTGACGTCTCTTCAGTTTCAGCCACGCCCGATGCACTGTTGAGTCATACGGGGCTGTGGAATCGGAAGTTTGTGAGAAACACGACTGCTCCTCCAAAGGAAGCGCGCCATCAGTGGTGGTTGCCCAATGTGCGACAAAGTCACGTCCGAACCGGACGGAGTACACAGTCCCCTCACTCTCTGATGCGGGAAGAATAATGAATCAAAGCCGTTCACGGGTTCGAGGGACTCTCCTCACCTGAAGGCTGCCTCGTTCTGCTCCAGCGCCACCGTGTCCAGCGTGGTCCCGCTGACTGGGTTCAGCAGCCGCACCAGCGAGGCCCACATGCCCGGGCCGGCCTTGGGGGCGCCAAACAGGCTCTCCGGCAGGTCCTCCTGCAGGAAGGCCTCCGCCATCTCAGCCGCCAGCTCCCTCTCCTCATCCCCTGCCGCCTCCACCATTTCCTGGCCGAGACAAAAAGTCAACTAGCTTGAATGCGATCAGGGGGTTCAAATCTCTCTTCATCCTTTCGGGCAGATTCGAGTGCCAACTATATTTAAACACAGTTCAAGTTGAGCGACCACCATTTGTTGGCCACCAGTCATTTTAATCGCTGTATTACATCTACACCTCTGCACAAAATATATCATGGACGCCGGGGAAAATCGACCAGAGTTCAATAAACAGTGGCCTTTCTTGTTCACTACTTGACCGGTGTCACTTGAACAGTGGATGATTGGGACGAGTTATCCAGTCAATTGTTTGGAACTGGGACCTGGGGGCACAATCACATTGCTGGTAATCAACAGCCTTTTTTATAATTAAGTACAGATGGAGCCACTGATTGAACAAAACCGCTGTACAATGCGGCACAGATCGCAGACACTACGAGAGAGGCAAAATTGGATCCAAGCTGAAATTTGAAAACAATAGTTCGACTGGCGTCGTCTGGTAGGAGTAACAGGGGTGGGTGTGGCCACTTAAAATAAAAGCTGAAAACAAGAAACTGAAATGTAAGAAGTTCCCATACGTTTGTTCATAGCAGGTGCACAAAAAAACCCTGACATTCAGGGTCAACATCAGAACAAAAAAAAGGTGAAATCAGCTAAAAAGCTAAATTTTCACACCTCTGAATACAGTGAACTGCTACATATGGATTGGAATACAGTGAACTGCTACATATGGATTGGTAACAGACAACCAACTAGACAACAGTCGACGATCAAGAATTGCTCAAGGCGGAAGGTACGCCAAACTTGACATCCATGTAAGAGATATCAAGCCACAGTTTGTATTGAAATTGTACCACACTCAACCCTAAACACGAGGCCCTCGCTTCCCCGAGTGAGTGCATTCTGGACGCGTACAAAACTGACCAGGCTGTGTAAGCGAACTGACAAGCCAGAGAGCCGTGCTCGACTGTCCCTACCTCGGCCATCTGCTGCTTGCGCATGGCCTTGGTGGTCTCTGTGTAGGCGTTGTGGTCCGACTCGATGACCACGACGTGGTTGCTCTCCGGGTGGATGGCAAACTTGCGCGGCGTGTAGGTCAGCGGGTTGGACACCTGGTTGAACACGGCTCCCAGCTTCTCCAGCGCCAAGATTCTGCAGGTGAGGAAAAAAATGCAAATAATCAAAACATCATCGGGATCTCAGAATTATTCAAACGTTATTTGATACTGTAATTCCGTGTCTTGTGAACTTCAGAGGTGCAACACAAGTCATGATATAAAAGGATTCACTCAAGTCAAAATCCTGTGTTATGGTTGTGACCTCTGGAGACCACCATAAGACCACCACAGGACCTCCAGCCCGACTTCAAGTCACAAGCTATTCGTTTTAAAAAACAACAAATTTATTTGTGTGTCACTGTTCAGGTTAATATTGTGACTGGTCTTGTGACTGGTCTTGTGATTGGTCTTGTGACTGGTCTGTGATTGGTCTTGTGAATGGACTTGTGACTGGTCTTATGTCTGGTTTGTGACCGGTCTTGTGACTGGTCTTGTGACTGGTCTGTGACTGGTCTGTGACTGGTCTTGTGACTGGTCTGTGACTGGTCTTGTGACTGGTCTTGTGACTGGTCTGTGACTGGTTTGTGGCTGGTCTTGCAGCTAATCTTGTGACTGGTCTGTGACTGGTCTTGTGATTGGTCTTGACTATAACATAGACTTCGCAATGCAAGTCTTCGCAAGTACATCACAAGGTACACTGGTCTCAGTGAAGCACTTGACACTCAACACTTGGAACCCACCTGAGAGTGTTTGTGGAGATTGCCACGATGCCTTCGGGGCACTGCTCTGAGGCAAAGCCCGAAGCGTACTCCAGCGTCTCGTAGGACAGCGGGGTGAGATGGAAGCGGGACTGGTACCAGTAGCTTAGCCAGGCCCGGCTTGACATGGCCAGAACCTGTCAAAGTGACCAATGCAAAGCCGCAATAGGTAGTACTTTGGGTTTACACTTAGTCGGTGATGGAGTGGACGAAGAATACCGACAGGGGTCAAGTTCGGGAGCCAACTATAGTTTGACCGGTGGTCAATTGCTTTTGGCCAGTGTACAAGCGCAACTCTGTTACTGGGGTCGTTCCATTTTTAAAAATCTCATCGTTACCAACGTTCCCCATTGGCTGCGATTCTCGCAGTGTACATGGTCACTGAAATCTCAAACAGTTGTACACCATCTCATGTGCAATGGTTCCCTCTGTGAAGATAAATGAAATCGGTTATTGATAACCAGCGGTGCGACCCTGCCCTGGAGCCTGGCCCTAAATGGTCGAGTAGATAGTCCAAACCATCCATCGTTCATACAGTGTTAGTCAAACTATAGTCAACTATTGTCATTGCTCGAACTCGCCCAGGAGTGACGGCAAAACTGATTTTCTTACCAACCAAATTTTTGACAATGGTCTCATCTCAGATTCAATAGATTCAATTCAGTTGGTAGAACATCTGAATGGTACTCTGAAGTTGCAGGTTCAAACCCCACTTCAATCATATCCTACACTCACACGGAGCCTGACTTTGTCTTTCTGAATCCTTCAAAATCAAGCTTGGTGTGCGGGTAACTTACGGACAGGTGTGTCCGGCAGGGAGCACAATATAAATTTCATTATGATTAAGGTTTCACAGCCAAGTCCTGGATCAGACAAAGTTTGTGAAGAAATAGATTGGGTTATAATCACAGGCTCTTCAGACGAAGCGCGAATGTGGTTTGTCATCATGTCCGGGGGCTACGGGGCTGCACTGGAGGTAAGAAACACACACTCACAGACTCCGACCCCTGCATCTTGATCCTGAACAGCTTGACGGGTCTGGAACCCAGGTACCGGGTCCTGGTATCGGATAGGTCTCCTGTGACCGAGTCCAGCACCATCCTCAACAGGACGCCATTCTGTGGGTGCAAGAAGTCATTGACATGTAGAGACACTGGCATATATTGGACAAATCTTCAAGAGATCTCCGACTATTCTACACTCATCTGCATGTCATCTCAGAAACATTAAGGACAAGACTAACTCTTGTAACTCTCTTGCATGGTAATATTGACACTGTTTTACAGCCACTATGCAATTATGTCTTTCTTTTAACCCTCCTATGCTGAAGTCACTCTTTGGGTCACTCGGTAAACACCTCCAAGAAGCACAGCTGTGTCGTGTTGTGCACTGCACCGAGATTCCCTCACAGGAATATCAGATTGCACTTTTGTGTTGCCCAACAGCTGTGCTTCACTGTTTCATGTGCATCATTGTGCAGTAAACCAAATGCAGTGAAGAGGACTGCACAAAAGACCCTGGGTCATTTTGTGCTGACAACCTACTGTGTACACACTGAACCTGTGCATGTTTGTGTTCCATATAGAAAACACATGCAACAGAGTGACTGTGGGCACTCGTGCATATTTGTGCTGTAAAACCAAAGGAGGGTTGATTAAGTCTTGTCCCGTTACAATTCCTGGGCTTGAGAGAATGTTTGCACTGATTTCTGTTCTTCTGTGAATGATATTTTACCATGCTCACATGTTACTTGTTTGGATAACCTTTTCTACAAAGATTTATTTCACTCTGTGTAATCCTCTGGACTGCCATTTGTATCTGTGCATGACAAGATTTATTGTACATGTCAACACAAAACGGATCAATAAATGAAAGCCTCTGATCCCGCAAGCCTGTACACACGTCCATTTTGATCAAAAGTGGCTGCGGCTTCTATTGCCTCTTGACCATAATGTGCTGTAGAATTCGGTAGACGTAGCCACAGCCAAAAAGGCTCACTTCAGTCACGGTCACTCTACTCACATGCAGTCCAATGTTCAGGAAGAGACCTCCGCTCATTCCCCGTTCTCCCGACTCGGTGGCCTCCGTGCCGCCCATCTCCACAACGCAGAGTGACTCGGCCGGCGCCGGTAGGGCTTGCATGCTCAGCGGCTGCAGACAGTCCTGTGAGATGACAATGACAACATGACAATGACAGTGACAAAATGTACCGGCGATCAAGTCTGTGTAACGAGAGGTTATGGAAGTGCATCCACATGGTGGCTTTTAGCTGTCAGGTAAGGGCCGAGGCCATTTCGTGTGACCAGATCCAACCAAATGAGACTTAAGTCCATTCTTCAGTAAGTCTGTTTTCGTTTGCTTTACAATGGCATCCCGAACTCTTAACGTTGATTTATCTCTCAGTTTGGCATCCAGATAAAAACACGGACGTTACATAGGTGACAGATGATGAAGGTTTCTTAAACTTCTACTGAGCCCGATTCTTTCAAAGGCCATCAAATTTAAACTGGCTTTGGTGTGTAAAATTGGACAAGGGGTGAAAGTTTTTTACCTTCTGCACTGACAATGTCTATCCCTGCAAGATGAGACAGAGGTCTTAGTTAAAACCTCAAATAAAAATCTGCTACTGATTGTTACTATTCAAAACTGGAAGGGAAAGCAATGTTGTGCAAGAGAAAACTGGGCCAATCAAACGCTGGCTCACCGACTGATCCAGTGAGATGATTCGGACCGTGTCGTCGTCCAGGCCCACGGCCAGGAATCGGGCCCGCTGCTCGCCGGCGGGGACGCTGCCGAGACTCATGCACTTGACGTCGGCCGACATCTCCTTGCGTTCCGTGTACTCGTTCAGCTGTCCCGTCTGATCAAATAAGAACGGGGTGAACGTAAATCACATGGTGGCCGCCGGGGAGAATTTCAAACTGCCTGAATTTTGAATACTGCACCGAGAACGGTTTGAAAACAGCTACCAGAGAATAAGCGTGGATCCAAAACCAAATTTTTGGGGGGGGGTCAGGGATGGGGGAGACAACTTTTTCTGTAGGACCAATAATTTGGAAAGATTTTAACCCCAAACTTTTATGGCCTTGCTGAAGGGTGAAGCTACATTTTAAGGCTTTTTGCACGCCTCTCAAAGGAAGAAAAACTGAAAGTGACCAACAAAATTGCCTTTCGGGGCTGGGAGGGGGGAGACAAGGGCATGGCCCCCTTCGTTCCCCCCGATCCACCCTTGAAGATATCATTGGAAAACTGGACTAACTGCTACACAAAACTTCATGAAGTAACTACGCCAACAAAATATATTGACAAGCACTATAAACTGAGCAAAATTCAGCCAGTGGCCGGTCAGCGACGAGAAACAGTGCCTGACATTTTTGGCTGGTGATCCATTTTAACTAAGCAAGCATTTTTTGGCACTAAGTGCCTTTCTGCGCTCTTTATCCCCGTAACACTGGTTGCAGGATCAGCCAAAAAAAAAACCGGAAGGTATAAAACACAGTTGAAGAACTTACTGGGTCCATTTCAAAGTACACCAGCTCCCCTCCAGTGAGCGCGATGACAACCTACACAGGAACAGAGTTAACGTTAATAGGGATCCAACTGTGACTAACAGACGGTTAATTCAATTCACTACAAAACACAAACACCTCATCCGTAGGCCAAAGTTTGCACTATACTCGATCAGCGAGCAGTTAGGTACCAAGGGCAGTTTCACGGGAGGATCTCCATTTTCTCACGTTTATGAAGTTCTTCAGAGTTTGTACCAGTTTTTTTTTAATTGTAATTCAAAGATACCTCCATCTGCTTAGCAAATTACCAAATCCATCAATTGCAGCAAAAGTGCTGAGCACTGTTTGACCCCAACGACTATGCTACGATTTGACCGAGTCGAACGAGATGATCAGCCTTGGAATTCGACTGACCTGCCGCTGGTTGACGGCACACTTGACGATGCTCTTCTTGCCTGGCGTCTTCCATTCGTTAACACGCTTGTCTGCTCGGATGTGACGGATACCGTCAGGGTAGATCTGGGAAAAAGAGCAACCCAGAAAATCATCATTCCCCCCCGAAAAATTGATTGATTTGTGAACATATTATCCATTCTCCCTTGCTAGGAAGGAAATCGTAAAAAAAATTTTTTTCAATATTCCACACAAATTCTCTGAGCATCCACACTGGTACTCATGGGCAAACTTCTATATTCATAATTAACAAAAAAGTACCTAAAGTAAGTACTTAAATTTAAAAAGTATTTCTGTGAAACTGTCAGTTGATCATGGAAGGAGTCAAAAGGAGTCATTGCCTCTTCAAAAGAGGCAAATTAAAAAAAAAAAAACCAATTTATGATAAGGACATTTATTTAACCATTTCATTTCTCCAGCAAAGCACGCAACACGCACCAACATTCAGCCTCATCTTTTAGAAAGAAACAACAATACGGTGATGTGAAAAACATCTCATATTTTTTGCCAGGCCTCCCAAATTTGGTTCTGGCTCTGGCCTGGGCTATTATGGACTAAATGACGCTTTAGTTACCTGCAGGAGAGAGTCGTCTCCGATCAGTGAGGACGACAGCGTGGGCGTGGTGCCCAAGAATCCGGAATCCGTCACCTCTTCCACGGTCTCGCCGATGGACAAGACCAGGGTAGCGTTGACGAAGGACACGATGATGTAGGCGTCAAACTCATCTGCACGGCCACAAAAATACAAAAACAGGACAAAAAAGGGGAAAAGCGATGTAAAGTTGCTTAAAATAAAATGCGTGGTGCGTCAAGAGCATTTATCAGAGCATTCAGACATGTATACTTCAATTTTTTTTTCAGAGATGCATGAAACTCAAACTTCTTGATGAAATTTCTCAGATTTTGAGGAGTATGACGAGAGAATAATTTCACATTTTTATCGGCAGATGAGAATTTCGGCTGATGGGAATCATCAGACATTTTATCCACCTACGTACAGGAGATGAAGTCCACAGGCAAGTCATAAAAAACACCTGACGTTCGACCACTGACTATGTCCTGCTGAATTTGTATCAATCTTTTTCAGATGAATGTCACCATCGGGGGGAAAACTGTGAAATTACGCTGGAATTTCAGCTATGACTTCTGTCATCTCTGGTAAGTGCAACGGCAGAACCTCCAACTCGTGCCAAGTAGATGACATTTCCTGCTTGTGACCACTACTGGTGAACCTTTCTCGAAACTATTCGTTTGGCCTCCAGTCAGGTGTCAGTTGAGGATCCCACACCATGCTCGGCGCTTGTGGTCTGTCACAGACAACCACAGCATTCCTTGGGAGTACACAGAAAAAAACATTCTTGAGCGAGTACGGTTTACATTGACTGTCCAAGCTGTCCTCCTCTGAGATGCAAGCTAGTACCATTTAGCCAAGAGAGCAAACTGCTTTCGGACACCTGAATCCTCGCACGATGAGCCCTGATGAGAACACGAGAGGGCACAATTTTCCCAGCAATGCATGCTCCTTTGGTCGGAACGGAACTTCGCTGGTTCACAAAACAAGTACAGAATGCACGAGTTACGGTCACATTCGCTCCCAACAAAATGAGCACTCCCAACCAACATGGCTCTTTTCTACCAACGAGGGGGTGCTTCCGCTCCAGGTGGAAATTTCCTTGAAGGTCACTGAACTTTTGGCTTCTGCAGTCAATCCTGGCAGGTTACAATGGCAATTTAGGGCAGACCATTTCTACTTTCAACCAATAAATAACAGACAAGGCAAGAAGATCTTCTGTCTGCTCAACTCAAACGTCTGAATGTTTTTTCTCTAAGCTTCTTCATCTCCATAATGGGTCAAACATTGCTTTTCAGTCGACCAAACATCACTACATTTTTCCAACACGCAAGTAAATGTAAATTCAAGAGTTTTTGTGGGTTGATTAAAAATCCAAGACGCATCCTGTAATGATCAACCACTGTGTCTTCCTACAGGAGAGAAGATATTCTGGAAATGATTAGCAGTAAGTTTTTCATTGAGCATTTACATACAACAGTTTTTGAACTGAATGAAAACAAACTTGTTAAAAACGCAACACCAGCATTTATGGCAACACTTATTTTCTGCAATTTTCCATCCAAGATATTTGCACTTAGAGGTAGCCGGAGTTAAACTCTGGGAACAATGTTTTGGGTATTCTTTATTCCGCTATTTAAATTGAGGATGAAAATGAAAATAAGTGGGCATTAGAGAGCCGGTTTGACCGCAAACCAAACCAGGAAGACTGATCTGGTAAAATAACCATTGTATCTCCAAAGGTCTTAATCTCCAAACTTCCTCAAGGAAGGGGTTCTTAAAATCCACACAGCTGCTCATACACATCCATGCAGTAATTTGGAAACAATTTTCAAACATTCATCCTGGGATAAATACCAACCCTTCAGGGAGGCCACTGAAGCTCAACAACACTTTAACGGGGGTCGTCCTGTAAGAGAAGAGAGATCGGCCTGGTGTTGGTGTCAGAACCACACACCGGCTGGTTAAGTATTTGGTGCTCGCAAGATATTTCAAGTTACTACAGACTACTCTTTCACCCACAAGTTTCTCCCCTGGGCACCTGTCTTCTTGTCCTGAGGACAGGCAAGGACAAATTTGGACAGGCAATTTTTTGCTCGTTCAATCTTTACAAGCCCCCAATGTTACATAAATCGCTAACACTGATGAACAAGTCTTTAAATCTCCTTCCACAACATTGAGTACAGTGGGCACGTAGCTTCAAACAGCACAAAGGGGTGTCAGTTTTAACAAATTTACTGGCACAGTGCAGGGCAGTTTGTAAGCTTGGCTGGCACAGGCGGACATTTCAGTCCCGGTTGAAACCCCATCTTTCAGCTCGTAGCAACACAATCCCGATTCAAGTAAAGCTATGACAAGACTTGGAAACAGTCTTTGTAGACGTTTTAATACAGAGAAGTCCATATACTGCGCGAAGGTTTACCGTCCCAGGGTCACACCCTCTACACAAACGGCATCTACATTTCAAACGGCATTGTATTACAGGTCCTTGGAAGTTCTGAGAGAAATAGTGACCCTCCCGCTGTTGGTAACAACTGCCAAAGGAGACTTAAGGGCCGTCAAAACCTTTTCATAGGGCCTGTTGAGTGTACAATGATTAAAGATGTTGAAGGGTACGAGAACACAGTGCTGGGGCTTCTGAGGTGTGGAAGGTTTCGAGAGGGCCAACAGTGAACGGAGAAATCGTTGCTGTCTTACGGGGCAGAGTTAAGGCGTACACGCCCTGCTACTTCGGCGTTGTAGTCGAGTCCACCGCAAGTCCTTTCCTGTGACCCCTCGCGTGTCAGATGGTGAACAGTGACAAGGGACCACTGTAGTCACAGTCCGTTTTTGATAGCTTGTGACTTGGCTTACCACCTGGATGAATTGTGATGGACTTGTAACGGACACGACTACAACACCGCTGCCAATTTACAAGTATTAACCACTTGCCGCCGGGGACACGTATTCTTCATACGCGTGGCCGGGGTCTCCGAAATCGGACAAAAGGGAACTGGGCCTTGTAGCAAAAGACCGTACTCGTAACAAAAGACCAGGCTGCTGGGCATTACCAAGATTTTTTCACTCTCAATAGTGGAGAAAATCCAGCCTTGTTTTGAAACAGTGTGTCACGGTTTGGGCATTTAGCACGAGCGGATTACCACCGGGGACAAAAGCACTCCACCACCGCAGCGATGAGCCACACAGCACCGCTGCACGCTAATCTGAACCCTATTGAAAAGAGGTCTGCAGCGCACTGTGCCAGGTTCGTGAACAAGAGAAAATTACGTAGCACCACACAATTCAGGCTCTTTTTACAAGGCAGCGTTTTTATACTCCAGCGTCAATAGATGTTGTCTGTCAGATTAGAGTAGAAACCAGACAGTCCTTCGTGTGGGTGTAGGTTTCAAGTAAATGAAGATATGAATTTTTACAGAATTTTGAAAACAGAAAAAAATGAAAATTATCCCGTCCAGGCATCGCCAACATTCATAAATGCCCTGGCGCCAAGCGGTTAATACCAAAGCATAAGTGCCAGGTTGCAATATCCTATGGGCCACATTAACTTGCTCCCAATTGCTCATGTTCTCGGCCGTTTTTAAAGAAGCAAACTGGATTTCTACCCTAGTTTGTAGGCAAGACTAGTGTGCGTGGTCCTTAATAAAAGCATCTACAGGATGGGCAGTTGGTTAAGGGCAAATGATTTTTAATATAATGGAAGTAAATTCTCAGTTTACCCAACAACCTTGGTAACATCTGTGGCATACTTTTTGATGCCCATGAAACACAAATCTAAATTAAGCTCAGACAGAAGTAGCGAGACTACATAGTGTAAATATAATGTAAAGCAAGTGAAAACACCAAACCTCGGGGGGCTTGAGGAAAAGGTTGACCATACCCCTCAAAGGTTTTCTCTAGACTGACCCCAACAAAATCCAACATTAGAAAAAGTGTGAAGCCTGCCCAACCCGACAGGATCCAACAGCTGGAACAAAAGGCCTTCTGCTCACTGCTCACATCAATAAAATCCGATGGAAAGTGACCACTGTTTTGGATATTGATGGGTTCAGCATAATTAGGGTTAAGGATTCCTGACCGAGTACACGGTACCCATGATTTACACACCGTCTCGCCAATATGCGTTCACCCTGGAAAAGCACGACACAAAACACAAGTTTGTTCCTTACAACTTTAGACTGGGAAAAAACTTTTACATAAAGAAACTACGGTAACGCTACTCTCTTAGAACCAAGTGACCAATTTTGAAAAAGTTGATCTTACCGTCACTGAGTTTCTTGACGGTCCAGACGGCGTTTGGGTTACCTGGAAGCTCGGACACGGCCATTTCTGAGACCTACAAGCGACAGTCCAAACAACGGAAATCAACCATTAGGATATGGGTCCGAAATCTTTTCCCATCAAACTTAATTCACACCGATCCTCTAGGGTTACTTTGGCTGGAAACCATGCCGGATTAATCGCAACGCATCATTTGTCAAAGGGGCTCTCCTGCAAAAATGCAACAAGATCCAACGGGTCCGCTGACCCGAAGACCAAAAGGCCTAAGGAGTCTGTGGTTGCCAGTCCCAACAAGATCGGATACTGGCATTGTTCAACGGGACAAACTCCCCTTGTCTCGACATGGACAGTTTATTTGGCTGCTGTCAACTGCCAAGAGCAACAATGACTGTGCAGCAGAGTTTAATAAGGCGGGTTTATTTCACGCGGATTTGGATCTCGATCGGTGATCCCGACCTCAGTTCACTCCATCCGTTGGCGAGGTCTGGTGTCTATGATCCAACAACGGATTACTGAATGAGATTCGGATCTGTATGAAACAAACAGGCCTTTTCGCACCTGTTGAATTGTGCTGCATCTGGCAGGTTGCTGATTATAACGAGAACTAACGAGTTTGGGAAAATTTGAGGGAAGTGCGGTACCTCCAGACCATGGCGGAGAACTCTCAGAGATGATCGCGGGCCTCTGCCCGACGCCACGTAGAGCTGTGGGGTGTCTTCATTGGCCAAATCTGCAATCTGAATTATGAGGAAACCATGGTAACTAACAACCGGATATTTCACAAAAATGGCGTGTCTCTCAAAAACTGCACACTTGGCAAAGTTTTCCGCACAATCCTGAAGATTTGGGTGGGCTAGCCATTTGTTTTCAAAGTACCACTGCGGAATGTTTACAGTTGAGTTAAGATCCTTCACCCAGAAAGGAGATTACAATGGCAGATTCAAGTAAGCCATAGGCTATGTCTGAATAAAGTAGCTGCGGCTATGTCTCACACAAGCCTATAGGAAATGGCTGCAGTCATTAGCTAGTGTCTTTAACATGTCCATGCCACACTGTCTCAAATAAGGACTACATGATGGCGTCCTCGCGCGCTCAAGCGTAAGGCAGATCGGGGCCGCACACGGCGAGCCTACCTGGCAGTTCATGATGGGCGACAGGCTCTCCATCTGGTCGATCTCCACCAGGTTCTTGAGAGACCGGGGAGCAAAGAAGAAGGTGTCCCCTTCTTCCAGGGGCATGGCGCTGCTGAATTCGGGCTCGTCGTCGTCGTCCCCGAGATGGGCAATCTGGTACAGGTAGCTGTGGGTCGTCACACAAAAATGACAAAAGTTGAACCGGGAAACTCACTCTGTACACCAAAATGGTTTAGGACAGCCAATGAATTAATTAATGCATCCAGTTTGAATAGTGTCTAGAACCCTTGGTTCCTCCTGCTTCACTCACATCCTCACATTGGAATGTTCCAGGCTATAAATAAACTGCTGCTATCCCATGTGATCTGGGCAAGCTCTTGCACAGTTCTGTAAGAGATGCCTAGTGCTAAGACATTCTTCAGTGTTGCCGGCACAAATCTGGTCCCGAAATCACCTAAGATAGCTTCAGTGCAGTAGCCTGGGGAATTCTACTGTGATTACACAAGTGTCATTAGACATCCAAGGGTTCTAGACAGCTTGAATTCAATTCCAAAATGGCTCACTGAGTTATCCCTTTTTTAGGTTTGGGTGCTTCCAATTTCTTTTCTTCCAACAAAGGAAAACCAAACACCAGTGACAGACAAATCAGTGGAATCACAGATGACAAGAGGTCAAGATATAACCCTCTCGATGAACCCCATATTTTATGTTGGAAACACTGTATTCCACTAATTGTGGCAGGTGCAGATTCAAACTTAGATCAGACAAGGTTGTGAAGAAAGTTTAGTTTTTGAAATCATGGGCATTTCATACGAAGCGCGAATAGAGTGTCATCATCTCCAAGCGGATCTGCACTTTCAAGTTACACCGACAACATTCTGTCACGATCATGATACGTTCCGCTGATCTGCAGCGGCGACACAGCAAGTTCTCAACATTAAAATGACATTTCGACCGGTTCGTTTTCTTTTTAATGTAGCGCAAGTATTTCTACAAAGATGTGGCGGGAAGGTAAAAACCCGTCAGTAAACACGAGAGTGGGACAATTCTTACTGGTTTCCAAATTCGGCGGCCAGGAAAAGGAATCCCGTCTTGAGCACGTTCATGTTGGTGGCGACGGGCACAGTGTCAAAGTACTTCATGCGGACCTCCGTCACCATGTCCTCGTCCGTTTCCAAGGTGATTTTGAAGATGTCGCCTTGCTCCGTCTGGGCCAGGAAGAAGAACATGGACTGCGGAGAGAGACGGACGGAGAAAATTTGCTCAATTTGGTTTGACAGTTGAACATGTTGATGATGGACCACAGCTACGAAAAAAGGGTTACCACAGAGGGAACTTTATTAAGATGTTCTGCACAAAGGGAGAACAGAACTTGTAAGCAAACCAGTCAATCCAAGATGTGACAATTCATAGAAATGTTTAAAACCCTAACCGCCAAGCATATTGTTTGGCTTACAGTACTCAGTACTACAAAATACTAAGTAGTAGCCTGAGCCTGAAGGACCTAGCACTACAGATTACTACTTCTGGCTAGGTGCCTTCCATTGTTACTCGTACAGAGAACAATAAAGCCATGCATTCATAGTGCCACAGCACTGTATGGTACGTTGTCTTATCTATTGTATCTTAAGGCTTCACAGAACAATAAAGTCATGTCCTCTTACAAGCGACAGCGCTCAGTACTACATTTTACTACAAGTAGTAATTTGTAGAAAAATGTACGGTTAGGGTTATTAAAAACTCAACCAAAAATACCAAGTCGCAAAACTCTCACATGCAGCACAGCCAAAAAAATTCAAATTTACAGAGTGTTCTTGGAGTACATGACGTGGCACTGATAATCTAGGTCTAGGGTTTGCTACTTTGACATCAGTCACATTTTACCTACTAATGGCTGCTAAAACTATGGTTGGTGTATCAGTACAAAAGTAAAACACTCATTCACGAAGTGTTAAAAATCCCACGCAGCAGTCAGGACACCAGACAGTAACACACATACGACTAAATACTACATAAAAGTACAGCCCAATTTTTAAAATGAATGGGGGCAAATGTCAATTCTGAATGAGTTTGAGGTGAAATGGAAAAACCATCTAAAAGGTGACATTTCTGCCAACTTTGGCCGCCCGTACAAGCTGTAGGCAAAATGAGAGTGGTCTACATGGAGGACTGAATGGGGAAAGACTTGATTCAAGAACCGTCAAACGTTCATTCGTACCTTTGTTTTGTGGGTTGCACTGGAGACAAAGATCATGCCCCTCTCTGGGTCGTCCAAGTCATTCTGGGGGAGGGGGGTATGAAAAGAAATCAATTGAAAAATTTGCCCTGAACCATGAGTTCCAAGTGAAGCCATCATTGCACAAACCAAACTTGCAACGAGTTTCCATACGTACTATGTGCAGTCCGTCTCACGTTATGGCTAGCTGACTGAAATGAACCTACATTCCTTTTTTCAATACTTAGGGTTCCCACAAAAATCTGAAAACCAAATTCTGCACGCACCTTTTCCCGGACTTTCCAGGACTTACTCATGAAAATTTTCACAACATTTAATGCCATTTTGCAGAAAAAAAAAAGTTCTTTGGTATTACAAACTTGAAGTCTGCTACAGCCACTCGACTGACTGGCAAGGATAGCTTGTAAATTTATCACTATTCCGTTGATAAAAAAACCAGGCCAATAAAAATAACCCTCGCATGATCTTGATTTCCGGGACCTTTCCATGACAGTTTTTTCCTCGGCCCAATTTTCCATGACTTTTCCATGATTTTCTGAGACCACAGGAACCATGAGGCTGCTTTGTGGTCAGCTTACTACTCTGCTTAGCAAATAATTCAGCTAAGAAGAATTTCCACTGGTAGTTACCCGTCTCCGAGGGATGGGCATTCGGATGTCAGGCTGGTCCCCGAGGTTCTTGTAGGTGATGTAGTTCTCGGAGCAGATGAGCACGCCACTTGGGCCATCGCTGCCACCGGGAACTTGCATCCGAACAAGGAAAATTTGATACAAACTTTTTTGAGATACTTGAAAATGTTTACTGGAGACACACATTATTCAATTCACAGACAGATTTGAAGTTTGGATCAGCATTTTCAGTAATATTAATCACGAGATCAGCTGAAACACGGATTAAATTGCTTCATCACGTCCAAACTACCATCGTCCACAAACAGCCGTTTGAAAAAGGCTACGTAACAAGTACACAGATTCCACAAACAACACAGTTAAATGCCGTAACTAACCCATTAACTCACTGATGTAAAAACTGGGGTTTTAGATGTCACCGAAGTGCCGATCAAGACAATGTCCAGACGTCGAACACCAGCACTGCACTACGTTGGTGACATCGTATATTCAAACACTGTCATGGCCCAACCTCACAAAATGAAACTGAAGTCGCCAGAGCAACTTATGAGTTGAAGTCCACCAAAAAAAATTGCCTGAAGACCCATTTTGTGGGATCAATCACTGCTGCAGAACAGCTAAATATCTGCTTTTTGATTTCCAAAACCCTAGAGTCTATCCAATCTACCCAGACACACATTTGCAAGCACAGTCACGGTCTTTCTGCTCACGGAGTTTCCTCTCTCGCCCAGACCGATCTGGGTCCCACTTCGCACGACTGCCTACTCACCCGCAATGAGGAAGTTGCCGTGCTCCTCCAGCGGTTCGCTGTACTTCCTCACCACGTGGTTCAGGCCCAGGTCCAGCTCGTAGTAGGTCAGCATCTGCTGAGTGGCTGCGGCGGCCTCCCCGGTGGGGTCGGAATCGGCATCCTGTGTACAAGCAAATGAAATCACAGTCGCCAGTGTTGTAGTCTGGACCACTTGAGACCTTCACAAGACCAGCACAAGACCTCCAGTCTGAATTCAAGTCACAAGCTTTTCAAATGAACTGCGACAACAGCATTCTTTTGTCATTGTTCACACCGTTACTTGTGCCTGGTCTTGTGGTGGTCTCGACTACAACACTGACGGGTCACAGGTCCTCAAAAACCACCAAAGCTACATCGGTATGGCGAGAGCACTTCATGGAACCTCTTCCAAATCCACACCTTGAAGTGTTTTCAAAGGATTGGACACTGAACAGATTTTGAAATCATTCTTTACCATGGGACGAGATGTACCAGATTCTGTCTTTGAGAGATCAAAATACAGTTTTGTGTTTTGAGAATGTATATATGTGTATTAAAGAGGTTTATTAAATTTTGAAGACAGACTCTTGGAAGTGTATCAAATGAGAAATCAAAGGACTTTAACCCTAACTGCCCAAGGGTTGCTGGCCCTAACCTTCCCCATTCACACAAAGTTAAACACACCCATATGGGACTTTGTGCACAGAGGCTGTTGGACTTTTTTCTGAGGTATGCCAAACCCAATGCGAAAGCCAGCTGTTATGGGCCTACCAGACCTATCCCCACAGAATTAAACACTTTACTACTGTTAAATTCTGTGTGGTTGGGGAAAGTTAGGGTTAAAGAGTTTGGTGAAGCATGTCTTGTCAGTGAAACTTTAGTTTAAAACTCTTACAGAACACAACAAACAGCCGTACCATCACAAAGTAAGTAAAAAAATGTTTGACAATCGATGCAAATTGACCACAAAACTACGCCCAGTCCCACTTGGTTTTGACATGCCTTATCGCAAATCTTTTTTATTCCCCTGACCTCGTAATCGATCTCCAGGCAAGCAAACATGGGGTTCTCAAAGCCCACATCCACCCCGACGATGTTGTAGCAGAAGGTGTTGGACTTGTGGGCCTCCAGCGGGGAAGAGATGGTCAGCCGGGCCTGGGAGTCGCGGTTCAGGATGTACACCAGCTTCTGCTTCTCCACGGCCGCGATCATGACAGCGCGGCCCTTGGGGTCCACGGCCAGCAGCTGGCCGGGGACGATGCGACGGCAGCCGCTCTTGCCAAACGTTTCTTGATGCACCTGCAAGAGACCAAGTTACACAGGGTGAATTAAATTAAAACTGACTGACTGAAACCTAGCTAATCTAGACAATTTCGGGGTTTTTTTTGGGGGGGGAGTGACTTTTTTTAACCCACAACAATATTCAACTCAAAGACTGTGAACTCTTGAGTTTGGATCAGAAGTTTCGGTACTATTAATCACAACATCAGCTGAAACACGGATTAAATCACTTCATCATGTCCAAACTGTCCACGGCTATTTGCAATAAAGCTGCAAATTATGTGCAACAAAGACTTCATCAAGAACAACATTTACCCCTGCGGATGATGAAGGCTGTCTCTCAGAAAATAACAAACTCACCGACATCCAAGACCAGCATCTCTGCCATAATCTCAATGATAAATTTTTCGGAACATAGACACAGTGTACCATTCCACCTTACCCTGTCAAAAGAATTCTTGGACTGGTTGTATTCCAAGATGACGATTCGGCCAGAGTCAGTCCCAACAACAATGTAATCTGCGATAAAGGTCAGAATTGAAAGGCAAAATCAGCAATGCTCAATGCATACAGGGAAAAATAAGTGGCTGGAGGAAAGGTTTGTCAGCTCTGAATAAAACAAATGACAACACCATCTAAGAAAGCAAAAACTTGCATGACAATGTCATGAAAACAGTAGCCCCACTAGTGTGGCATGGACTCTCACTCCCGATCCATCCTTGGTGGATCGGGAGTGAGAGTCCGTGCCACACTAGTGGTAGGGACCGCAACGGTCTACTGCGCACATCATCTGCGCACGTACAGTTTTGTGTACAAAAGTTTGGTTTCGCGTCTCCAAACCGGAACTCTCCGGTTTGAACCGGTTCTTCCACACAGCACCATTCTCAAATCGCTTCGTTTTTCACACACGGCAAGCTGACGACTTCCGTCAGCACCTCGTCGAAGTTTTGGCGAAGTTCGCCCGATTTTTCTTCGAAATACGGCCGTGAAAAGGAGGTTGGTTCTTCTACAAGCGATTTTGGAGCATTTCTGTCGTATATACAAGAAACTAGTGTCCATTTTTGAAATTTTCAGGTTATAAATACCCTTAATCATTTGGACTTGTATAAAAGACTGTGAGCGCATTTGACCGCCGAGCGAAATAAGTTAGCGTAACACGCCGAGTGACCGCCATGGGACCAACGCGTCGCACGGTCTGTCAACAATCGTGTGCGCGGTGGTGTAGCCGCGTTGTTTCGTACAGCGCGCAGCGCGGAGCTTTTTTCACGCACCTTTGCATTTCGTGTAACATCATTTTTGATGAAGATTTGTTTGGGGAAATGACTTTGAAACCAACATTTATCCGCTCTTACATCTATTCATGAATATGTCGATGTTAATTTTTTTTTGGAATATGAAATGACTGTCCACATGCACACCATGGGTGAAATGATGAATGAACCTGGAATTTTATGAGACTTCCAATAAAGAAAGGCTGAATAGGAAGGACAAAAGACTTAACAATATTTATTTCAAAGTTTTTATTGTTAACTTTAATGTATTTAAAAAAATTACACCGACTCATTTAAGTTAAAATTATGTTTTTCATATCTGAGTGTTCTGCCCAAGTTTTTTTTTTTACTATATATTTTGGATGAAAACTGAAATTTTGAAAAATTTCTTCGAAGTTTTTTTAATAAGTGGAGCTCTACATCTAAAAATCTTCGAGAAAAAGACGTAGTCATTTGTATGGTGGATGTTTGTCATATGAAATGCCCCAAACATTCTGGTTTGCTTTACTGTTGCTTGGTAAGTCATTTGAATGTTTAGTTTTGATTCTTTTCTATTTATGTTGTAATTGCCTTTTCACAATCTTTATTGGTTTACATAATATGTTAACGCTGTATGCTTAATGGATTAATATCCTTCAATTTTATGATTTATTGAAAGAAGATTCCTTTAATAAAACAAACTATTCGGCAGATATTTGGAATTATGAAGTCTTCTTTTTCTGTCCGTTTTTAAACAGCCCATTTCCTTCAAAGTTATGGGCATCCCAACTCAGTTGTGGCGGTCCAGGATTGGATGAAACGCCAAAACAGGGTGATGTTTAAATGACATACACAGTTACTGATGCAGAGTATAACAACTTTGTCTTAGGTTTAAGAGAAATGGTTTAAAAAGTGCTGGGGATACCCTTACAACTTTTAAGAAGATTCAAGACGATATCACAGACATCTGCCATGGAAAAGACGATGTAGGTTCTAAAATACTGTGTGAGATTAAGAACACAATGAGTGATCGTGCTGCTACTGAATTTAAGTTCAATGCCATCCTCCAGTCTTATAGAGAGTCATGCCTTCCTAAAATAACATAACTGGGATTCTTTAAGCAAGACTGCCAAGCAAAAGTTGATTGAAATGAACAATTTCTTCTGTGGACTTCACCTCCTAGTTTCAATGGCAGAAACAATTTCAGCATTGAGAAACAATTTGTTTATTGATGCAGCAACTTCTTTAGCCGATGGGGAGTCAGTTCAAACAACCACACGTGATGACATGAATGTAACAATTCCATTGCTAGTCGGTAAAACTGTCAGCCACTACTTTGCCTCTGAGGATGGGGAGAGACAGATGTACACGGGTGAAGTCATTAGTCAGGTTCCTGGGTTTCTTCACTGGTTCAACATCACATAAGATGACGATGAAGCTGTGTACTCATACAAACTTGTTGAGGATTACAGAGATGGCAACTTGGAAATTGTTCCCTCCTAATCCACCCATAACTACATAAAGAGAAAATAATGCATTTCAATGTGTTCAATATTAAACAGCATCTGAATCTGTTCTTATCACCATTGGTCCTGTATGTTGAAAAGGGTCTTCATTCACTCCTCATTTTCAATTTCTGATCGTAGGACATAATGGATGCCTATATCCTCGAAGTAGACCTACTTGTACATAAAGAAATTGTTCTTTCTAGGACTTCTGTAAACTTCATTCTTGCCTTAATATTCTTAAGTGTCAGCAATAAGAAAACTAAGCTATATCAGAGAAAATCAGACAAACTACTATTAAAATCATGCAAGGAACTGGTTCACCTACCAGTAGTTAACTTCTTACAGTTTGTTAAACGGATGAAACCACAACTGGTGCTTAGAAAGCTGACTTACTTTCCAGCAACTTTGAAGAATTAACCGTGTTTTCCTTTCAAAAACAAGCCAGAAGTAAGAATGTGAGATGAAGTTAGGATTATAAAATATAAATGTGATTGGATTTGAAACTAAACTCAAAATGAACCAAGATGCACGTGTATTGCATGTACATGTACATGCATATATAGTTTTAATATGACTTTATTGCTCTTGTTACATAATACAGGTCCCTTTTTATTTGTATTCATTGCATGGGATGTGTGAACAATTTCAATACATGCATACTGTTCATTTACATGTCATCCGTAGAGCAATGCATTACTTTTGTGTTACAGTTCATGGCCCTGAATACACATGTACATGTATGTGAAACAAAACTCATTCGTTTTAGAAAATGCGTAGAATCTCTTAATGTATGCTCTTGGCTACCCGAACTTTTGTCTGTATTAATACATACTTCAGGGCAACCAACTGCACTAAATTACTGTGTGGTAATAAATAGATGGTTCATTTGAACCAAACAGAAACGTTAAAGTATGTCAAACTTCAAAGATTCTAGAATTTGACTTGTTTCAGATTTTAGATTTAAGATTTTATTATCTTCCTAATGTTTTATCCAGTTGAGGGTTTAATGTGACAAGAAAAATGCAATATCATTGTGTACATACATGTACTGTTAAAAATGGTCCCTGATCTGAAGTTAAAATTTCTTAAACTATGCTTTTGCTATCACCATGAAAATTTCAACTGAATTAATCGTTTCCATGGCAACTGGTTACTGCCAGTATTAGGCTTAAGCATACTTTTCAGTAATACTGTACATCTAAACATTGGAAAAAGAAAAGTATGGCTAACATACTTTTTTATTCCACCTAAACACTGGAAACAGAAAAATATGGCTAACATAAGGAAAATGGCAATTTTCTCGCCTTTTCATGTCTAAAGATACGGCAAATTAACTTATTTTATACAAAGTTTTTTGTCTGTTTCTATGGCAACCTTCTCCAATAATCTACCTTTAGAATTGTTATGAATCCTTAAAATTGGAAAGAGATGTTAATCTATTGGAATATAGTGAAAACAGGATCCGTTTAGCATTTTCATATCCGAAGATATAGAAGCTTCAATTTGTTTACTACATTGTTTACTACACTATAAATTAGTAAACAAATGCTGTCGTAAATAACTCATTAATCGTAATCCCAATTTTAATCCAATTTCAAGTCAGGGTGATTCATCAGTTTTTCATTGATATTATGAAGTTTGAACTGTAAAATTGGGGCTCATTACAACCAATTGAGGAAAAACGTAAATAGCCGCGTTTCCATGACAACCCTATTTGTAAACAAAATTCCACACATAGATTTATGTGTACAACATACACTGTGCATACAATTTTGTTGATTCAAAAAAGAACGGCTGAAAATACATGAGCAACAGAGATGTTTTCTGTGACTCAATTTGTTTATCATTTTGTTTACTGCTGTAAACACACAAAATGTGGCACTACTTTAACCATGATCTCCATTAAGAAAAAGAACGAAAAATTCCCATTTTCAGAAAATTCAAATCGCCATATCTCAGCAACGCCTCGACCAAATACAGACATATTGGTATCAATGTGCTCAGAATTATCCCCTCTTTCAACACAACACAGTCATAAAGCTTATAGAGCAACTTCAAAAATCCCATTTCTGTCCCTACTAGTGGGGCTATGAAAACACTACCTTTTTTTATTGATGAACACAATGGGTTAATATTATTGATAATAAAACCAAACTTCTTGCTAGGTTTACTGATACAAGTAACAATTCAGATAATTTAATCACAAAGATATATCAAATATCAAGCAGTCAAATTCGTTAGACCCACCTTTACTGCCTCCTGTCAGCTTAAACGGCATCAGCGCTCGTGTGATACCAAAAATCTCATGTGTCAGCACGACATGGAGTTTGCCCGTGTTAGGGTCCAACTTGAGAAGCTCCAAGGTCTTCCCTCGCGCCACCACGATCTCCTGCTGCTTGGTGCCAGCAAAGTTGCCGTGGACGGCCTGCACAATGCCCGTGGCCCGCTGCAGAGTCAGCGAGTACAGGAACATGGTGGCACTGGCAGCGTGAGATGCTGCAGCAATTCAAAGACAACAAACAGTAGTGAAATAAAAAGAGGTTAACCTTGATAATTATTCATAAAACTTTGGCAAAAAGATCCACCAAGGTAGAGCAAGATCACGAGTACCTATTCAATGCAGAAATTTTGGATATTCTGTCAAGGAAAAAGAGATGTTTAAGGATTACTTTACCACTATCAGAATCACTGAACGAACAGCTCGCGTCACCCCGACGTGTTAAATAATAGACTGTTAACAAACTAACATGTTTTTTGTAATTGCTACTCGTTTTCAAGAGACAGGGTACTACACTAATCGTTACTGCATTAAGTCTGAAAACCAGACGTTTTAAATCAAAATAACAAAGACTACGAAGGGGTACCAGTTGATAACTGCCTTCGGATACTGCAGTTGGCAGGGTCGCCTTTAAAGAAGTATCGGCTACTCCAGAAAAAAAGTTTTACCAACTAGAACCAACTTCTAGTAGAAGATACTAGTAAACTGCTGTCCGACTGCAGCGACCTAAAATGTACATTTACATGTGAAAAAGTGGTTGGCCTGACATTTTGATCCAGCAGAATTTTGAGAAAGGCAAAGGTATACAATGCAAAGGCCCACCACTCCAGCAACCAAACAGGCCTTCTTTAACTTTTTATATGCATAATTGACACTTTTAATTAGCTTGCGTATTAAGAGGTGAGTCTGTGTAACAAAAGAAAAATAGCAAACATTTCCAGCTTAAATGAAGGGGTTAAAATGAGCCAGGCGTGTATTTTCAAGGCAAAAGAACACACCCTGAAAAGAAAGCAAAGTTACAGGAGAAACATCACTGATTTGACCATGATTTGACATAACATGCCTAGCAACAAAGATGTAAATGCTTAACTGAAAACCATTTTGAAAAATTATGTCTGTTACATGCTGAACACGGTAAAAGAGTTGTAGCCATGTCTTTTAAAGAAAATCATGCAAATGTGTTAATGTCAATTGTAAATTGTAAAAGAAATTACTTTCCATGGAATCTCCTTCAAGTTGGCGACTCATCCCTTCCCCTTCAACCGTATCCGATAATATCCTCATGAAAATGGCGTCCGCCACGTCTTCGGTGTTTGATGCGATGGGCGTGCAGAATTTAACCGATATTTCCGATATACAGGAGGCTTTTGAACAACTCTGCGTGGAGGAGGTAAATTGCTTATATATTTCTCTTCACAGTTGGTTTTAAAACAGGCTGAGTCGTGCTGTCATGGCGATAGGTCAAAGCACCGGGAACCCGTCACTGTGTCAGCCGGTTTGGTCGCCCTGTCTGCGGCGTACACGTCTGCCTCGGTCACCGTCTTTAATATAAGTCTAGACGGCCGAACCGGCCCGACCGGTGACTGGCTCGGAGAGGGTCAAGATTTTCTTATTTCTCCATGTGTAATCACCCCAAAGTTTTCATGCAGTCTGGCAGTACTTTATTATAAACGTTTAATACCCCCACCCCCAACAAAATATAGAAAAGATAATAAGAGGCAAGGCTTGCAAAATTCTTTTGCTTTTTAAAAAAATCTGTTTACCCATAGACTCAGGAGGCCCCACATATTTGCTGCCATTCCAGGATTTAGGAGTATGTCTAAAAGTGTTTTTTTTTTAATTTCATCTTTCATTAAAAGCGATTCCTGAGTTGTCGTTGAGTTGTTGTTGTCGTTGTTATTTTTTAGCAAGCAATCACGGATGATATTGATGGATTGTTGGAAAAACAGACCAACCTAGAGGCTAAGATGAACACCTTACAGCGACAAGGGTGAGGAATAGCTGCAGATGACTGTAGATTAAATAAGAATTTTTTTATTGACTTTTTGCCGGTGCATCTTCTTTTGAGGTGGGTGTAGCTCGAGGGGCGGAGGGTGGGATCTCTTCCTCTGAAATACCAATGACAGTCCAAATACTAGCATCAGCATTCTCATAATAGTCACACTATATTGCATGTGCACCCTTGTCAAATTCATACTTACACTTAAGTTTTTTTGTTTTCCCACTTAGTCAAAACCTGCAGCTTGTTCACACTGATGCTAGGCAGCTTGGAAGCATGATCTCATTCACCTCCGACCTCGCCGAGAATGTTAGCGGCAAAGTCCGAGAGCTTGACGTAGCAAAAGTGAGAACAACTCTTCTCCCCATCATTTGGAACCTTCTGTTAACCCTAACCCTAAATGTTTACTTATGTTAAGGCTTGACATTTTGTGATTATATATGATTGAATAAATTGATTGATTGATTGATTTTTGGCCTACAGAACAGAGTTCAAATAGCAATCCAAAGAGTGAATGACATACTAGATCTCAAGGTAAGTTTATTGAAAAGTTAATTGTAAATTCATCTTTTGCTATGAGTGTATATTGCCTCATTGTACTAGACAAGGGTGTACAATGCATTTACCCTTTCTTTTCAATTTATTTCAATCAGTTTTGCACCGACGGAGTCCAGACTGCCCTCCAGTCAGAGAATTATGAGAAGGCAGCGGGCCATATACACAGATATCTGAGCCTTGACGAGAAGGTGTTGAAACAGGTCATCGCGGATAATAAAGAAGGTAGTGTGCCCTGCATGATACTCTAACAAAATCATCCCTTGTGTTTGTCCTCAAAGCAGTGTCACCGTCAAGTCCCTTCTCGCAAGTCCTGTCCCAAGGACCAGTCACAGGTAATGGGGTTAGCACAGACAACGCGATGCTTTTGTCACAGCCCATTTGAATAGCTTGTGACTTGGCGTGAGACGGGATGGCTTATGATGGACTTGTGATGGACTCCACACGACGCTGCCTCACGAGACCCTCTTTAGGAGGGCTCAGCCAAGGGGGTTGCAGCATAACACAACGCAGTAGGCTGTTGAATTGAAGAGTGAAATTAGGACACTCTTAACCCCTTCGCGCCCGTAATTGTCCAACAGCAGACCCCATTGAACCAGCAGCTGCATGGTGTATGTGAGGTATGCACTAATCCTCACACAAAGCCGCGGCTCTTGCCGTCTCCCAGAGCAAAGGGGTTGAAAGCAGATGCTGCGAATGGATAATAAACGCAAAGTTTGAACGATGCAAATAGATCAGAAACGCAAAACCATAACGTTGAAAACTGATGACAAAGGCCTTAAACGTTGTTACAAAAATATTCCCAAATCAACTATTGACTTACCAGTATCTTCATATCCCCATTTTGTAATTTACCTTACGGGGGACACACAGTGTGTTTTGCAACAGACAGCTACAATCCCTGGCTATGCACCTAACCCAGGAAATGCAGTTTATTTGGTTTGATTTATTTAGTTTGGTTGTTTTTTTTTCCCAATCCAGGCGGTGGAATCGATCTGTCCATCGGCCTCCTCCACGAGGCCGAGCAGAACCTAAAGGCCTTAGTCCGGGAGAAGTTTGACGCGGCTATCCAGAGTGGAGACAGGGGGTCCGTGGAGAGATTCTTCAAGATCTTCCCGCTCTTGGGGCTCCACGACGAGGGGCTGGAGAAATTCTCAACGTACCTCAGGACACAGGTGAGCCAAGCTGACAGGATGTGAACGCTTTTGGCATGGTTGAAGTAAATTAAACAAAAAAACAAAGTTTTTTTTATTGGAAAGCTGTTTTTTGTCTTTCTTTTAGAAGAAACCTATATATATGCAGTTCTGTATGTTTAGGACTTTGGCTCCACCAAAATCAATCTAATTCTCTCGTTTTTGTATTCTGAAATGAGCAAATAAGGTACTAAGTGATATTCGCTTTTCAAAAAATTGGTTTGTGTTCCAAAAATGTTATTCCACAATCATGCTTTTTTGGGGGGGTTGAAAAACTTAAATGCCTATTCCCCCAAATGCCAAGCAATGCTTCTGCCGTGGTATTGCCAACAAACATAACCTTCCATAATTTGAGAGGCTAGAAGGATTCTTGTGTTTTCCAGATTGCTAATAAGGCCAAGGAGAGTCTTACCCTGGCCCTCAGCAAGGACAGCACGGACCGACGGGCCAGTGTTGTCTACGCTGACACCATCACCATACTGTTTGAGGACATCGGCAAGAGCGTGGAGATCCATCAGCCTCTCGTGGAGACATATTACGGTCAGTCTACAGCAAAGTTGCTAAGCCAAGAAAATATTTGCTTAGCAAAAGCAGGTTACCGGCTAAATTATCAAGCACAGCATATTTGTGGTAGCTGGTTCTCGGGTGAATCTTGCTATTGAAACACGTGAATTGCTAAGCAGTCTTTTGGAACTGGGGTCAGATATACTTAATTTTGGTTGATCCAGCATTGCAGAACCCTGGCATCATTACATTGCGCAATTAGTATTGATTTGAAGTTGTTCACTTTGTGGAACGAAATAAAAAGTTATGTAAGAGTGTTTAAATCTACCAAAGGAATAATTTCTTTTCGATATGCAGCTTTTCAGAGGTAGTTTCTTGAAAGTGTAATTCTGAAATGAGTTATTGCAGCCCAAATAAAGTTCAATGAGTAACGATTGCTTTTATTTCTCTCTGTGAGTAACAGGTCCTGGCAGGTTATTCACCCTCATGCAGTCGCTGCAGCAAGAGTGCGACATCCAAGCCAAGCAGATCGTGGAGAGCTTCGTCCGTAACCGTGAGTTTGACACCAGGGCCCAGCAGGTGCAGCAGAGCTTACGAGGCTACAAATCGTCCAACCCTAACGACAAGTATGTCCGTTCTCATAGTCGGTCTCTGATAGCCGAACTAAAGACACACATTCACTTTTTAACCAGGAACTGAAAAAAATTATGGGCAATGTTTTTCTTTTTCGTGTGTCATTTTTGTACGGACATGTTTGAATTCACTGATGGGAGACTACATTTTAAAAGTTGATGAATTAATTCACAGCTATAATTCTTACAGAAAGGATTCTCCAAAAATCCCAAAACCTGGCCCTTCTAACTCTCATAGTTTTTGTCTGACAGACTAGACCCACGAGACTTAGACGTCATGCTAGCAGAATGCACCTTGCTGAACACAAGGACAGAGCTGTACCTGAGGTTCGTCAAGAGAAGAATTATGGTAAGTAGACAGTGATTCTGGGCAATTTGCCAAGGTCCCCAAACTTCAGACAAACCTGAATAGAGTCTAGCAATCTGTTTTTCATGGCCCGAGCACGGGTAGTCTCGAAAGCGGTGCATTTGCTGTGTTCTAATTGGCCCATCTCTTGAGAAGGCCAACCTTGATGGAAGACAGGTGGGGTTTTCCAAATCTCACTGCCTTCTCCATTTTAGGCCTCAGACTTTTTTAACAATTCCGTTTAAAAACCAGTCACTTTCTCCCACAGAAACATTCAGTTGTTTGATGCCAGGTCAAAGTTCACATAGATTCAGAATAAAGGGCAAGTGGCAATGAAATGGGATAGGCTGGTTCCCTTCTTTCTATAATGTTCTTGACTTTGAAAGGATGGATAGGAACCATAAGCTTCAATCTCTTTATTGAACAGAGTGATATAGAAGTCTTGGATGAAGACATAGCTACAAAGCAAGCCAGACAAGCCGAGCTAGACAGGTTCTTGATGAACTGCCAGCTCAGTAGACACATGCAGGAGCTGATCGGCAACTACATCATGATGGAGGAATATTTCATGCACGAGACAGTGACAAAGGTCCGTAGTCCTTGGTCGACTCTGCCGGTGGCACAACAAAACGAGCTGAAATTACATCCTCTTGTGATGCATTTTGTACAAATGGACACGGTCTTCTCTACACAGTAATCCCTAAAGGAGACATTGAATGCCATTGTTGCTATGCAGCTGATGCCCACTCTAAATGCTGTTGTGCACATTTTGATGAAAACTTGTGGTGTGAATTATGTGCCATAAAATAACACATGCATGTTAATTATTTTGATTATTCAATATTTTAATTTTTTTTTTTTTACTGTTTTATTTGAAGGCGGTCAGTTTAGACAGCTTAGACTCCGGGTCGCAAACGTCCAGCATGGTTGATGACATTTTCTTCATTGTCAAGAAATGCACAAGGTACGTCAGTGAGTTGAGATTGGAGGGCCAGTCAAGAAAGTTTGATATTTCTGACTCTAAGCACAAAGAATGGCACTAAGCAAGCATGGTGCAAGAAATGAATGTTGTTCCTCTTCTACGATTTTCATGAAGTGTCAGCCAACAGTGCTTCACTTTCAGTTCGTGAAAACCTTGACGGAATGTCCTCTCCATCATTGTATTCAGGAGAGCAATCTCCAGCGGCAGCACTGACTGCGCTTGTGCGATGCTCAACCACACCAGCTCCCTACTGGAGGGCTCCTACCGCGACGTCCTGTACAACAAGCTCCGTGCCGGCTACCCCTCGGGCTCCTTTGACGTCAGCCAAGCCTACAGCATGCTGCAGCAGGGCCGGTTTGCGACCTCCACGACAGACACCAATGCAGCCAAGCTAGAGTTCCTGGTGAGTGTGGCTGACATCCTAGGGGAGTTTTGTTTCAGTTGTTTCAAGGTGAAGCAACTTCAACCCTGACAAAGGCTGGACCCACCGAGATTCCTCAAAATCTGCCAGGAGGTTTTTGCGGAGCTAAGGAAGGCAGAGCTCTTCTGGGGTTTTATGTCCCTTAAAAGCTGAAGTACAGAGAATGTACCATTGTTTTTCTGCAAAATGGAGGATTTGTAAGGATTCGGGAGGGTTTCCAGCAAGAATGCCTGGCAACAATATATCCCCAAACCAAAAAGCTGATACTCAAAAGTGACGATGTTTCTCTTATCATTTTCTGGCCCCTTGAGGTACATTTCAAAGTGTTTTCGTTGGCCTGCGAGATCCGTAAAAATGTGCTCGTTTACTCGATTTTTTCACTAAAGACAACATTAAACAACACCGAGGTAAGCATAGAGTACACACAAGCCCTCAAGAAGAGCCTCGGGGACGAGTGCTCCTCCAAGAATCAACACCTCGCCGACAAGGAGAGAGAGAAACTGGAGAGCTGTCTGGCCGACCTGGGGAACGTCACGCACAAATTCAAGGACGTCTTAGAGGTAGGAGTTTTGACCGTACCGCATTCTCTGTTACCTTGACGACAAAGAATGCAAAATCCATATAAATGATAATAATAATCAGTTCTTATGTAGCGCATATTACGGAATGGCTCTATTCGCTTATTATCATTATCTCTGTACATGGGGCTCGCACATCATCTGAACATTCCTGAAACCATCTCAGCTCCCTGGGGAGTATACTAGCCCGGTGCTGCCGTTTCGGTGCAAACGACCGAACATAGCCGTGGTGCTGCCACAAAATACATGCATATTTCTCCCTGACTTGCCACTGTACCCTCCGTGTACGCCGTTTTCCCTAAAACTGGTTCATTCTAAGGGTGAAGGCAACTTTTACAATTTGACATAGGAAAACTGCAAAGTTAAAATGTGTTCACCCCTTGACAAATTCAGAGCGGAAATGTTCAAACAGCACAAACTGGCGTTGGAATCTCGGTTGTAAACAAAGTCAAGTTAAAACGAGCCAGGTCACACGTCAGACTGCAAGGTCCAATCAAACGTACTGAAGTAACGGGGGATGATCATTGACAGTTGAGTCATGGATTGTCTGAAGAGCTTGCAACTTGGCTTGTGACTGACCTGCAGTGGTATGATTATGTATCTTGTGACCGTCTGTGACCGTCTGTGACCATCTGTGACTGTCTGTGACCATCTGTGACTGTCTGTGACTGTCTCTGCAGTACGGTCTGAGCCAGCTGAGCACCAGCGCCATCAAGCCTCGCCTCAAGCCCTGGGTGGATAACTTCCTCTCCACCAGCCACAACATATCCGAGGAGGAGTTCTCCAACTACGAGGCCAACGATCCGTTCGTACAAGTATTCATCATCAACCTGGAGCAGCTCCTGAATGAATTCAAGGTCTGTCCAACCTTCATTTCATTCTCAATGAGAGAGTCCCAATTAATGGAAGAACTAAGAGTTTCATTACTCGTTGAGTAGTTCACGTATGTAAGAAGAACTCAATAATAAGCAACCAATTAGCTTGCTAAACATAGATTCTGTGTCTCTGGCATACAGGATTTACTCACACCGGCAAATTATGACGCACTCGTTGGGTTACTCACAAACGAGGTCACAACTCAACTTGAGAAGGCAGTGCTCAAATCAGTCTTCAACAGAGTAAGTTTGAATGACAGAACTCAGCAGTGGGTTACAAATCAACATTCTGTGAGAAAAAATTGTCAAAAAAGTCTGTGCTCAAATGAGGTTTACTGGAACTACGGTGAAACATTACCACAAGCCTCAACATCCTGGCTCCCTGATGTGCCTTGCAATGCACACAGTTGCTGGTAACCAGTGATGGAACCAGCCTCCAAAGGCTGACCTCAAATTGGTGACTTTAAACGGGTCCGATCGTCGTCAAAAACGAAATTTGTGCAAGCAACTCCGACCAGGGTTCCCATCGTGGAACATCACTAGTTGCTTTGTGATAACTTGTGCACGAACTCGCACCATCTTCAAGTGGGTGCAAGAACTGTGGTTGAGTCCATCACAGACTCTGCGCGTCCCTCACATGTCATCCAGTCTGAAGCCAAGTCACAGTGTACTCAAAATGAACCGTGACAAAAGCATTCCTTTCTCACTGTCCATCCTGCTTCTCGTGACTCGACTTGCTATAGTCCATGCAAGTGTCTGCCTCGACTCTCTCTTTTTAAACATCGAGGGCACACTTGCACAAAGAGGCCACAGTTTACCAAATTTCTCATTTTCCAAAGAGGTCATCTTCAGTACATACTTTAATTCATTTGATTTTTGTCACTTTTACTGTAACAAAGAGTAACAAGGACTCTTAAACAACAGTGGAAGTTGTATTTTGCCATTTTTTAGCTTGGCGGTTTACAGTACGACAAAGAGCTACGTTCCTTAGTCGGTTATCTTACCTCTGTAACTCAGTGGACCATCCGAGATAAGTTTGCCAGGCTCACCCAGATGGCCACCATCTTGAATCTGGAAAGAGTGAGTAACCCAGCCAATCCGAACCATTTCACGCCCCCTGGACAGTCAAAACTATCACTTGCTGTCAAAACATTTCAATCTCCCGTGTCAGTTTCTCTGATAAGTGGTCATATGCTGTCCTTGTAGTCATACCCTGTCTGTGGATTCATGTGGACAGGTATCAGAAATCCTTGATTACTGGGGCTCCAACTCGGGACCTTTGACCTGGAGGTTGACCCCGGCAGAGGTCAGACAGGTGCTGTCTCTCAGGTATGTCACTGATGACCACGTATTCTCTGTGCATTTGTACCTTCATTTGGCGTGCACCGATGTACACAAATCTTCCGGGCGCCCTTGCCAGTTTGAATTCCTGTGTTAAGCCAATCAGAGTACCGAATATGACCCAAGATACTTGTAAACCAATCCCTGTGCACTGCAGACTATATTAGATATTTCTAAGCTTATTTGCATCAAGTCACACAAATGCTTGACTAGACTTTAAAATAAGTTGGCATTGTTCATGTCTCTAGTTAAAGGACATCGTGTCGTTCCATCATGTTTTTAAATAAAATGTTTAACAAATCCCTCATTGAAATCCTTAATGGTCATTTTCTTGATTTCTTTTTCTCAGAATCGACTTTCGAACTGAGGACATCAAGAGATTGAAGCTCTGAACTTCCTGAAATCCTTGCCGACAAATGTCTCCACCTGTTTGCCACCTGTTTGACGTGGCTTCTTCCAATATAATTCCTCTGCCTTGTGGAAGCGCCATTGCACCATTCCAATTGGCCCAGAATCACCTGACATATCACGGGACAAGTTGGATAGAATTGTCAGTTATTGGACCCGAATTCGTAGAAATGTTTGCATTATTTAGATTTTCTGGTTTACGTCTTGCAATCTTGGGTTTTGTATCTTGGTGCAACGTAGAATGTTTTGTATACTCAAAGAGATTGCATAGCAAAGCTTAAGAGGGTAGCAACTCCTATGGACCCACATTATGAGTCAATTTGTTTCACATGGATCCGGATCAGTGATCCCGAAGCTGGCTCGCACTCTCCATTACGCAGTTTCTGCTGTCAGTGAACCAACGAGGGATTTACTGATCGTGATTCGGATCCGTGTGAAACAAACAGCTCCCACATCAGTCAGTCAAAATGCACGCAAACAGATTTTTGGGGTTTTTAAGTTTCCTTTCAAGAGCCCTCATATCATTCGAGTGCCTTGTATAAATGCAAAGTTGTATTTTGTATTCACTTAGAAATGTGTCATAGGGTGCCAGACTTTCATGTAGTACATGCGTGAGTATGCATTATACTGCATTTTTTATTTTATTTGACACGGACATTCCAGACCCTTGTAGTTTTAAATTAAACCTGTGGCAATGCAGAAACGAATATTCAGAATGAATACGTCTGCACTGGTCCACATTTTTGGAACACAGCTTGATGATGTTTATGAGTCCCGAGCTGTAACAAGAGAGGGTGCAATTTTGCCAGTCCAGAAACGACTATGAAAGGCACACGTTACAAACGTGTCGCTTCCATCAAAATGAACACTCCCTGAGGGGGGATGCTTCTGTTCAAGGCCGATGGCCGGTAGCATCTTTCGAGTAAAGACTGAATAATGTTGAGCAAGATATGCCGTGAAACTGAATAGGGCAGACTGTTATGCGTTATTTTCACAGTATTGATCTGCTTTCAATTTGATTGCATTTAAGCGGGTAGTTGGACTGGTTTGAGATAACCTGGTACGTTTTTTGTTTACATTGAAGGCAGGTGTGTTAGAAAAAGGCTTGTTCCACTCAAGTAACACTGACCCCAACACACAGCATAACCAAGTTCATGCTAGGACTGCGCTGAAATCAAAGGTTATGATTTTTTGTAAAGTTCCGAATCTTGGTGGAAGTTATTAGCCAGCCCAAAGTTGCGCTCAGAGAAGTGGTTGGGAAAAGGGAGCTCTGCACTGAAGGAAATTTTG
Source organism: Acanthaster planci (assembly GCF_054643075.1). Lineage (NCBI taxonomy): Eukaryota > Metazoa > Echinodermata > Asteroidea > Valvatida > Acanthasteridae > Acanthaster > Acanthaster planci. The sequence goes on from NC_141782.1 coordinate 1,400,144, forward strand.
TTGCTTTTTCCCTCAAACATACTGCCGTGAATTTCGTTCAGTTTAGTTAGCAACGTGCCATTGACATTATAAATGTCTGTTCGCTTATCGCAATTTCTAGAAAGAGAGGTTTCTTTTTCTTTCTTTTTTTTACATTTTAATTTTCTATCGGGGTACTTACAGTTTAGCACCTTCTGTAAATAACCTGTGTATAAATAAATGAATGGTTGATAAATGTACGTGTATATAAATAAGAATTGTACAGATGGAGGATTGGAAAGATGACATGATTAATCATGTTTGTTGCTGCCAAAACGTTCTTTGAACAAATAACAATTCCATCATGACATTCTGTGTAATGCCTTGTTTGATTGAAAAAAAAAGAGTTCGAAATTTAACATATCTGTCATGAGACCTGTGTGCATATACAGAGGAATTTCAGAATAATCCCAAACCTGATGTCAAAAGTTATTTGGACTTTCACTAATCCAAGTGAAAAGACATAAAATAAATTACAATAATAACGGAGGCTGCACCTGTACATATTTATTTGATTGTATCCATAGTGAGACATGTCATGATGCCATGACAGGTGCGGATGGGCAGGTAGGGGGTCCAATCCCCCTCCGTCCCCGCTCTGAGACATAAAAAAAAGAAAAACAAAAAAGGTAAACAAAAATTTAAAGGAAGTGCATTCATCATTTCTGCTTGTCCGCAAAAAAATGAGACATTAAAAAAAATCTTCAGCATGACCTCCCCTGGAAAGGTTATGCACCAACCCCCCCCAAAAAACTGCGAGCAAAATACTGTAAAAATTCACAGAAAAGGTTAATTAGTGATATTTACACGTATAACTCGTCAGTAAAAAAAGGGTTACTCTTCATGTTTCAGTGCACAGCACAGACATCATCTCCTTAGAAATCAAACAGTGAAGGTGATTCAATACTGTTAGATCTAGTAACGAGAACAGAAAGTGACACAAGCTCTACTTTGATTGCTGTCTGTGTATATGGAAGCCTATCTCTGGATCACCAAGAGCACTTCAGCTGAAATAAAAAAATATTCAATTTTAGAGTTTCTTCTTTAAAACCGCATGAGTTAAAAATACCACCAATTTACATTTTATTTTTGAAAATGGACAGTATTTGTTTGCACCTCTTTGGGAGAGCACACTGTATACTCCATATATGTATGTGTATGCATATCAGCAAGTTTTCAGAAGCGCCGTGAGTGGGCGTATTGCTCATGAGGGGACTTCCCTCTCTTGTGCAATATGACAATGACATTGCTGATTTCTTCAGTCTGGCTGTCTGCTAGCCAGCAATAGCCAGCAATACCCAGCCATAGCAGCACTGGCTATATTTTCCCTGACTAGAGCATAAGAACACTACATACCGACTACCGATTGACATCAAAAAAAGGTGAGAGGGGAGATTGTAAGGTGAAACTTGATTCAGCTTTTCATTTTGGTCAACGGGTTCCACGCTTAGGTTGCAATTAAGCACATGTCTTGTTTTGACATTAGAAATTTGACCTTGGCTGACTGGAGGTAGGGTAGGGAGTACCCATTGAAGAAAATGAAATTTGTCAAAAAGACATAAATATTTCCTGTTTATTGCTCATAAATTCAGACAATTTAAATCAACTAGGTCCCACGCTAAGGAAGGAGGTTCATTTGGTTTTCTGTTTCCCCATTAGAATTGTGTAACTTGACTACCTCCATTGCAGCTAGGCATAACAGCTGCAGGGTCAGAGATCAAGGAAAATAGATGGCGCAGCATGCAAAGTGACAGACCTTTGTTCTCATTATATTTAAAATTATCCTTTGGGCTTATGTGTACAATTTTGAATATTTTTTTATTTTCTCGCAGTACCAATATTTTCAAGCGAATTTTCTGTTTGTTTTGAACCAAATGCCCTAGAAGTGACCACCATGGATGTCTCTCCTGGCCACTGCTGGCGGTGTGAGAGAATTCTCCCAAGACGCTCTGTGCCTTGCAGCCGATGTCCGACCGCCAAGTACTGCTCGGCATCTTGCCGAGATGAGGACGGTGCCAGACACCGTGCAGTGGAGTGTGAATTATTTGGCGAGAAAAGATGCAGCGCTTGTGGAAAACTTGGCAAAACACACGAGGTGGGCTGTTTGTGGCATTCTCCAATTCAAAAGCTAGCTAAGGTTCATTTCCATAAATCCCTTCAATTAAGAACCTTCCAGAAACCTTTTTAACATGATCACTTGATCATGGTATTGTACGACAAACAGGTCATACCTTATGTGTGAACTCTGGGGGAAGTGAACTATGTAAACAGCTCTCAAATAAATTGTTTTCAGAACATTTTATAAATACCTAGTGATAAATTCCTCAGACAGTTTCCCTATTCAACAACAAGCAACTTAACCGTGTATTAACATTTAATAACGCCCGCTGAGAAGTGATAATGCCCGCTGCGTCAATCACGCACTGGCACATGGATACGAGACAGTTTAATCGATTCTGATTGGTCAAGAGTCTGTGTGCACGTGACTCACCACGCATGCACCAAGTTCACATAAGGAGATTCTTTTGGACAACTTTCACAAAGACTTTAAAATAAAATGGACAGGGATACTCGGGAAAATGAAAGTAAGATTCTGGAACAAAATCGTTGGAAATCCATCACATGTTGACTTCTTTTGACTCTCTGGCTGAAAAAGGTATCTATGCATGGGAATAAATATGTGCTTGGCTGGTCTTAAACTAATGTTTAACACCGGCTCAGGAGACTGAATGCTGATAATGCCCTCGCCTTAGTTGTATTCATTCTCCAGAGCCGGTCTTAAACGCATGTTTAACACTGGCCAATCACATATTTATTCCCCTCCTCACAGATAGATGTGTAGCCTAAAACAATATTTTTAAATATACAAATGCTTAAAAATTTGTAGGGAGAAAAAAATGCCTCTAATTTTTTTTTAAGGGGCATCAGTCACTCTACTGGCTGAAAATAAACTGGTCAATGAGTGACAATGTCAACAGAATTCTGATATCCTTTTGGTTTTTTTCTACCTTGTTTTGAGGAGAGACCCTATTGATCTTGGGCTTAATTTGGCCCAACCATGAAAACTGTTCTTCACTGTTCGAATGAAATTTAAGAGTCCACAGTTGGAGGCCAACTTTCAATGCAAACACATGCAGAATATGGGGAAGATGAAAGGACTGAGTTATGTATTATTGAAAATTATGACTAAATGAATATCCCCCCTCCCATGAGTGCAAATGAATTAATAACAAAAAAAAATTCTATCATTCTGTTTCTCAAGTGTTCTGGATGCAATAATGCATGGTACTGCAACACAGACTGTCAACGGCGTAACTTTCCAACTCACAAAGTGCAGTGTCGGCAAACTAGGGAATCGATCAGAGAAATGTCGACCAAACTCAGCAGGTTGACGATGCTGTACGGTGACTTTCCACAGTACTTTGGAAACACCATGGCTAAGGACTTCCTTCAACTGCCAACCAATGAATGGTCATCAAAACAAGTGACAGAGGGCGAGCTGGCCAGGGACTATCATGTCCTGTCTGCTGGTTGCGGAGACTTGCGCAACACGGTGTTAACGGCCGCCTCCCTACCCGACAAGTATCGGGGGAAACTCCACGTCACCCTCAATGACTATGACCCATTTCTAATGGCCAGGAATGTGCTGTTTCTCTTCATGTTGGTACGCTTTGCAGATGCCGATCACATTGCCTCCAGTTTGGTGACCATCTGGTACTCGTTCCACCTGCCCAAGCGAGAGTATAATTTAATCAAGATTAGCTTGAAGGAACTAATTCTGATAAGTGCTCAGAAACTCTGTGATGTGACCAGAGGACTGGTGTGTGTAACTGATGAAGAACTTCTATATCTGAGTATCGTTTGGGAAAAGTGGCAGGGATTGGAATGTCGACGAGACATGAAAACCTCAATCAATCTTAGACAACAGAGACAGGATCTGTTGCAAAACAGTGACCAACAGACAAAGGAGGAGTGTTCTTCGTACTTGAAGGGAATCAACGCAAGAGACAGAAGGCAGATGGAGAAATGGTTTGAGCACGGACTCTTTCTGCCCTGCGAGGCAAAAGAGAGAGATGTGCCATTTGACAACCCTACACTAACCGCTCCTAAGGCTAGCACATACTGGGTGGATAAGGATGCTCGCTTGTTGCTACTTCGTAAAGAGGCTCCCCCGGCTATGCCAAAGGAGGAGTTCCCATTTACGCTGAGCATTGGGCCAAAGTTGATTCCTTTCACGGTTTGGGACTGTCTCAGGGTCAGAGAGCACTCAGGCAGGTCGTTCTCGTCTCCCATGGTGATGTACCACAGCTACGTGACTGACCTCCTCCAGAAAGCCAAGAGCCTCATCCTTCACGGACGGCTCCATATCCACATTTCCCTCGCCAACTGTCTGGACTTTCCCAGTCAGCATCGTACATTGCAAATTCCCAACTACGACCGGATCTTCACCTCCAATCTCGCTGACTACCTTGGATTTCCCAAACTCCTAAAGTCCTTCAAGCCGCTTCTTAACACCAGCAACGACTACTCTGTCATTGTGACCGAAACAATGAAATGGTTTGATAGTATTCCTACTGCTTATGTCCGTTGTCTCCAAGGTAGCCAGCTTGAGAAGGTAAAGAAAGACTACTGCCATGATATGTTTTCTTCATGTCAGACCAAAGGAATCGAAAATACCTTTAACAGCATCACCGAATATTACAACAACACTTCCCATTTCATCCAGTATCTCCGGGCAGACATTACTGCAGATGGGCCAGGCGTACCAGCACTACAGGACGTGCCATCCTTTGAGACTGTCAAGAAGTATAACGGCATGCTCATGCGAGACTTCCGCAAGGGACCGAACAAACTCGCTCCATTCCAGTACCGTTTGAATGCACGTGATCTCAATATGTTAAGAGGATATGTCCGAGCGCTTGAGTGGTGTCTACCAAAAAGTGATAGTTAGACAAATTAATACTGAGCAATCCTTAGAACACCTCCACTGGCAGTTACACCCTTTCTTTTTTTACCTTTTTAAGCTTGAGTATCAATGTACCCACCCTAGTTACACATATTTTACTTTCTACTGGAGTATTACTCTAAAGAAAAAAAATGCTTTTGTAAACGTACAAGATAAGTTTGTAGCCTGGACAATGTTGGACTTGGTGAAAATAACTGAGGAGTTTAAGAGCGGTGAGTCTTATAATGGGAGAGGTTTTCTACAAGTAAGGATTGCCAAATACTGTGTGGCACATGCTGCCATGTGATTTTTTTACCATGTTGAGGAAAGATTCTTCAGTTTCATACTAGATTAAAGCATGTGTATTAATTCCCTTCTTTCATCCTCTGTGCGTAATCCTCATTTTAAACATAAACAGAAGTTTTAAACATAGTTTCCGTGTCATGTTGGGCTGGTACATTGTGGAATATATAGCAAAGGCCACCTGCAGGTGGCACATAGGAATTGTGCAACAAATGTCCACCAGAATGTGTTTGCGCTACGTGTTTTGAAAGCAAAGAGAGATATCATTAATCTCCTTGGATATTTAGCTAATCAAAACGCAACAATGGAACCTGAACTTGAGGTATAATCTTGAGAAGACAGGTGTCAAATACATTCAGAAATGATAATAATTACAGTTTTTATGTAGATCAAAGCACTTTCCATTACTATTACCCCTGCTCATTGGGCGCATGAAACATTCCAAATACCATCTCAGCTCCCCGGGGAGTATACAGCTCGATGCTGCCATTTCGGCGCATAGCAACTAAATCAACCACAATAACGATCTCTGCTCTTACAGGGAACCCAATAACTCCTGGGTGGAGAGAGGGCATGAGTGATAAAGGCCTTTAATTGCCCGAGGGCACACACACCATGACCTAAAGGTTGGATTCGTGGATTCGAACCCGCAACCTGCGGCTTTACCCGGCCGACTACAAATCTGATGCTCTTAATCACAAGGCCACGGCACTCCACGTAAATTTCCAATGTAAATGATAAGTCCTTGAGTCCCCACCGGCTCTAAGTCAGAGAACGACACAGCCATAGGCAGCCAGACTTAACGTGCCATACAAAAATATCTCCTTTATTACCCTGTTAATAAGAGCGTACTTTAACCCTAACACTCCTCAATCCTCCAACAAGTGAAGGATTGAGGAGTGTTAGGGTTAATGTAAGTATCTAACAGTCCTCAGTCCTCCAACAGGTGAAGGATTGAGGAGTGTTAGGGTTAATGAAAGTATCTAACAGTCCTCAATCCTCCAACAGGTGAAGGATTGAGGAGGGTTAGGGTTAATGAACCTGGGTATCCGAGATACGAGTTCAACAAGCAAAACTTTGGAAATATTCCACATTTATATATATTACTTCATCCTTCAACTTCCATTTGGAGTTGAAATGACTCCCTTGGTGTATGTAAAATATTGGAAAACTGTCCAAAATATTTTTTGTTGTGTATTGTATGTTAAATGTGCAATATGCACCTTTGATTTCGACACACATAGTATAAAATCCCACTTTTATGCTAAAATGATGTGAATATCAAGTTATAATCTAGTTCCAAATCTTTGTGGAAGTTATAGGCACAAAGATATGCTTGGAGAAACGGAAAGGGGAATTAAGGATATTCAAGATTTACATGTAAATGGAAACTTTGTTACTGTTGCCCTTGAAAACACTGCAGTTACTTTTGTTCAGATTATTTGGCAACATGTCACTTGACTTTTCTGTTCTTTCATCACAATTTCTGAAAAAAATTGATCTTTTTTGCATGTTAGTTTTCTCTCAGAGTTCAGAACTTATGTGAATAAACCGAGTATGAATAGTGAGTGAAGTGTTAAAAATTTGTAAGAATTGTACAGAGAGAGGTTTGGAAATGATTTAGTGAAAAATTACATTCTTTAGCTGCACAAATATTCGAGCAACAGTGGCATAGCCAGGGGGGGTGGGGCAAAACAGAGGATTGGATATTGAATAAGGCTTACAAACCACAACACTGAAAGCTGGTGCCCCTTTGTGGCCCCCCCCCTCCTAGTAAAATCCTAGCTACACCACTGTCGAATAAATAAAACTTTCACCGGTATGTTTCATGCTTTGTTCCATCTAGGAAATGGAGCTCTAAATTTAACCATATGGAATTTCACACTGTTGCCTTTGACTCGTACTACTGCTATGTGTTGCAAATTCCCACAACTTCACAGCTGTGTGTGCATGTGTTGCCCACAATGTGATTTCCCCAAGTCTGTGTTACCCACAATGTGATTTCCCCAAGTCATGTGCAATCTGGCAGTGACATTGTGAAATCCTGAATGCTGGAAGTCCGTATAAAGCAGATGCATGGCCGGCTAGCCACTATTAGCCATATTTTGTCTAACCAGATAGAGCAAGAATATCACGGCACAGCATTCATTTTCATAAGAGGTGAGTGATGATCGTATCTTATGGTTTAATTATTCACGTTCAGAGTTTGGCCACTGAGTTTGAATGTTTCACACACTAAGCAAAATTACAACTTAAGCTCTCTATTCTGTGATGTCAATTTTCTTTTTACCTTGGTCTAAATCAAGGGTTAGGCCTACTATCTAAAACAAAATGGGATGTGGCAAACAGACATTTGCACTTTGTAGCCCTTAATGGTTAATTGGCTGGTACCCCCAAGACTTTCAAGCATCTCTTCAAAACACATTTGTTGGTTGATCTCGTTTTCTTTGGTTTGCTTCAATTTCTGTCTTGTAAATGTGACAGTTTTTGCATTTTTTTGGTAAAGCGCAATGATCAGTCATAGAGCTGGCTTTTCTTGCAGTTACTGATATTGTTTTTGTCGTTGTCCCCTCCCCAAACAGTTTTCAGGTTCGCACAACTTTTATTTGGCCAAGCAAAAAATTAAATAGCTTTCTCGTCCAAGCCTACGTCCCCTTTCCTCACTCACCAACTTTCTCAGGCATGTAACTTTTCCTTGGATCAGCGGATTTCCTCATTTTTTTTTTACTTTACTCTCACGCCATTGAAAAGTGGAAAACACTGGGCAAAGTCTTGTAAAGATTAGAATTTCCTTTTTTTTCAAAGTACAAGTTGCACGTTGCTTTGTTTTTCATCAGTTTTTCCCTTTTCTGTTCGATGTCACCCTAGTTTAATTGATGTAAGTAACTCATGTAGCTTTAAATGCAAGTTTAGAAACTGTTAGATGGGCGAAAGCTCCTTTACTTTAACAAAATCCATCTGCCCTGAAAAACATACGCGGATAAAAAAAATGCCACATCCATATAAAAGAGACAAGAAACTATTCTCTTTACTTCGCCTGATGTCATAATACAGCTAGAACTTGAAGAAACTAACAACAGTTGTTGGTAGGTTTGTAAATAGGGAGGATATGAGAGTTTTGATATATATTTCAACAGAAAGATTCAATTTTGAATTGTTGGACTAGAATTATTTTAGAGAAAGATTTAGATCATTTTACGTACAAAGTGATCCATTTGCTCTTATTACAATCGAAGGTTATGTGGAGTGCCCTGTAGTAACATTATGTTGGACCCACGGGAAAATCCAAAGATTAACTGATGATGTCGTCATGTTGTCACTTCTGATAAAAATGCTGGGCCTACATTCCCACAGAGTTTAGAATTTATGAGGCAGACATATCCAAAATGAAATGAAAAAAAAAGTTTCTATGACAATATTGCACAACAAAATCTAATTGTGTCACCAGCGATTGCAAAAAATTGCATTAAAATTTGTCCATAACTTGTTGAAAAAATTACTTGACCTGACAGCTTGATCCCAAGCTTTTAAGAAAGACCAAAAACATCAGGCCTTCAAATGTTTTTTCATTGGTGTGTTTCAAGTCTATCTCCATCAAGCAGTTTGCAGCAGACTTTGTATTTTATTTATAACATGTGAGATATTCTGCATACGAGCATAAACAAAGGTGAAAGCATTCCATAGCTTCCTCAGTGGAGATAGCTTGGAGAACTGTTTCATTTGCTTTATGTTCCGCATGCAGCGAGCCTAGAGGTGACCACCATGGATGTCTCCCCTGGCCACTGCTGGCGGTGTGAGAGAATTCTCCCAAGCTGCTCTGTGCCTTGCACCCGATGTCCGACTGCCAAGTACTGCTCGGCATCTTGCCGAGATGAGGATGGTGCCAGACACCGTGCAGTGGAGTGTGAATTATTTAGCAAGAAAAAATGCAGCGCTTGTGGAAAACTTGGCAAAACACTTGAGGTGGGCTGTTGGCAGTGCTGACTTGTTAATTTCACTTGACTTGTAGAAAAACGGCTCCCGCCGTGTTGAAATAGATCCCTAGTGTTAAGGTGGAATCAGAGGCTGTTCCTTGTTATTTGAATTTAATTACAATGAATGCACAAACCGTTTACTTAAGCCTATCCGAGAGGAAGAAATAAATGCCCTCTGACATAATGTCACATGCAGAGGTCTATACAACTGGTAGTTTGAGACATACATGAATGTAAATTAATTTTGGACTTTTTTTTGCCCTCCCCGACGAGTATGTTAACACTGTATACTCAGTGTATGCCCCCGAAGGCTTGTGAAAAAAAACCACAAGGGTACTCGGGTGGGACTCGAACCCACGACTTCCTGTTTACTAGTGCAGACGTGATTGTGTTGTTTTAAAGCCTGTGTAATGTTTAAAGGACGCTCCCTTGCCCCCCCTAGAAATAATTGTTAGCTTGAAGAAATGAATTCAAAACAATCACTTTTCTCTCATTCTTGTTTCTAGTGTTCAGGATGCAACAATGCATGGTACTGCAACACAGACTGTCAACGACGTTGCTTTCCAACTCACAAAGAAGCCTGTCAGGCTATTAGGGATTCCATAAGACAAATGTCAACGACAATCGTGAGGTCGCGACAAAACTACTGGGATTTTCCTCAATATTTTGGCAACACCATGGCTCAAGACTTCCTTCAACTACCACACAATGAATGGTCCTCGAAGCAAGTGACAGAAGACGAGCTGGCGAGGGACTATCATGTCCTGTCTGCTGGCTGTGGGGACTTGCGCAACACGGTGTTAACGGCTGCTTCCCTACCCGACAAGTATCGGGGAAAACTCCACGTCACCCTCAGTGACTTTGACTCTTCACTTATGGCCAGGAACGTCCTGTTCCTCTTTATGCTGGTCCGCTACGCAGACAAAGATTACATTGCATCCAGTCTGACAACCATCTGGTACTCATTCCACCTATCCAAGAGGGAGTATGACCTGATCAAGGCAAGCTTAGATGAACTCATTCCAATGAGTGCTCAGGAACTCAACGATGCCACCGGAGGACTCGTGCGTGCCCTGGATGAGGAGCTGCCGTACGTGCGCTTCGTTTGGCAAAAGTGGAGACAATTAGAATGTCAACGAAACAAGGAAACATCAATTAACCTTGGACAGCAAAGAAAGGATCTGTTGAAAAAGAGTGACAAGTTCACAAAATATGATTGTTCTTCATATTTGGAGAGCATAAATGAGCAAGACAGGACACAGATGAAAAGATGGTTTGGCCACGGACTGTTTCTTCCCCATGAAGCAAATCAAACAGATATACCATTTGACAATCCTACACTAACTGGTCTACAGGTAAACACATACTTAACTGATGGTGATCCACGTATATTTCTGCTATCACAGGGTCTATTCCTTGACCAGGATCCTCCAGGAATGGAAGACTTCACGCTCTGCGTTGGGCCAAAGTTGATTCCCTTCACAGCTTGGGACTGTCTGAGGGTCAGAGAGCACTCGAGTAGGTCCTTCTCGTCTCCCATGGAGATGTACCACAACTACATGACTGACCTCCTCCAGAAAGTCAAGAGCCTCATCCTTCACGGACGGCTCCGTATCCACGTTTCCCTTGCCAACTGTCTGGACTTTCCCAGTCAGCATCGTACGTTGCAAATGCCCAACTATGACCGGATCTTCACCTCCAATCTGGCTGACTACCTTGGATTTCCCGCTCTTCTGCAGTCATTCAAGCCACTGCTGAACACCAGCAACAGCTGCTCGGTGATTGCCACTGAGACTATGAAATGGTTTGATTCTATTCACTCAGCTTATGCTCCATATCTCCAAGGTAGCCAGCGTGATAAGGCAGTGCATGCCTTCTTCCAGGACATGGTTCCTTCGTGTCATTGGAAAGGAGTGCAACCAACTTTTAACGGCTTTATGACCCATCACAGCTTCACAGAGTATTACAATAACACCCCTCACTTTCTCCAGTTTCTCCGCGCCGATTTCATGGCAGGGGGGCCAGGCGTACCAGCACGACAGGACGTGCCATCCTTTGAGACTGTCAAGAAGTATAACGGCATGCTCATGCGAGACTTCCGCAAGGGACCGAACAAACTCGCTCCATTCCAGTACCGTTTGAATGCACGTGATCTCAATATGTTAAGAGGATATGTCCGAGCAGTTGAGTGGTGTCTACCAAAAAGTGACAAAATACTTTTGTAGCATGGGCAATCTTGGACTAAGTGAACAACTGTCTTTTTGTTGTAACAACATTTGGCATTTGAAGAAGAGTAAGTTTGGAAGTAGCAGGCAGAGAATGAATGCTACGCGGAACATGCAGACACGTGTTTCTCCTGCAATGCTTTGGTGGAAAGTTCATGAGTTACATATTAGAGCGACAGCAAGTAACATGCATGAATTCCATCTTTGACTCGTCCTTTCCCGTCACACAAACCAAAGATGGCCCATTTCTATGTTGTCTTTGGCTAACAGTGCGCACATACAGGTTTGCTCACCTACGGGACAGAGGTTTTGTGACACATTTTCACCAGAACGGCAGAGTGTACAGCCGTTGCGTCAGGTGTTTTGTTTAGTACACAAAGAATGAGGTCATTTCTACCGTTGGACTATGAGCGACTCAGTCAGAATTCTGAACTGGAGGAGCAAATGTAAGGAGATAATTTAAAAGAAAAATCTGAGAGTTCTAAGTCTACGTCAATTAATCACGGTGAACCATGCCTTTTTGACGGAGTCCTGACAGTTGCATTGGACGTAGAATACTATTTATGAAAGAGAACAACAAAGCCAGATTTGATATACCAAAAATATAACTCCTTTATTACCTTGTTAGTATGAGCTCACTATATTTAACATGTATAAGCAATGCATGAGTTCAACAAGCAAATGATCTATGAATATCCCAAAAGTATACGCATGTTATTTCGTGTGCAGCTTTTAGTCGAGTCCAGAAATGAATGAAACAATTGCTATCTGACAAGAAATTGTCCAAATAAAAATTCTTGTTCTGTGTTGTATGCTGAAAGTGCAACACGAGGCTGACACCTACTTTTTATGAGGTGCAATACAAAAATAAATAGTGTGCACATATAAGTGTTGGAAATTTGTGCAAAATACATAGTGCTAATTAGTGCAAGATTTTTGAAACAGTTTGAACAGGGTATTTTGAAACTATGCGACACGTTTGAACGAGCAGTAATTAGCTCGTACATTCAAACAAAATCTCCGATCATTTGACAAACTTAAAGAAATATTTTGCCCAGTATGTGTCCTACATCAAAAACTTTTGAATGTTTATAATGGTACTGTTCTTAGTGCCAATATGCTACAATTGATGCGCTGATTAACCTTGTTACTGAAAGTTCAACTTCAGACTAGCCACTATATGCACCTTGTTCGCTACCGTTATCTAAACTTTAACATAAACTGCGTGTGAGATGACATGGTGGAATGTTCAGACCCAGAGAAAAGAATGGATGAGCAAATTAACTATACCCTGTAGTAATACATGTTGAAAGTTCACAAGTTAATGCCTTGTTCCATATACTGCAAAGAAATGTGATTTACTGATTCCTGAAATCAACAATCCATTAGTAAGGCAAGTATAGTTAGCAGAATAAATACGACAAATAAAGTGTTTTTGTTAAAACCAAAACACGTGTTATACCTTGCTGAAAAATAAACTACATTTAACAATTATTTACCCAACAACCAAAAATAAATGATTAAATGCATTAGCAACCGAGCTCAATTTTTCGTATAATCTACTTACTACTTGTACATGATTTATCATTATCACGCTCCACTACATTTAGGAAATATTTTGCCTATTAGGTTACTCCTCTGCAATGATGGCAGTATCAAACCGACTTTAATTAAAGGTACTCATAATTTCTATATCCATATAGATTTTTCAGTCCAGCCTTGAGACAAATATCTCTAAGCTAGGAGCATTAACAGTTACAAAATAAGCAGTGTTCATAGAAAATGTGCATTTGTTCTGAAAATGGAATTAAAGGCAACTGGAATTCAAAAATCTGGAATGCCTGGCAGTTTTCATTGACCAACTCGTGTCTTTCAACCCTGTAAAAAATAGACTAAATAATGCCTCACGAGACCTGAAAGACATTTATAAATAAATTGGCATAAAAATAAAGGCAGTAGAATGTTGGAAAGCTTACAGAATATGAAAGTGACACTTCCCATAAAGGCACTTTAATGTAAATCATTCAAATCCCTTGCACATGTATATCAATGCACTCTTCTTTGACAGGAAACACCGAGGACTTCCCGTTATCCGCTTCATGGTCTCATCTGTTCAGTTTTTTCCCGCTTGTTTTAGTCCATTTAAACACAGTGTCTGAGGACATCTTGTCAATTGAGGACCAGCTGCGCCTGTGACAAGGATCTCTTGTTATGTATGTCCTCGGTGTACCTCAACTATGCGTAGTTGTACATTAACTCAAAAACCAACATCTAAAAAGTTCACACCAATACACCAGGTACCGCTGATCACCTCAACTACAGTCCTTTGCAAAAGTTTAGGACCACCCATAGAAAATGCATTAACCTGAAGGAAAACCAAACTTAAACCAATCAATCATGGCAACTAATGTTTATTTTCAATGTGTAACCTTGGTTGAACATTTCTGACTACATTTCCATGATAAGACATGTTATCAGTCTAATATTCAGTGTGCCCTCCCTTATTTCTGATTGCTTCGACTGGCTTTTTTTACCCATGCTGCCTTGCAGACAAAAGTCATGCAAGACCTGCCTTTGCAAAATTTCATTCAAATGGGTATATAGCACTACACTGATGTTATGCACCACTGTAAAACCATGTTAAGTAATCATTCAGTGAGACAGTGTAATGCAGGCCCAGTGACAGATATACCAATGAAATTCCAGGTGGTCTTAAACTTTTGCAAATGACTGTACATCTTAAGATTTAAGCGTTTGCACATCAACCATTCATGCCTGGATGGAAGCTGTGCTGTGGAATGGCTATTCGGGAGTCTAGGGCTATGTTTGAATTGATAAGCTGTGGATGGACATTACAAACATGTATGTAGAGAGTGACTAGCAAGTGGCTTGAAGCGGAGCCCATGTTATATCCATCCGAGGCCCAATTCATTGTTTCCCGCCGAGGATTTGAGAATGTGGGTTCTGGTCTCACCTCAGAAAGATCATGGTTATTGACCCATCGTGGTAGAATCACATCAACGCAGCTTGTGACATATTGTCCATTAAATGCTGGACATGCAATATCTGAGGCAACCAAAACTTGACGTACAAAATTCCAGAGTTGTCTAAGGGGTGTGGGCAACTCTCGAATTGCAATGAGTTAATTGCACTCCTGGGCGGGATATCTTTACCACTGTTGTTCCCCAAAACAATCGTCAAGATACCTCACAAACAAATCCTACCACGTCTAATGCTCTCCATTTGTTCTCTTTCATTTTTTTAAGCTCAGCATTAGGATTTCTGAATGGCAATAGTCTCCACTTAACAACTCAATCATAATGGCCCCTGTGCTCAACTAATATGCCCGTAAACCATGCCCCATAATGCATTTCTGAGGCATTGAACCCTGTTGCATTATGTCAGCCATTTTGAACAATCTTCCTGGTACACGGGCATTACTGTGTTGCACAATGACCCCACAATCAGACATACTAGGAGGCAGTTTTCATAACGAGGCAACCATCAGCTGCAATAAAACTGTGAATGAGTGTACACAAAGTATAAAAATACAAAAATGGCGAGTTTATTTCAAATGGATTGTTGAATATATCTTAAGGTCTGCACCTGGCGTGAAGACAATATGGGCAAGTATTTACCAGAAGTATTTACCTGGTATGTTTGTAAAAAGAAAAAAATAGAAGTAACAACCTTTGTTCAGAATGAGAAAGGAAAAAGGTTTGGCAATGAAATGGCCGTTTTTTTTTTCACTTGTAAGGTGATGTTTACAGCTCCTTGGTACAATGTCACAGAGAGGTTTCATGACCACCAAACAAGTACTTTTTTAGGTTTGAGATGATCTGAATGTAAAAGATGGCTTTTTAAAATTTTGACACTTCAGACTGTTTTTTTTTCTCAGATTTTCAAAGTCAAATAAGGCTCGACTCCCACTCCAAGTTCTCATCTTATCCAATTAACGTTAACATGAAATGAACATCAAATAAACACGAGGTGACAATTTCCCTGTTACATGATGGGTATTCTGTTACCATGGTTACCGCATCAGGCAGTGGTTTCTCCAACCTCTTCCAGAGAAGTCTTCTCCAGTGGTGCTTTTGCCGCCTCCAGTTGTTTATTTTCTTCTTCTGCATGCCGTTTCTCGGCAAGCTGCAGCAATGACAACATATTCTTTTTAAACGTCAAAAACAATTGGTAAGACCAAAGATACCAGCCCTAGGAACAGACATAGGAGGGGCGTGGCCAGCGGGTGGGTATTGTGGGCGGGGAGGGACAAGACAAAGGTGAAGCATGGAGGGGTGGAGCAAGATTGTAAGGGACTCTTCCAGTAACACGAGGATGTCTGTGTTTGGCGATACCGTTGTGAATACAATGCTTCAATAGGAATGTTGAGACCAAACCAAAAGTACCTTCAGTCTTGGGATCAACTGATTTCGACAAATACAACGTTAGCATTAACTTTTACTTTCCCTTCCTGTTATAAATGGAAAGTGTAAATGCTACGTGTAATGCACACTTTGGACATGAAATAATTATTAAAAAATTAATAATTGACTTGGGGACGTTTGGTGATTTTGAAGTCCTTGAATTGGAAGTTGGAACCTCACAGGTCTGTGAAATTCCACAAAACTGATTTGGGGGACTGGAGAAGTCACGTTCCCGGGAGGCTTTGTATGACAGAGTGCCATGCGTTAGATACACAAATGTTAGCACCAGTGACAAATGTCAACAATTTGAAGTGTCATTTTGAAGTGAAAATCAATGACGACTGAAGAGATTTCCGCTGACGACCCCAACAATGGAACATCTATTGAGCCTCAGAGGCATGATTAGCAACACAGAACCAAAGTGTGTCACAAATGGAGACGTAAAAAGAGAAGCCTGTACACCTTTTAGTCTGACGAAGAAGATGTCAAGTGTTATTACACACGGTGCTCGTGGCGATGGTGAAGAGTGGATAGGTGAATGCTCAAACAATGACATATACAATGACTGAGGTGATATCCACCAATGTCTAATGCAGGGCTTGTTTAGTAAAGTGCCAATGACCCAAACTGTGCAAAATATGTGTAAGTTTCTTAAGGAACCTGTGTGCGAGTGTCTGTTATGGTGCCATTAACGTACTGATGGGACAGTTTCTTAAGTTAGGATGGCTGGGACCGAGTTGTGGAGACAAAACTTGTCCCCGTAACATTTTGGGGGTCCCCACAACACCTACATTTCAACACCTGTGAAGTCACCACGATTACGAACAAGTCAGTGTGCTTTTCTAGTACATATGAAATGAGCTCGGCATGCAAATGAAAACCGAAATAAAAATACTCACACGTCTTTCAACTCTCTGTGCAGAAAACATCAAGCACATTGAACGATCAGACTAAGAAACGTATTTAGCATTCTTTCTAATTCAAAATTCCCTGACCTAAGATTCAGCGGTCAGCCTGCAAGCAGAGCTGTGAACTCCTCGTTTGCAACTAGTGCCCCGGTACTCTTGTGTTACACATTCCAGGATTCCTGTTCGAATTCAACCCAGTGCATTGTGTGACACACAGGGTCTATCGGTTCCAACTTTGCCGCTTAATTTGTCAAACATCGATGCTCTGGGTTTTCTTCTCCTAACTAAAAAACCGTCCTTTTGTGCATTCCACTGTTTAGACTTGTAGCCAACTTCATAGAACAGTGACAATATTTACACATTACGGGCCCTTCCACTGTTACAAAAGTTAGAACTAGGCTCAGCACGTAGGTCAATTAACCCAGTGACCTTGCATAGCACTTTCCAGAGGCAATCCACTTTATGGAGTGATGAGTTACAATTTGATTGGTTCCATTTTGGTCGGTATTCATGTTCCTCTGGCGTGCCAAGATGTCTGTGTTGACCAGGGAACCAGTCCAGACGCAAGGTCATGACAGAGGATTTCTGAGCCTGTTCAAGACTAAAACTGTTGGTAGCCCTTTTATTTTCTGGTATATCTAAGGTCCATTCAAGTGGGTGTTAAGCGCTATTGACAGAGGCAGATGTGGGCCCGAAAACAAACATTTTGGAGTTACGTGCGAGGGTTAATTTCATTTAAAGGGGTGACCATTGTGAAGAAAACTTCTGATCTCTGGAGAATTACGTTAAGGATTAACGTCTTTTACAGAAAAGGGAGATTCGTTCATTTGGGTGCAGGTTTAGGAGAATAGTGACTCCACACAGGAGACCCCACGTGATGGATATGAAGGTGCTTGCCTTGATCCGAGGTGCAGGACCTGCAGGTGTGAGCCTTCCACCTGGAAATCACAGTTGAAGGGTCTAACAGTGAAGGCCTTCACATGGGAAAGGCTTCGAAGGTGCACCTTCAAAAAAACCTTGGTGCAGTATCTGCAGGTGTGCATTATCAACAAAAATGGGGTCTGAAGGCGTGTGCATTTGTCTCATGTGTAGAATCTACTGGTGTGCACCTACATACCAATTATCTGGGTGCAGAATCTGTATGTGCGTGCAACTTCAACCTGGATATCTTGTGCACACCACCTTCAGGTGTACACTTCACTCCAAATATCCTAGGTGAAGGATCTGAAGGTGTGCACCTTCAAATAGGTATCTGTTGCATGCCACCTATAGGTGTGCACCTACACGCCAAGTATCCAAGGTGTTGGATCTGAAGGTGTGCACCTTCAAATAGGTATTCGTTGCATGCCACCTATAGGTGTGCACCTACACGCCAAGTATCCAAGGTGTTGGACCTTCAAATCCAACACCTTCAGCCTAGGTGATACTCACCATCTGAAGGAATGCCTGTCTGGATTCAAACTCTTCCCTCGCTAGCTCCACCTCCATCCACTTGGGCAGATCAGGGATCAGAATAGCGATGGCAGCCTTCAGGCCCAGCAGAATGTGCTGAAAAAGAAGGTAAATTTCATTACAATGCGTACAAAATTCCACGGAACTCTGGGTAGCACTCTGGTCATCCACTTTTTTCCAGTCTCAAAAATACTTCACCACAATGTTGTCTACCCACGACATGGAGAAAGTTACCCACATCAGCTGCTCCGTGTTGGTCACACTTTTGGGGAAGTCTGGTTGAAGCAGGGAAAGACAAAGACCAAGGAATGACGAACGACAACCACGAGGGTTTTTTTTTTCTGTGCAGATTTGCAGAAATGGAAAAACCTACTCTTTTTTGAAGGGAGGGGGGAAAAATTGGGTCTACTTACCTCAAATGCGACAAACATAAGGATGTAGTGGGTGGCGCTCATGTCAGGGAAGAAGGCCTTGACTTCCGGAGACATGGCCATCAGTGAGGTGTTGGTCAGAACGGCAACGATGCCCATGATCTCAAAGACAACCTGAAAAATAAGACCAGTCCGGTCCAACAAAAGAACGGTCTCACAAGAAAGCGCCATCCTCACCACACAAACCAGTTATAAGAACTACATATTGTTTCCTAGATGGAGCTATGAACGTGCAAAGTTTTTACACTCTGAATCAAGTTACAAAGGTACGTTTCACTTTTCTGAGACACGCATATGTAACGAGCATCAATACGGACTCGGCATACAACCGACTTTGGTTTTTCATCACATGCACGAGAAAATGTTTCACAGAAAGTACAATCACAGTTTATTTTAACGTAAACGATCTACACAACACAGCCTTACAAATCATAGTGTAGCTTAACACACCTGCCAGGTTCCTATATCTTCTGCCGATTGGCCAAAGGGTCGCTGACACACCCGACTGATCTTGAAGGCATCAGAGCGGATCTCAATGATGTTGTTGAGTAGGGCCCACAGCGCGGCCAGAGGGTAGACCGCCGAGAACAGGAAGACGTAGCCAAACTGGAGGAACAGCTCCAGATAGTCGTCAAAAGTGCCCTACAAAAATGAAGGAAAGATTCCCAACAACGTTGACTCATTTACTAAGTGCCAGTTGAACATGGAAACTTACAACTGCCAGTGTTGAACCTATGACAACAAAACACTTAACTAGGATTCAACCAACTAGTTTGTTGAAAACTGAAACATTGCCAATACAGGATTCAACCAACTAGTTTGTTGAAAACTGAAACATTGCCAATACAGGATTCAAACAACTCGTTTGTTGAAAACTGAAACATTGCCAATACAGGATTCAACCAACTCGTTTGTTGAAAACTGAAACATTGCCAATACAGGATTCAACCAACTCGTTTGTTGAAAACTGAAACATTGCCAATACAGGATTCAACCAACTAGTTTGTTGAAAACTGAAACATTGCCAATACAGGATTCAACCAACTCGTTTGTAGAAAACTGAAACATTGCCAATACAGGATTCAACCAACTCGTTTGTTGAAAACTGAAACATTGCCAATACAGGATTCAACCAACTCGTTTGTAGAAAACTGAAACATTGCCAATACAGGATTCAACCAACTAGTTTGTTGAAAACTGAAACATTGCCAATACAGGATTCAACCAACTCGTTTGTAGAAAACTGAAACATTGCCAATACAGGATTCAACCAACTCGTTTGTTGAAAACTGAAACATGGCCAATACAGGATTCAACCAACTAGTTTGTTGAAAACTGAAACATTGCCAATACAGGATTCAACCAACTCGTTTGTTGAAAACTGAAACATTGCCAATACAGGATTCAACCAACTCGTTTGTTGAAAACTGAAACATTGCCAATACAGGATTCAACCAACTAGTTTGTTGAAAACTGAAACATTGCCAATACAGGATTCAACCAACTCGTTTGTTGAAAACTGAAACATGGCCAATACAGGATTCAACCAACTAGTTTGTTGAAAACTGAAACATTGCCAATACAGGATTCAACCAACTCGTTTGTTGAAAACTGAAACATGGCCAATACAGGATTCAACCAACTCGTTTGTTGAAAACTGAAACATTGCCAATACAGGATTCAACCAACTCGTTTGTTGAAAACTGAAACATGGCCAATACAGGATTCAACCAACTCGTTTGTTGAAAACTGAAACATTGCCAATACAGGATTTAACCAACTAGTTTGTTGAAAACTGAAACATTGCCAATACAGGATTTAACCAACTAGTTTGTAGAAAACTGAAACATTGCCAATACAGGATTTAACCAACTAGTTTGTAGAAAACTGAAACATTGCCAATACAGGATTCAACCAACTAGTTTGTTGAAAACTGAAACATTGCCAATACAGGATTCAACCAACTCGTTTGTTGAAAATTGAAACACTGCCAATACAGGATTTAACCAACTCGTTTGTTGAAAACTGAAACACTGCCAATACAGGATTTAACCAACTCGTTTGTTGAAAACTGAAACATTGCCAATACAGGATTTAACCAACTCGTTTGTTGAAAACTGAAACATTGCCAATACAGGATTTAACCAACTAGTTTGTTGAAAATTGAAACACTGCCAATACAGGATTTAACCAACTAGTTTGTTGAAAACTGAAACATTGCCAATACAGGATTCAACCAACTAGTTTGTTGAAAACTGAAACATTGCCAATACAGGATTTAACCAACTAGTTTGTTGAAAACTGAAACATTGCCAATACAGGATTCAACCAACTCGTTTGTTGAAAACTGAAACATTGCCAATACAGGATTCAACCAACTCGTTTGTTGAAAACTGAAACATTGCCAATACAGGATTCAACCAACTAGTTTGTTGAAAACTGAAACATTGCCAATACAGGATTTAACCAACTAGTTTGTTGAAAACTGAAACATGGCCAATACAGGATTTAACCAACTAGTTTGTTGAAAACTGAAACATGGCCAATACAGGATTCAACCAACTAGTTTGTTGAAAACTGAAACATGGCCAATACAGGATTTAACCAACTAGTTTGTTGAAAACTGAAACATTGCCAATACAGGATTTAACCAACTAGTTTGTTGAAAACTGAAACATGGCCAATACAGGATTTAACCAACTAGTTTGTTGAAAACTGAAACATTGCCAATACAGGATTCAACCAACTAGTTTGTTGAAAACTGAAACATTGCCAATACAGGATTCAACCAACTAGTTTGTTGAAAACTGAAACATGGCCAATACAGGATTCAACCAACTAGTTTGTTGAAAACTGAAACATTGCCAATACAGGATTCAACCAACTAGTTTGTTGAAAACTGAAACATGGCCAATACAGGATTTAACCAACTAGTTTGTTGAAAACTGAAACATTGCCAATACAGGATTCAACCAACTAGTTTGTTGAAAACTGAAACATTGCCAATACAGGATTCAACCAACTAGTTTGTTGAAAACTGAAACATGGCCAATACAGGATTTAACCAACTAGTTTGTTGAAAACTGAAACATTGCCAATACAGGATTTAACCAACTAGTTTGTTGAAAACTGAAACATGGCCAATACAGGATTTAACCAACTAGTTTGTTGAAAACTGAAACATTGCCAATACAGGATTCAACCAACTAGTTTGTTGAAAACTGAAACATTGCCAATACAGGATTCAACCAACTAGTTTGTTGAAAACTGAAACATTGCCAATACAGGATTCAACCAACTAGTTTGTTGAAAACTGAAACATTGCCAATACAGGATTCAACCAACTAGTTTGTTGAAAACTGAAACATTGCCAATACAGGATTCAACCAACTAGTTTGTTGAAAACTGAAACATTGCCAATACAGGATTCAACCAACTCGTTTGTTGAAAACTGAAACATTGCCAATACAGGATTCAACCAACTAGTTTGTTGAAAACTGAAACATTGCCAATACAGGATTTAACCAACTAGTTTGTTGAAAACTGAAACATGGCCAATACAGGATTTAACCAACTAGTTTGTTGAAAACTGAAACATGGCCAATACAGGATTCAACCAACTAGTTTGTTGAAAACTGAAACATGGCCAATACAGGATTTAACCAACTAGTTTGTTGAAAACTGAAACATTGCCAATACAGGATTTAACCAACTAGTTTGTTGAAAACTGAAACATGGCCAATACAGGATTTAACCAACTAGTTTGTTGAAAACTGAAACATTGCCAATACAGGATTCAACCAACTAGTTTGTTGAAAACTGAAACATGGCCAATACAGGATTCAACCAACTAGTTTGTTGAAAACTGAAACATGGCCAATACAGGATTTAACCAACTAGTTTGTTGAAAACTGAAACATTGCCAATACAGGATTCAACCAACTAGTTTGTTGAAAACTGAAACATTGCCAATACAGGATTCAACCAACTAGTTTGTTGAAAACTGAAACATGGCCAATACAGGATTTAACCAACTAGTTTGTTGAAAACTGAAACATTGCCAATACAGGATTTAACCAACTAGTTTGTTGAAAACTGAAACATGGCCAATACAGGATTTAACCAACTAGTTTGTTGAAAACTGAAACATTGCCAATACAGGATTCAACCAACTAGTTTGTTGAAAACTGAAACATTGCCAATACAGGATTCAACCAACTAGTTTGTTGAAAACTGAAACATTGCCAATACAGGATTCAACCAACTAGTTTGTTGAAAACTGAAACATTGCCAATACAGGATTCAACCAACTAGTTTGTTGAAAACTGAAACATTGCCAATACAGGATTCAACCAACTAGTTTGTTGAAAACTGAAACATTGCCAATACAGGATTCAACCAACTCGTTTGTTGAAAACTGAAACATTGCCAATACAGGATTCAACCAACTAGTTTGTTGAAAACTGAAACATTGCCAATACAGGATTTAACCAACTAGTTTGTTGAAAACTGAAACATGGCCAATACAGGATTTAACCAACTAGTTTGTTGAAAACTGAAACATGGCCAATACAGGATTCAACCAACTAGTTTGTTGAAAACTGAAACATGGCCAATACAGGATTTAACCAACTAGTTTGTTGAAAACTGAAACATTGCCAATACAGGATTTAACCAACTAGTTTGTTGAAAACTGAAACATGGCCAATACAGGATTTAACCAACTAGTTTGTTGAAAACTGAAACATTGCCAATACAGGATTCAACCAACTAGTTTGTTGAAAACTGAAACATTGCCAATACAGGATTCAACCAACTAGTTTGTTGAAAACTGAAACATGGCCAATACAGGATTCAACCAACTAGTTTGTTGAAAACTGAAACATTGCCAATACAGGATTCAACCAACTAGTTTGTTGAAAACTGAAACATGGCCAATACAGGATTTAACCAACTAGTTTGTTGAAAACTGAAACATTGCCAATACAGGATTCAACCAACTAGTTTGTTGAAAACTGAAACATTGCCAATACAGGATTCAACCAACTAGTTTGTTGAAAACTGAAACATGGCCAATACAGGATTTAACCAACTAGTTTGTTGAAAACTGAAACATTGCCAATACAGGATTTAACCAACTAGTTTGTTGAAAACTGAAACATGGCCAATACAGGATTTAACCAACTAGTTTGTTGAAAACTGAAACATTGCCAATACAGGATTCAACCAACTAGTTTGTTGAAAACTGAAACATTGCCAATACAGGATTCAACCAACTAGTTTGTTGAAAACTGAAACATTGCCAATACAGGATTCAACCAACTAGTTTGTTGAAAACTGAAACATTGCCAATACAGGATTCAACCAACTAGTTTGTTGAAAACTGAAACATTGCCAATACAGGATTCAACCAACTAGTTTGTTGAAAACTGAAACATTGCCAATACAGGATTCAACCAACTCATTTGTTGAAAACTGAAACATTGCCAATACAGGATTCAACCAACTCGTTTGTTGAAAATTGAAACATTGCCAATACAGGATTCAACCAACTAGTTTGTTGAAAACTGAAACATTGCCAATAGAGGATTCAACCAACTCGTTTGTTGAAAACTGAAACATTGCCAATACAGGATTCAACCAACTCGTTTGTTGAAAACTGAAACATTGCCAATACAGGATTTAACCAACTAGTTTGTTGAAAACTGAAACATTGCCAATACAGGATTCAACCAACTAGTTTGTTGAAAACTGAAACATTGCCAATACAGGATTCAACCAACTAGTTTGTTGAAAACTGAAACATTGCCAATACAGGATTTAACCAACTAGTTTGTTGAAAACTGAAACATTGCCAATACAGGATTCAACCAACTAGTTTGTAGAAAACTGAAACATTGCCAATACAGGATTCAACCAACTCGTTTGTAGAAAACTGAAACATTGCCAATACAGGATTTAACCAACTAGTTTGTAGAAAACTGAAACATTGCCAATACAGGATTCAACCAACTCGTTTGTAGAAAATGAAACATGGCCAATACAGGATTCAACCAACTAGTTTGTTGAAAACTGAAACATGGCCAATACAGGATTCAACCAACTCGTTTGTAGAAAACTGAAACATTGCCAATACAGGATTTAACCAACTAGTTTGTAGAAAACTGAAACATTGCCAATACAGGATTCAACCAACTCGTTTGTAGAAAATGAAACATGGCCAATACAGGATTCAACCAACTAGTTTGTAGAAAATGAAACATGGCCAATACAGGATTCAACCAACTAGTTTGTTGAAAACTGAAACATTGCCAATACAGGATTCAACCAACTCGTTTGTAGAAAACTGAAACATTGCCAATACAGGATTCAACCAACTCGTTTGTTGAAAACTGAAACATTGCCAATACAGGATTCAACCAACTCGTTTGTAGAAAACTGAAACATTGCCAATACAGGATTCAACCAACTCGTTTGTAGAAAACTGAAACATTGCCAATACAGGATTCAACCAACTCGTTTGTAGAAAACTGAAACATTGCCAATACAGGATTCAACCAACTCGTTTGTTGAAAACTGAAACATTGCCAATACAGGATTCAACCAACTAGTTTGTAGAAAATGAAACATTGCCAATACAGGATTCAACCAACTAGTTTGTTGAAAACTGAAACATGGCCAATACAGGATTCAACCAACTAGTTTGTTGAAAACTGAAACATGGCCAATACAGGATTCAACCAACTCGTTTGTAGAAAATGAAACATTGCCAATACAGGATTTAACCAACTAGTTTGTAGAAAATGAAACATTGCCAATACAGGATTCAACCAACTAGTTTGTTGAAAACTGAAACATGGCCAATACAGTGCATCATGAATTGGAAACGTCATTTGCATATTTAAAGTTGCGTACGATTTTCCAAATCTCAGCTTTGTCACGACAATTCAGCTTCAGTTTCACGAGATCATTCCTAAAAGTGGAGACCGACAAGCCTAATGGAGCCCAAGGAGGGAGCTTGGAGCCCAAGTTACTGCTCCTCTTCACGGCTAAATTTATTCCTCTCCCTCTCGAGCCACACCCCTTTTTCTTCTTACGGGATAGACGTCCATCTTGCTCTGCTCCTCGGCGAGCCCTTTGGCCGCCTCCACGTTGGCGTCGTCGTCTTTCTTCTTCTCGGCTGCCTCCAGCACCTTGTCCCCCTTGCGCCAGAAGCGTAGGATGAGGTAAGGCAGTCCCGTCTCCAGGAACTGCTCGATGAGCTGCTGGACAATCAGGAGGGTGGCCAGGTACTGCGGACGTCAGAAATAAAGACAGCAAAAGTTCTATCAGCTGTGTGCATAAGCGACTGAGGGCGCTGCACAATCTAACGCCCGCGACAACCATCCGGGGTGATTTCATGTGCTTGCCAGTGCAGGTTGTAGCACAAATCCAAAGCATGGTCTAATAATGCAAATGCTAAAATTGCAATAGAAACTCGTATTTATATCAGCTCTGAGCGTGGCACATAGAGGGTACTGTGTTGTCAAAAGCCAAGTGACAAAACATCATGCGCACACTCGGAGGCTTCCACATTTTCAAGGCACACCATTCATCTTGCTGGCAAAATGAGTTTTCAACTGAATGCGCACAAATAAAGACAACACCCTCGGCAAATCTTTTTTAACTGGAAGTGGATATCTTTGAAAAGGTCACCTAGCCAGTTCCAAAGTGACAGCACAGTTATTGATGCGGGCAGGAACTACTTTTCAAATCCTCGCTCACACTCACGTACAATACACCCCTAATGTCCCTTGCCTCCTCTGATCTAAGCTAGACTTTGCCCTGAAAGGACTCGGCATTGACATTCGTAGACTCACCTTCTGCAGTCGGACCATGTCTTGCTGGTAGAAAGCGACGTAGAAGAGGGCCATGAAGCAGTTGGCAAAGTCAAACTGTGGAGTTCAAGAATTCAATTTCACCTCAAACAGTATCATATATCATTGAATCAATTAACTTACAAGTTATCTTCTTTAAAGATACAGCGTAATTCATGAAACTTTTTCCGTACAAATCCGTCGACTGTTCAAATGTTGTCAGTTGGTGCATCAATTTACATCTGATATGCACATCCAGAATCAAACTTACCACGATCAGTTTCATAATCAAGTTGTTCTCATGAGTTGAATTTAGACGATGGTTCTCTGCAAAGACAACAAATTACTTTGGGTCACATAATTGATTTGTCACTATTTTCATGTTTTATGAAGTTTAGTTGTTGTAATTTGATTTTTTTCTAAATTAAATACTCATCTCATTCAAGTAAATTGAAAAGTTAATCTTGCTTGATGAACCAAACCAAAATAATTTTCCACCATTTTCAAAATTTTATTAATCGGTCCAACAACAAGAACTTTGAGATAAAAATGCATTCTACATTTTGTAGAAATACTAACAGAAAAGCCACGCTGGCAGATTTATTGATTTTTCAAATATTAATCGCTGACAAACTTTTGTTGATGGCCAAACTCACCCCAGTCATTAAGGTATGACGCCAACTGCCGGTAGAATTTGTTGATGACCACAATGGCGACCGCGTAGATCATGCTGGGCAGCAGGAAAACCACACTCCCCGGCATCTTGGTGATATCCATCCGCGCCTTGATGTAGTCCTCGCAGGTGAAGCTGGCCAGCATGATCCCGAACGCCACCACCAGGAAGCCCAGGATGACTGGTAGGGACACGCCAAACTTCTTCATGTTCCGCTTCCACTTCGGGTAGTGTGGCTCCTCCCGGCCCGTGATGGGGTTGCGGTGGAGCGGGCCGTAGAACTGCGGCCGGGGCTCCTCGAACTTCACCATGCCGTAGGTGCCCCAGGAGTAGGCCATGCCCGCGCACTTGCGCTTCCAAGCCTCCAGGAAGAGGGTGGTC
The DNA here is from genome assembly GCF_054643075.1 of Acanthaster planci. Classification (NCBI taxonomy): domain Eukaryota; kingdom Metazoa; phylum Echinodermata; class Asteroidea; order Valvatida; family Acanthasteridae; genus Acanthaster; species Acanthaster planci. The sequence continues at coordinate 1,427,734 of NC_141782.1, forward strand.
CAGAGGAGGTTGAAGATGGCAAACAGGGCGTAGCCGTGGCTTGGCGGGCCCAGGAAGGCAGCGAGCAGGTAGGACAAAAGACCCACTACAGCAGGTAGCACCAAGGCAGCCGTGTAGAACCCAAGGAAGGAGAAGTAGATCGCTAGGGCTTCACCAAAGTACTCGCGGATTCTCTCTAGATTGCAGCATTTTACCAAAAAATGGGAAAAAAAACAACTTTGTGGTAGTGTAGGGAACACACAGAGTTTTTAAGTCTTTCAGAAACTTTCTTTAAAACTTCAAATTCAATTTAGTGATGTCATACTTAAAATAAAACTTGTTTGCCTTTCACAAAAAAATAAAGTACTTTTATTTATGCATTTGGATGGAAGAGAACTCATGTTAAAAGTTGGTCTTTGTTATGATACTAGACTTGGACGTCCATATTCAATATTCACAGAACTCTCTGCAATCAATACACTTCACCGTGACGGATGTCAGTGTTTTTCATTTTACAGTTGAACATCAAGAATTTTAACACCACTAATCCGTGCTTGATTAAAGAAAACATGGCATTACATATTGGACAAAAAGTGGACCCTTTCCTAGACTGGTCCTTGTGTTTTTTCCCCAGCACAGAAGTATCTTACATCGTGGGTCAAGCTCATTTTTACGCCATAGGTCAAGCTTGAGGCCCAGGCTGAGCCCCACGATTACTGTCTTACCGATGGGCTGTCCGTTGAGACTGTTGAAACTCTTGTACCATATCTTGGTCAGCGAGGAGAGCTCGCTGGCAATGTGCAGAGGGTACAGATGGGTCACGATCTCAGCATCCATTAACTTGGGAACTGTGACGGCAAAAAATAAAAGAATGGATTTTGAAGTCTCTTGTATTCAAATTTCCAATTTGTCCGTCCGTTACATGGTATGGCAAAATATTTCTGTTTCAATGAAAATAAAGTAATTAATTCAGAAATCATAGATAAACACTAGGTGTCCATTTTGTGATATGAAAATACTGGACTATTCATATAATGAACTCACAAATCTTATGGGATGCACCACCTGTGAATTAACCAAAAAAAATGCTAACAAATTTTTGGCAGAACTCCTTTTGTTGTAACTGTCAAAAACAGTCAAAATTCCTCCCGCTCCCCAGTACGCAGACACATGTGGGAAATTTGACTGGTTTTGACTGATAGGACAACTGGTTCGAGAATGTGTCTTTGCATAGGAGGGTTAAAGAACAGGCAAAGTGACCTCTAACCTCTAAAATAAAGGGCTACAGACATTTCTGGAACCAATCTGTTGTCAAAACTGTGTAATTAGGCCGCTAAATGATTTTGATCCATCCACAAAATAAGGTATCAAAGGCACATTTTTTTTAATTTTGAATTTGTGAAATCGTGACTTACTGATGCGTTGTTTCTCGTACAGCACCAGTTTATTGGTGCCGGGGATGTGGCTCGTCGTTGGGTTACGAATGTGTAGGAGTAGGTAATAAATGATCCGTTGGCAATCACACGTTGTCAAAAAATGGGGCTCTGTAAATACCAGTAAACACAACTACATTATTCTTATGAAATTTGATCGTATGCTTTCCCAAGGTTGACTTGTTATTGGCTTCTAATGTTGCTGCTCTTGTATCTTTGAACCTCAGTTTGCTTTCTACAAAACATTTGAATTGACAAAAATGGAACAATACACTTAATTAACAAATGTACTTGGGTTGGAATAAGTGTTCAAAAGCTATCCTAGAAAAAAATACATAGTGTCTCCAAAAACTGTAACCAGTCCAAGTTTGGAGTTAATTATAAATGTATGCAGCTTGGCAAGTTGCCAATTAATGCACTTCTTCCACATCTAAGGCAGGGTGGCAAATTTCAGGCTTAAAAAAGAAGGAAGCCATCTTTCGAATTTTTCTCTTCTTTTAGGTAGTGGATTTTTCCCAGATGGCGGGTGGATTTTCTGGACTCTTCTGCTGATATTTTTTGAGTCTAAAGCAAAGACACTTCAACCCAAAGTACTCAACATGCTCCAAATATGTAGTCAGAAAATGAATAAAAAGTGAAAAAGAAATTGCAAATTTAAAAAAAGAATTTAAAGAGGAAAGACAAGGAACCCAGTAGATACACAAAACTATTTTATTTTTTCCTGCGGTCTAACACCGCTACATGTAATCAATACACAAAGTGTCGAGTATAAAACAGTCCTGAAGCCTCCAATTTCTATATTAATTCTTCATACATTCTTGAGGTTAGAGTTAATGGCAAATATCAACTCCTCAGTCCTTTGGCCTACCTTCACATTCAAACTGGTCCGAGTGGACCCGGGTGAATTCCCGAACGGTGCCATCTTTGCATTTCTTCTTCAGGCAAGCTCTCTCGGCGCCCTCGAGTAGACGCTCCCGCAATGCTCCGATCTCAAGGACCATACCTCCGCCGTTTTCGCTCACAGACTGCCTGGCCTTCAGACCTAGGGCACGTGCACAGACATACACATAGATACCGTTGTGCTTTGAATGTGAACGTAAGGCTGAAATCTAAATCTTGTTGGTAAGAAGACGTCTGTTACCATGGGGAAATGACACAAGATATACATTGGTTTTCAATATGGATGTTGGGTACAATCGGTCGATATACCCGATCGTCTGATCTTTGTGCAATCGGCTGATCAAGGATTTGTTGATTATTTCACCATCAGTCGATCACAATTTCTGTTTACATGAGCGTTGATTCAAAAAAGGACAGTAAAGTTGGAGAATTCATACAGGATCGGCCAATCACAGGGAGCTTGTTGGTGACTGTGCAAGTTGGCCAATTATGCCCATCAAGAATAACATGGACGGGCAAAAAGTAGTTTGCTTCAGAAGCAACGTTAACAGAGTTAAACAGAAGGACAGATTTCATATAAATTAAACAGAAGGACCGATTTCATATAAATTAAACAGAAGGACCGATTTCATATAAATTAAACAGAAGGACCGATTTCATATAAATTAAACAGAAGGACCGATTTCATATAAATTAAACAGGACTGATTTCATGTAAATTACTCAGAGAGTTTATGGAAATATGAGAGGGGAGGAATAACACTGTATCACCTTCAGCATTCACAAAGCTTGATATGTGTGCTTAACAAATAGATATTTAATATTTTCATTGACAAAACTTCTTTGAATTTTCCAAGTGTTAATGAATCAAGAATAACGTACACTATCTGATCTTTTCATGTGCGACTGATGCTAAACAATAAAGGCCTCCCCAATTTTCAAACATGTCTTCCAAAAGAAACCGGCTCACCAGCACCACCATTTTCTGGGGGCGCCTCAATGCGTTCGATCAGCCATTTCCTCGTCTCCTCGGTGGTCTTCTCCGATATCTCCATGATGACCAGGGGCCTGAGATGGCCGCCTTCGTGCGTCAAGATGTCGCCATGGAGATCCTGGATGTAGTGGTGATGGTGGTGGCCGTCGTGGTCATCGTGGTGAGGGTCACCATCGTGGTGGTCAGTTTGGTGGCTGTGCCCGTTGACCTGGGTCACTGCCCCTTGACGTTGGATAGCAGGCATGGTGCTAGACTACTGTGCAGACACTGAAAGTGTCAAAAGGGGGAAACTAAAATTTAGTAGGAAAAATATCAGTTCGGTAAGTGACCACAGATAGAACGTTATATCCCGAGAAACCAAGTCCTCAGTTGTGTACAGAGTTCTTTTGAGAAATGACAATTGATACTTTCCAACAACAGTGAAAATGTTTCTCAGTCACACACTGACTCGTGTATTTGTAATCTTTTTTTTTTCAATCTTCTGAACTGTGCGTATGAATGGATGAAGGATGGACTCAGGATGTCGTATTCTCTCTGAGGCCACTAACTACAACTTGAAATGCATATGTACAGGGGTAACCGGTCAATAAGCACGTCAAGCATAATCTTGACTCTTGCGTAAATTTACTGAATCCCCTCCTGAGCTGATTTAATACTCCATCAACGGATTTTATTCCAAGGCAAATCAACTCAGGATGGAGTAGGCCTATACAATAAATTGGTACAAGTTTCAAGATTGCGCTGAACATGCACAATCACTTGACGTGCTTTGACCTTTGCAAAATAAGTCAATATCACTGCACCATTCTGCCAATGGCCAATCAACTTTTTTTTTCTCATTCACGGTTGTGGAAGACGGTTGTCGTAGGCCCTGAGTTACTGTTCTCGCGGTCAGACATCCAGGAACTTCTGTACGTTATTGAACAGTGCGAAGGGTAAATTTGCCCCTTTACTGTGAGTTGAAAGTCCATAGAGACGTCATGCCGACTGCAAGAAAGCAATCGTACAGTCGTAACAATGCAGATCAGCTGGCCAATCGCTCTAAAAGCATATTGGCCACGCAACCCCAGCAAAGCCAAGAGGCTAAGACAAGAGCTGGATTTTCCAAGCTAGCGCAGCACAATGAAGCCTACGATCACACTGCTTCTCACTTACTGCACTTAGGCTACTCAACTAACTAGCAACGGCAGTTGGCAGTCACGTAAAGTAAGCCTAGTCGGAAAAGGAGGACACGTAGACCGACACTCGTCATCTATGCATATTATGCTCAGGACGCACAAAATACGTACTCTACACTTTCTGATTTAATATGCATACGACACACGTCGTTCAACAGGTCCTCCTTTTCCCTCTACTGTCGTGTAACCAGCAACCACCAACATGACTGACAGACAAACATGACAAAAATTGAAAGACTGGAGCAGTTCTTCTTTAATCTTTTATGAAAATAAAATCGTGCCACTCAGGGAATGAATACATGCCGAATCTTTCAGATTTAAAGACTTTGGAAAGAGTTCCATACACGGACGCCACTTGACACCCTGTGCACAAACCCTGGTCTGAAAAAGTCTGGTATCTCTGAGTGTTTTCTCAGTACTTTATGGTGAAACTTCCCTCCTAAATTGAACTTTTCTGGACATGTTTTTGCTATCTGATGGCTACTAAGTCACTGTAGGGAAGAATTACTGACTGGCGTCCGTATATGGAACTCTTCCCAAGATTTTAAACAAAGACAATTAAATTCTCTCGGCAAATTACCAAAATAGTAACAAATGAGTTCCTCCATCTGTCAATGTCTGTGATACACGACACACCTTTTTGGATGTGATTATACCGTCGGGCTCCCTGCTAAACAGCCAGCAAATGATCATTACAATTAATATCTAGAAGTACAGTAACTAAGCTAAAAATCTGCCACCCAGACTTCACGTCATTCTGATGTTAGTAATTGGCGAAAGAGTACCAACTATTGGTAAAACCGCGAAAAAGTTCCGAAGTTTGACATTCAGCGCTGACGCGAGTGACGGTCGTCTGCAGCGCGTTATAACTTCCAAATTTCCGAAAATTATGTTTATAACAATATAGCAGGCTGAACATAACAGTCAAGGTAACTTTCACTTTTTAAAGGGATACTTGTTCTTGTTTAGCATGTTTAGCGAGTTAAAAACTCACCACAACTTGCACAAGAAGACCGCTCACCTGTAGGCCTAACGTTAGATGTTCTGAAACGGGCAGAGCGCGGACGTGTTTTTTGTTGTTTTTTTAACGTCCCAGCTGTCTGGGTATACAACATGTATTTTCCTGAGAAAGATGGTTCTTGGAAAGAGACTAGTCTTCATGCTTCATGGAAGATTCCCTCTTTTGGAAATCTACAGAGCCAAGATTTTACCTTTTGAAAGTTTCAAGTCATAATGTAGGGCTAAGCCCAAGTTGGATTTCCCCCAGCTAGGCCAGCATCCTCCCATGTAGACATGGTAGGCCTAGAACATGTCCTGTAGAAAATTTGTCAAGTGGGGCACCTCATGGTTTTAACTTTATGTTAGGTGAAAATTTTAGAGGTGTTTTTAATGAAAAGGCTTGATAGGCCCATCACAGACAATGACAGAAGACCTAGCCTAGTAATTAGGCTAGAATAAGAAAACAATTGAGAGCATTAGGCCTATCAATTTTTTGCCACTCAGATGAAGGGCTATAATAATTATAGGCCTCCACAAAAACCATCATCAGCCACTTGCTGAAACTAGTAGTAGGGCCTACTAGTGGGCCTATTGCCTATTGGCTTCACTTAGGCCTAGAGCCCGTTTAGCTGAAAAAGCTAGGGCTAGGCCTGTATTTTGCTTAGGCCTAGCTAAACACTCTCATTTTTGTTTACATATCCTGAGCTGAAAGCATGCATGTTGACTGTTATACAGAAAGTAGGCCTGTCATTGAAATTTACACAAAAGGGTATGCCTAGTAAAGCATATCATGTCTGTCAAGATACACCATTTTTCATTCTTAACCTGTTACAAAGTCCCCCCCCCTCCCCTTAATAAGCCTAACCCAACTTGACACAATTCACTGTATGTTTTTATGTACTTTTTTCTTGGGGATCGTTTCTTTTTTAGTGTATTTAGGTCTAACTTTGTTATCTAGGTTACAGCACCAGAATCTTCAATTCAGTGATAGCAAACCTGCATGTAATACATGGCATCCAAACCGACTACGTCGAGTATCTTCTTTGCAACTGTGCCTGACTACAGGGACCTGTGCTCCGTCACAATTCAAGTTCAGGACAGTGCTTCGTCGTTTGCAAAAAGGGGCGGGACGGCCAGCAAATATGTGGGCTCCCAGCCTCAGATTGTGAAATGCAGGCAAGTTGGCCTAGTTATAAATGTGAACGTTCAAAACAATTGATGGGCTTTGCACAAGTGACATTAATACAATTGTTTTGTTCTTCAGAAAAGGTAATCTTTTTGGTCAAGTTGTATTCAAGGACAGTCATTTTTATCCCAAGTATTCTGACTTTGTATTTTCATGTTCTTGTTTACCTGTCATACATTGCCCTCATCTGTCTCCCCATCTGCCAAATATCGAAAACTTCACAATAATTGAATATTATTGTATTATAAATTGAGTCAGAAATGTAGAGCCCATCTTTCACCTTTAGTTTGCTTGAGCAAATTGCCTGAAATTTATACAAGTGCGATGACTGCCAATAGCTGTATTGGGTTGCACTACATGTGTTGGACTTCAGCAGATCCAGGAAGGTTCAGTAGAGAGGTTTATTGAAGAGATTTCTGTTTTTTGCCCTTCAGAGAGTTGATATTCACAGAGCCTGGCCTACTAGCGTCCCCCTCCCTTCAGCAGGAAGGACACATCTATGTCGTCCTCCAGCAATCAGTCTGGCGATCGGGCCGGCTGCAGTCACGATGCCAAAAGATGGGACTAGTGGTAAGCTCACAGACACATTCTGGTCTGTCGTAAAGCGAGACGCCATGAAAAATCGATTCTGTGCCTAAAATAATAATTTCATAAAGGGGTCCTCAAGTTTAGGCAAATTTGGGAAAGGGTTTTACAAAGATGCATAATGTCAGCGTAAGATTTTTTTCAAATAAAGGGGCAACATGTTAGGAGTTGGTTGGATGGAAATAATGGAGCTACGAAAACTGCACAAGTACTTTTTAAGTTTACTGAAAGACACAAAAACGTATTGTAAGGCAGAATTTATTAACTCACGGTTTGGAAACAAAATGGACACAGACACTTTGCAAGACTTTTCATATTATTACAGTATTGATTTTCAAGCTAATGAAAGGTTTTCTCTTAGAGTGCCAGAAAGAATTCTTGAAAAAAAAGGGGGGGGAATCAGTTGAGATCCATAATTTTTTCAATCTGTCAACATACGAATCTTAATCTGTTTATGAATAATTAAGTCATTTGAATGTCTTTCCTGTGATGTGATTTTCGAGGTGAGCAAACCCATGCAAGTCATCAGTCCCATCTTCCAAGCCTGCCTGGCCTACACCATCAGAGCCAGGTTGGCACCTCTGTGGAACAAGGCAGGGAACTGGTACATACAAGGCAGAGATTTCTTGCTGAGTTCGGGCAGAGTGCCTGCAGTAGGTGAGTGTATCTTTCTGTAGGCATGGTGGGCAAATTTCAAAACAAATTTTCTGGAATGTTTCCATTTTCCTTCCACCCCAGAGTATGCAAAAAGCCCCAAATGACACCCAAGAAACCCCACAGAAAAAGCCTGAACTGTTTGTCCCACCCCCAACAAAATTTGCACCCCCCCAAAAAAAGTTGGTTCTGCACCTACTATCGTCTACAAGAATCAAAGTGTATATCTGTTCCCTACTTTTTTTTACCAGAGTTCTTGACTGTCCCTTATTTGTAAACAAATCAGCTGAGCATGTCTGTGTTATTAACATAATTAATTGTGGTGCTTAATACCCATGATTTAGTGCGACTAGACTGGCCTCTTATTTTTCTTTTTTATTTGCGGTAGCTTATAAATTTGAGAACAGTCAACTTCCAAATGTTTCCCTTCCTTAGACAGCAACAATTCAAAGTGTGCCATTAAAGGAAAAACGATAAAACAGGGAAATGTCTCTCTGCCTTTTATTTTTAAAATGACCCAGGAGAAAAGAAAAGATGTTGGCACAGTAAAATGTTAGTGAAGAAAAATTGTGAAAGTCTGTGAAGCTCATTTGTCCGGCAAAAAATAATTAACAAGGTATCACCTGAAAAGTGCGCAAGTCCAAAGGCACACTAGATTAGTCTGAATTCGATGCTTCTTTCAAAGATGGATTTGAAATAGTCGTTTGTGGTACCCGCGGCTACATCTGATTTGAACTAGCCAGCTGACACCGGCAAGCTCGCTGGTCGAGTGGTTAAGAAGTCTGCACTGGCGAGCAGGAGGTCGTGGGTTCGAGTCCCACCCGAGTACGCTTGTGATTTTTTGTCACAAGCCTTCGGGGGCATACACTGAGTGTACAGTGTTAAAATACACATCGGGCAGGACAAAAAAAAAGTCCAAAATTGATTGATGCTTTTTTCTTACTGCGTCATTAGATCTGCAAGTGAACGTGACTGAGGTTGAAATCTGCCTGGCTCTGCGCCCCCTCACGGTGAAGCTGCCTCAGTGCTCTGTAAGTGGTTCCAACTAATACTGATCGGCAGGCTGGGTCTGAAGCCACAGTCTCGAGCTCGAAGTAAAACCGCATTTGTAAACCTATGAGAAATGTTGGCAGCCACTGGCTGGTGACCTCACTAGCCCTTGTGGTATTTTCACGGCAACCACAGCTATGACTTTCAGACAGAGCTCCGACAAGGACTATTCCTCTGGCCAAAAAAAGGACTATCCTTCAAAATAACTCATTTTGTCACCTTTGTTCTTAAGTTTCAACCTCACATCAGTAAGGTTTTTTTTGTTCTGAAAATCTCTTAAGCTTTGATAAGGAGACTCTTCTATTAATAGAACAAAGAGATCGAACAGAATTGAAAGCTACAATCTCAGGATATAGTTTCAGCACAGTTAGAGTTACACTATTATTTTTTGAATGCCTACATTCTAATTCCAGGGTATTACTACCCTTTGCTGAATATTAATTTGTCATTGTCCATTCACAGTTTTTATTTTTATCAATAATAGCTAATTGATTTTGAAGTGTGCCAACCCGTTCTGGATCAGTTCTTCCTATCTACAAACAACGTGATCTTTGAGTACTCCATTGACAGCAAGTGGTGCTTTGTTTTACCCAGGTAGGAAATGACCCAATTAGGAATCATGGGATCACTGCAAATGCACTGGCAATTGTTAATTAAGGTTAAAATAAATTAAACTCTTCAACTAGTTGGTCGAGCATTTTGTAGACTTTGGGCCATTTCTGGGATACACCAAATCCCGCGCTGAATAGTGTATCATTGGGCAATAAAATGCTCTACAGCCGGGCAATATAACCAGGGCCAATATAAAGTAAAAGTGGTTGCCCGTATGCAGTTTTAAATCTGTCAAAATCCTACACGATAAATGATGAATTTTGGAATCACCACCTATCTATCCAGTGAAGTCGTACTCCAGTGAAGTCAGACCTTTTATCAAGTTGGCTCTTTTTTTTTCCTTCTCAGTCTCAAAAAAGGCAAAGTGGTCAGCATCAGTCACAACATTCCGTCAACCAGTCCCTTCAAGACCTACAAGGAAATTAGGAGATACTGGAAGAACGCGGTATGTACAGGACAGACACGCTTGTCATCTGACACGTCCACCGTCATTTGTTATCCCTCAATGTGAGCTGCATGAGCTAACATTCCGATCACGGTGTTTGGCTGGTTCATTTTGTCCACAGTATGGCTATCGACTACCCGAGTCTGATGTCGGAGTTCTTTACTACAACATTTATTTCCCTGCCATTGGACCGACACTCTTCACGTATCCCTTATGTTCCAAATTGAGCTACTTGAAGCATTTTGTTGGTCAGAAATCAGCTATTTTTTGCAGTCTAATGCCTGTTGTCCAAAAGAAAAAATAACTTCAGAACACAAATGTATCAATTGGGTGTTGCCATGATAATATATCACAGAATTATATCTGTTTGGAATTGTACATTAATTGTAGTAAAACAATCAAGTTCGGATCTGATCCTCGCCAGAATCTACAACATTGGCGTCACATTCTTTTACTATATCATAAATCAGAACTGCAAATATTGACACTTTGAAAGATCTCAAAAGTCTTTTGAAAAGTCTCTGTAACTTGAAAGCAAACCAGCTATCCCGAGTTCTGCATTCGCAAGGACGAGCCCATTCTCCAGGCCCGCGTAGACCCGGCCCCCATCATCAGTGCCTTCCTGACTGACCTGCGACACAAGCTGCCGTCCGTGTGTGGAAGCTCCTTCCAGATCACCCCAAAGGCCCTGTACACCAGCACGGGATTCTACCCTACGGGCAAGGAGGTAGAAAGAGAAAAGAATCACATCCAAGACAGAGCTAGGAACCGAGAATCTTGAAGACAATCATCGGATGTGATTTGGCAGAAAGTTCTCAGAGCTGAAACCAGAGCTCTGAAGGACGTATCATAGCCAAAAGAGTAGCTTCTCCAGTTTTTCAGATCATAAGAATTTCGAAAGGTTCTTCTAATAGAGAAATTAATTTTGAGTATAGAGTTTATGTGTCCTCACTGAATCACTCTCTCAGATTTATTTTAAGTGGCCAATTGTATAACATCGCGCCTTGCCACTCAAGGAGGGGTTTTTATTCGTCCTCTTTGATTACACATTCCTACCTCTAAATTCAAGAATTTCTGCACTGACGAGGAACTTATTTCAGTCACTTTGATGCCCCTGCTAAAAACCTGCTTGTATCCCTGCTTCCAGGCAGTTTGACAGAAAAGACATTCTCCAAAAAGAAACTCCTCCTTGGAGGCAAACTTCAGAAAACCATTTTCAATATTAACTTCACTCCATTTGTCTGTAGTAATACAGGTAGCGAGTGAATTTTTGAGAATTTGTTAAGAAGGTTTTTATTTTTGAGCAATCCTGTGGTTTTTTGTCAGGAAGACAAGTTGCCTCACCTAAACCTGTCAAGCACTCCCCCACCGACATCCATCTGTCGCATCCCAACCCGACCCATCTCTCTCCAAGGTTTTGCCGGTGATCACGTCCTCAGCGTTCCCAGCCTGACCCAACCAGCTTCCGTCTTCGGGTCACCCACCGCCAACCTACTGACTGGGACCGTTGGGGAGATCAACGCGGCGTTCTCCATCGCTGGCCGCGTGTCCTTCCCTGGGGCCCACCCTGTCTCCCCAACCGACCAGCACGTCGACAGCCAGTTTGCCACACATGGTCATCGCACACTCAACGGACCGGCGAACACTACGTTGGGTGCCCAGATTGCCGTTTCTCCACCGGTAAGACATACGGCTTTCAGGCCTGTGCTACCAAAGCCGATTGTGGGTGATCAGGCTGGTTTTGGTTTGGTGAATACTTGGAACGGCAAAGCTTACGCTAACTCTGCCTTCAGCGAGATGACCAGCTGTGGTTTTCAATCAACCAGTCAGTGCCTTCCTGTAGTGACAGCTTTGAGTGCCAACCAGTCCGGTAACCACACTGTGGCTCCGGCTCCTCAACGCATCATCCCTAGCTTCAAGACCCAACGTCCCCGGACATCAAACTACTTCCCGGCTTCTACAGCCTGTGTCAGAGGGGAAGATCCATCTCCAAGGATTGTCCCATCATTCCAGTCCACCAAGAAGGTTCACCTACACCCTAAAAGCCAGCTTGGCACATCAGCTCTCGACACAACGAACAAAGCATTCCCACAACCACGTGCGCTGGACGCAGTGGGCCTTTCAAGTCCAATGCAGGCTGCTTTTGATCAACCAAAAGCAGCCGATCCTGTGTTCGTGCCATCCTTTCCCCACAGAGACTCCTCTCAAGCCGCAAGAGAGCCCACTGCTGCTAAAAAGCAGGTTCAACAGACACTGGATGCTGTGGTCATAAAGATTCCCAGCGGGGCCAACCATCAGAAGCACGACAGCGGCAAGTCTACAAAAAGAAAATCCAAGGTAACTGTTGTCACTCAGGTGATATTTTTTCACTGCATACTTGAATCATTCTCAAAAAAAGGGTCTCTTTCTTCCAACCATCTGAAAATGAGGATTTTACATAATTCTGTGCTCAATCTTTGTCTCGTTTGCTGTTGTCAGTTAAGTTATTCATTTGCATTGATCAACAGTTTGTCGGCTTCCTTCCATTTAGCATCTGTCCTTGCTATCACACTCAAAAAAAGAAAACCCCCCTCTGGAATATGACAAGCCTAGTCACATTTAACATCTGTCCACGTTTACACTTAGGATGACACTACTGAAGGGCCAACAGCTACCAAAAAGGCCCGCGTGAAGCCTAAAGTCCAGGAAGGTGTCAACGTTCAGTTACTTGCCATCAACGATCAGGCAAGTCCTAATGATAGAAAAAATGCTCTTTGAGAAATCTGTGGTACTTAAAAGTGATCATCCCCAAAGTTACCATACCGAGTTGCAAACTGGACTTGCTGGGAAGGTGCTAGGAACAGCTTTAGTGTCCCGTCTCTTATCATGGAATTACTGCAAAAAAGTTTGGTCTCCTTTAAGACAAAATATATTCTCAGTAGATGCATCATTGTAGACTGAGTACATGTTTATCTCATCTAGCCACACAGCACCGCTGCACGCTAATCTGCCCCTATTGAAAAGAGGTCAGCAGTGCACTGAGCCAGGTTCGTGAACAAAAGACAGTTATATAACACCGCACAATCTGGGCTCTGTTTACAAGGCTGCAGGCCTGGCTGAAATACTCGGGCGTCAATGAAGGTCACCTGCCAACTTAGAGTAGTGCCTAAAGATTACTTCGTGCGGCTATAAACGACCGTTAAATGAAATGATGAATTTTTTGAAGGATTTTGAAAACGGAAAAAATGATAGTCATGCCGGCCCAGCATCATCAACATTGAAAAATGCCCCGGCAAGAAGTGGTTAATGACATACGAGCATGAATGTGCTCAACAGTAACACAAAGTTCCTTTTCAACTGAAATTTTCTCAAACAGAGTGTAATTAAACATCCCTTAAAAACTTACTGGGGTTAAAGCTGTGTCTTGGTGACACCATATGAAATGTATCAAATTCCACACCTTTTATTGCCCAAAACATAACAAAGCTTTCTGCATTGGGCTAGTTTATACTCCTCAAGGCACTGAGATGGTCTGGGGAATGTTTCTAATGTGAGCTCAAGGTTCGGGGTTAATGATAATATATATATGTAAGAGCCACGAGCACTTAGTATCCAGTGGTTTTTGTGCCCTGTTTTCATGTATATTCATCAGTTTAGGGGTTATTTGGTCACACTTCTTATTTGGGCTCTCCATAAAAGTCTCCAGCTGGATTGGTAAGTTTCTCGTTCTATCTGCAGCTGTCCAAAGTGAATACAATCACCCTGGCGACGTGGCTGCAAGACAAGGGCATCCCGGTCAAAGCCAAGGAGAAGAAATCCGACCTCATGCAGAAAGTGGCCGACTTCATCCACGCCAACTCGATCGAAGACTGAAGCAAGTGCTGTAGGAGATCAAGCACGAGTTACATCGAGTAAGCAAATAAATCCAGTAACAGTGGGAAAAAACCAAAACACAACACTTAAGAAATGAGTGCCAAAAAACCCTACTGGACAAATTAATCCGCAGTTCAGCTGAGGAAACAAAATTGATAGAATTTTCAGGGTTTTTTTAAAAAAAGAATTCACAGTTGGAACCTGGCTGTACAGCGAGTGCGAGACAACTGTTACAAAGATTTCAACCCAGATTACGCTGGCATGCCGTACTGTTTTGACTCGTGTCGATTCTTTATTTGACAATTTTCCAAACTGAATTCATACAGCAGATTAAATCCATGATTAGCGAGGCCACCTCGGAATGAAATTTCTATCTAGACTATATAATATAGCATCACACCGACTGTGCCACATTTTATGAAAAGCACTGGCAATCCTTCGCGCACCTGTTGCCCTTTTTAATTGGAAATCTGCATAAATGCATATTCATGATTAGGAATTGTTGAAGCTGCAACAACACTGATACAAGTGAACGCACTGCAGGAATACATTTATGGTCTACGTCAAATCCCTCTGTACTTTTAAAGGCAAATGATTCTTATTCTTTTAATGCTAACAGTAAGCCTTTTTAATGCTTCAAAAGCACAATAGGGAAACCGAGTTGGACATGACCAGGACAAAGAGATATACCAGCAAAAGATTTACGCATTTCCATTACTTCTCCAAAAAGACTGTGGAAATCTAAAGAAATGCCTAATTTGAACCAAACCGTCATCTTTTGATCCGATAAAAGGAAAAATCAACTGTTGAAGTCAACAATACGGTTCGTTTTTACGACACTGATACCAGAAAATGAAAAAATACCAGGAAAGCTATAAATTGCATCTTATACCGCACTCTCTATCTGTACAAAAGGTTGCTGCATTTAATGCTTTATAATTCCGATTTAAATTCTAAACCCAAAGAAATCAATCGAATCAGAACTTCTCGTCATATTTGTCAAGCTTAATTACCGTAAAATTCCAAACGTGACAAAATGAAAAAAAATAGGCACAATAGGGCAATGATTTTCAAAGCGCAAAGCCACTTTTTAAATCCACATTGCTGAATTCCTGTTAGTAACTTTACACGTTGCTTATATACTATTGTTCATTTTAACATATACATCTGTAGTTTTGATGGATAATTCAAGTGATGATGGAGTACGTATACTGTGATACATCTGCAAAAAATTTTTCGTGACAATTAACAAAATTATAAAATAGTAACTTTTGAGGTGTTTTTGTTTCAATGTTATGCAAAGCAAAATAAAGCTGCCGCTGTTCATCTTCACGGGGCGACATGAGTCTTACACTTTCATATGGCTCTTGTCTAATACAAATAGAATTAAAAATAACTTGGAAAACAAAGGATCAATCTATATAGTTTTCATTTGGTAGATAGAATATCAATATTTGACCATAGCATTTACAATTCAATGTATAATCTTTCCTGAACATTTTCAGTGTTGGTGCCACATTAGACAATGTTCTGGAGGTAGACTTCGTCTACACGGTGCATTCAATGTACCTGTGCATGAATAGATTATATTGTCTATCAAACTAGTATGTTCCCTTGCACTGTTGTGGCACTATAACCTTCTTTTTTTTCTTTACTGGACCACTCCTACTTGAACTAAATAATTGCACATTAAAGATCTTGGTCATGTCCCCGACGGCATACACCACTTTCACAAATGGGTGGTGGCACAACAGGCACCAGACTCAAATGTTGTCATTCATTTTCAGGCCGTATCCAAGAACAGGCACTCGAGTCTAAAGATAGTGTTGTCGAAAAATAACAGCCTCGTTGGCAAACACCAAAGCCGGATGAATCCTTAACACCGATGCAGTACAAACATTTTTAAGCTCTTTCCTTGACATTCAAAGCATCGGAGAACTCCCTGTTCACGACTCTTTGGTTTCCTGGCAACCACAGCAGTGCAAGAAGGCACAGCTAACCATCCCCCTTGGAAAGTTAAAGTATGGTACCTCCCAAGTACCACAACATTTCTTTTTTTTTTTTGCAAAATGACTGTTTTCCCCACTCAGAGCAACAGTAAAACTTCCATTCCCGTTTTGCAGCTGTCTTGCGGTTCTGTTTTGAGGGAATTTCTTGTCGAGTGACAGCACCCCACCTGCAGGTTGGCAAAAGGGCAGAATTGAACCAACCGTTTTGCGTGGTAGGTTGTGAGGGAAAAAAATGTCTCAAATGCCCTAAGAAACTGGTTTGAAAGAGGTGAAACTTTCAGTAAAAAAAAAAATGACAGTCTATGTCAAATGTGCTCCAGCGTGATCCCTGGTGAATATTCCGATTGGTAAACTCATTTGGGAATGTTGACGTATATCGTAATATAGCTAGGGCGTAAACATTTTCAAGAAACGAATATCTCCCACTTCCCCATTATGTGAACCTGCATATTTTACAGAGCGCATGAATATTCATTCACATGAACACACATTTTTACTGTTTAAAGCGCAAAAAATGACAAAACACACTTGTATGTATATATACGCAGAGCAATGATGATGCAGAGGTTGTCAAGGCAACCAGACATCCCCGAAGAAAAGACTTACAGATGGTTTACAGCTGTTTTATACCATTTGAAAGAGGAAATATTTACTAACTACAAGAACAGCCACCTGTTTTGTTTTGGTTTTTTTTTTGGTTCAAATTTTCAGGACATGATCACAACGAGTTGAGTTCCGTCTCGACCATATTTCTACATGTACAACAGTGACGATACCCACTAGGCCGGTACCACACATGCTCGACAACCTGACCTCGGCCGGCCAGGTCAGGAGTTCAAAGGTGACGGCAACACAGTGCAGCATGGGACATTTCTCAGTACTGGGGGAGTAGGCTCATGGCCTCCGCCGCTTTTATCCTCACAGTGGGGTCTGGGTCCTTCAGGAGTAGAATCAGGGCTGAACGGCGAGGGGAGACAGAAATAAGGAAACCGATTACTAATGAAACGAAACATGCATACGTCCTCTAGAAGTGGAATGGAAAAAAAGGAAGAATTCCAATCCTTTGCCGGGTCATTAGGAAAGTTCCTTTTACATTCTCTGCTGTTTAACACTCAGAGGCATCGTTAATTGCTGAAGATGAGACCTACTTTGGCATGGGGTTGGTGTTTAACCCCCCCCCTCGTCTGATTTGGGAGACGGAGGGTAAATATGACAGGTACATTTATAGCAACTACTAAAATTTAAAAAAAAAAACCAGACCCCTGAAACAGTTGCCAACACATCAAATCCAAATGTAACCAGAATCGTCATCAAATACCAAGAAGGAGAGAGGCACAGTGCCCTTACCTCCACAGACGTGCTCTTTGGTGATGAGCGTGTGGCTGGCCTCGGGCAAGTTCCCCAGTAAAAAGCCCACGAACATGGCCGCGTTCCCACGGACGTCTGGCCAGGAGCTCTTGAAGAACCCCACATTGGCCATCACGTAGAAGTTGACCTTCTGGAGGAAGTCGGATATCTACCGGGAAACGGAACAGAACGTGACATGACAGCCAGGGTCCCATCTCAGGCAGTTGCTGAAAGTGTCCCTAGGCACAAAATTATGCACCTAACTGAAATCAACCGAGTACCGGTCGCAAGAAGTACATAGAGCACTCCATGTTTTAACTGGTAACCTAATCAGCCGTGGAAGCATCATATGAGCTTCGTAAGGTTTTTTGTTCAGTACTTGCATGAAATTTGTCTTTGGAGTCTGAAACAAGGAAATCGAGTAGACCCTCTACGAAATGACGTTCACTTACTTCCACAATTTGAGGCTGAAATGCCCGTTATCGTCCTTAAAAAGCATGCCCAATGTCACTGTTAATTTTTGTTTGGGGGGAAAAATACTTTGGTCATTACTCGAGTTGGTGAAATTTGCATTTCGTCTCATTGAATTTCACTGTTCAAACCAAAATCCTGGACATTTTGTCAAGGTTGGGTCTCGTACGCCACACTTACTATAACTTTGGAGAGGTTAAACATGAACTCTCCATAGTTGAGCGACCCTTCGTCCAACAGGTGCTTCTGAAACATCTTATTGAGGGGATCGGAGCCAATCAGGGGGCCTATCTCCCGCAGTGCAAACTTACAGGCCTGCAAGACAAACGGGGAAAAATATCACCTTGTTAGTGTCTAGAGGTATTGTATTCCTTTCACAGAGACAGCTTGGGCGAGTGAAAAACACAGTCTTAAGCCTGCCGCAAACCCTTCCGATGTGATCTGATGTACAGATGGGCGAGGTGTGTGCTGAAAAACATTGGGGCTGATCTGACAGGACATATGACAACTGGATGAAATTAAGAATGTTGGACTTAAACTTGAGACCTGACGCCTTTGCGATGAGCTTGTGAGGTGCTTGTAAGCACCTTGAGATCATTGGTACAATAGGAAGGTGCCACGTATTGGCGTTACAATTATTACGCTTGTCAGTGTTGTATTCGAGTCCATCGCAAGTCTCTTCACAAGGCCAGTCACAAATAACCAGGGGAACAATGACAAAGAATGCTTTTTGTCACAGCTCATTTGGATAACTTGTGAATTGGCTTGAGACTGGAGGACGTGTGATGGAGTTGTGATGGTGTTGCAGGGACTTGTGATGGGCTCGAACACGACGCTGCCACATGTCGAGCAGACAGGGAAAAGTCTCTCTTCCGTACTGGGTACTTTTATTTCCTCAGACGGTGGACTTTTTCCAAGATGGTAGATCCCTTTTCACGGCTCATGCTGATACTTTTAAGTTAAAGAAGCTTTCAGTTGCATTTATACTTGTAGTTAGATCTATGCATCTTATTGGAAAACAAGTAAAAACATAAAAATAATTGGATAATTACAAATGGAAAACAATTTTTGTCAAATGGAGGCAGGCAGGGCGGGCCCAAGAAACTAATTTTCTTTTTTTTTTTTAACTTGGCCTGGATTACCTTCTTGACATCGTCATCCTCGTCATTGAGATGGAGAAGGAGACTGACCAAGTTGGTGTGAATCTGCTCCAGGAAGGGTGCCTTGGAGGGCCCGTCCCCAAACCGGCTCAGGTTGCCAAAGAGAGAGAAGGACACAGCCCTGACGGTGGCTCTATCCTGGGGGGAGAAGGTGATTAAGATTTCAACATACAGGGTGTGCCCTTGTACTGATGAATATTCATAACATTGTGTGCTTGGTGTTTTCAAAGAGCTCACGATCAAACTTGGTTTAACCAAACCGGTTCATAAACTGGTTCAGTCTCCTGGTTAAAGAAAAACCAGCTTACTGAACTCATTTTTTACACCGATGTTCTCTTACACCCGCTCATTGAACTGGCTGAGAAAACTGGTACCTGTCAATTAGCTCAGCCATTTCACTTAACTTGATCAGGCAATTGGATTACCAGACGGGTTTAAGTAACAACCTCTCACGGTGTTAAGTTATTTTCTTTGTTCCCAAAATTGGCCCAGTACATTGCTGAATGGCAGAGGTGTCTTTTCAAATGCAGCCAGATTAGTGTGCAGCGGTACTGTATCGCTTATCGCTGGAGTGCTGGAGCACTTTTGTCCCCGTTGATAATCCGCGGGCACTGAATACCGCAAACAGTGGTATACCGCTTCGAAACAATGACAGATCACCTCCCCTAATGCCTGCTGAAAAATGATGGCAATTCCCAGCAGCTCGGTCTTTTGTTCTGAGTATGGTCTTTTGTCACAAGGCTCAGCTCCTTTGTCCAATTTTGGGCACCCAGGCCATGCGTACAAACCCAAGGTACCCGGCACTGGGAACCCCAGCACCAAGTGGTTAATACGTCACTGCTTGACTGAATGTGAGGAAGCAGTAGGCAAACAGAGAAGGAACCAGCAAGGAATGCTTTGGTTTTGGCCCAGTTTTTCTTTGAAAACCCAAAGAATTAACTACATATGCCATTTCCTGAAGACTTTCAATGTCAAAACAAGATAAATTTCCAACCCATCATTCTGCATTATATTTTCTCATTTTTTATTGACTTTCTGAAAAAAAAAACTGCAAATTGAAAAGAACAAGTCTCTCTAAGAGTCCTTATTTTTGTTACCTTTTCAAAGCACGGTCTAATCCTAAGAGCTATGTTGACCAGAATGGGTCTGATGTTGGACTCGTCGATCTTGATCAGGATGCGCGACAGACCGGTCATGGATTCCAGCAGAATCTGATCATCCGTGTCCTCCTTGTCGTCCATGCCTGCCATCATGGCCGACAACACCGTCGTGCAGTATTTCTGGGTCTAAACCCCAAAAATAAGAAAAATTCAAAGGATGATAAAACTTAGCGTAAGGTCACCGACTGTCAGGAATGCCTGCTGTCTCTTCATGAAATGGTATAAAACATGATCTTGCCTATGTTTATGGGGAGGGGCCTTTATTGTAAACCTTGGGCACCGGTGTTACTGAGACCCCACCCTGCCCTGGGCACCAACACCAATTTCACGGTGCTGCAGTAAGCACCAAACCTGCACATTTCATTGATGTAACGCTGTATTGTACTGGGTGTCAAGCTTTTCCAAACTTGAACATTAAGAGCGAGATGTCAACGCCATCAAATTTTTAAAAAATGCTAATTTTGAAGGCTCCTGGCACAGCACCTTCTGCACCTATTGAGCAATCGGCTCAAAGCTTTTCTTGAGTCTTCAGCGGTTGGGATGCGCCTCATTTCTGAACTGGTTCGGTGCACAGAGACAAGGTCCGAAGAGTCCACCGAAACGGACTGCGTGCTTGACTCGACCTCGGTTGCCGTGTGCAGCCTGCAATACGGCTCATATTACCCAGAAGAGACTACGGTGTGAGTTGCAAAATACAAAGCTACAGTGAGACGCAAAGTGGAAAATACCTGTTGTGGGCCCAGGCTGGCCACGTTTCCCATTCCGCGGATGCACAGCATGCGCACCACGTGGCAGGAGTCCACCATTCGGCCCAGCAAATTGTTCATGATGTCCTCCACCAACTGCACGTCCCCGGCGCACTTCTGGTTCACCAACTGCGAGACAAATATTGAAATGGGAAACTAAAAACTTTGAATCTCTCACCCTGCGGGCAAGTCGCCTCTCGACAACTGATGCATATGAATACGTCTGGCAGGGTTTCTGGCCCGAGTACCCTGGATAGTTCGGGTCGAAACGAACATGGGGGAATTAAGTTGAGTAGGCGGGACTAGTTAGTGTGAACGGAGAGAACCTCACCTCTGCTAGGAAGGCAGCCGTGACCACGCGCTGCGGCTCGTACAGACTGGCCAAGGACGGGATCAGACAGGAGACTATCTTGGCAATGTAGCCTGTCATGTGCTTGGCCATGCCCCTGAGGTTGTAGGTCGGGGGGAAAAAAGGGAAATAATAATGACCATTTTGTACAGTGCCCATCTGTGACCTCGGCAGAATGAGGTGAGTAAGGGTGTGATTGCAGTTCGCAAAGCCTAACCACAAGGCCGCATGCCCATATGTGGTAACAAGCTGGCATGAAATGGACAGTGTCGTTCTCAAAAACAGGTCAATGCTACACAACTCCTCACTCAAAGACAGGCTTCAAGTTTTCAGTTCGTCGATGGCCCTGGAACCAATCATTTGTAGGCCTTGAACAATCAGACCACGTGAAGAGACCCAAACTCTTGACTTTAAATCGTGCAGTATAAAGTTCTCAGGGTAAACCAGCAATTCACAATGAGCCTTTTGCCAGTTAAATCTGAACAAAATCTGGTACACTTGAGTTTTCTTAAATTCATGTGAACATAACAATTTGAATTCTCCATACTAAAGACGCTGTTGCTATACCTCATGATTCGGGGCAAGCTTTTGCTTAGTACGCCTTGCATCAATACACTGTTTTCAGTGGATAAGAAGGGCACAAAGGAACCAGTCTATTCCAGAGGCGGTGGTCGCTATGCAAGAGATTGCCCGGAATCACGAGGTATAGCAACAGTGTCTTTAGTCTGGGGAATTCAAATTGTTGCATTTATGTGCAATCAGATAACTCAGTGTACCAGGTTTTATTCAAATTTAACTCGCAAAAGGCTTCTTAGCCGTAATTTAAAAAAATCAGGAAAACTAAGGCCGTGTCTGAATTGCTTGCGGCTGGAAACTACACACGACTGTATGGGCAGAGGCCACAGCTTTAACCATAGACTTGTGTGAATTTCAAGTCGCAGCCAAGTAATTCTGACACGGCCTAGACATCAGACAGTGTAAAGAGACAGAGACAAAGGGAAAGACGGAGAAACGACGTCATGGGAAAAACAGCCAAATTGGCTCCAAAACCGGCTGAGATGGAAGCATGTTGATTATGCAATAGCTATGGATAGAACAGACAGGGTGTGAGAGAATGGATTTGGAATCAAGGACCGCCTTACTGGGCCAAGATGGTTACCCCGTCCGGGTACTTGTCGGCGTCCTGCAGCGCGTCCCACACTCCCTCTGTGTCTAGGAGCTGAATCAACTCTGACCCTTGACCTCTCAGTATGAGGGCTTTCAAGGCGTTTACTGCAACCCTGCAGGGATTAAGACGGACATGTACAAGGCTCTAAGGCACAAGGCAGTATTGCATGAAATTGATCTATCAGAGCAGTCAGTCAAAGATCCTTTTTTTTTCAGATCATTAACTTTGGATTGAAAACCAACGAAAACAGACAAAAGAGAAGGGCCGTCTACGAAATCAAAGATAGAATGTCTCAAACATGGCAATATCGCAGAAGTGTCAAAGTGACAATGCTAAGTTTAAATACACCATGGCTGTCCTCTGAGTTGCAGTCTGTTTCAATGACAACATTTTCAAATTTTACCATGGAAACCAGTAATTAAACTGCTATGAATCATGACGAATGATTTAAAAAAAAACAAAAAATTGAATGCATCAGAAAGAGAGCTTAATGTCAGAGATTTAAAATGCATAACTAACAGCGCTATGATACAAAAATTTGGGCCACTTCTGAAGAGAAGTCACTCACACGGAGGGCTTGATGGACGCGTAGGCCTTGGTCATGGCTTTCTTGTCCTTGCTGCTGGCGCCGTTCTTCATTGTGGACTCGGGGGGAGCAGGAGGCTTGACGCCCACGCTGGAGCCCACGTAGATCAGCAAGGTGGCAAAGATGCGGTGGAACTGGTCCCGGAGCGAGGCTTCCGTCTCCTCTACCTCCAGGATCTCAATCAGAGCATGGACGATCTGCAAACAACAGCGTCTCAAAAGTGTCTGCGACCACTACACAATGCCTGCCCCGTGAGATTAAGTTTCATCCCAGTTCCATATATGCGCATTCCACTCCCTACTCTGCTCCGAGCGAGAACGAGAGGGAGACCGTTTTTACGTGGCAACAAAACTTGACCGCATGCACGCGCAGGCTCGTCCCTTTTTTGGGGGGGGGGATATGCTGAGCAAGCACGACCGATTTCTGTTTGCAAGCTCGGTCTTTACGTATGCACCCAAAATAATTTCAACCAAGCTTTCTCTTCTCTGCTGATGCGGTTGCACCTCAACTTGGGGCAGGTTATGGAACCCATAGATCCCCGTCCCCGAGAGAGGCGATTGTGGTAAACAATCCTGCCCAAGAATGCAATCCCAATGACCCCCCCCATCAAGGTTTTCTTTATATAAGCGCCAGTCACCAGCCGAAAACCTCGTACAATTGATGTCCATTTGTTGGAGCTGGTTCACGGCTGATTTGAGTCAACCCCTATTATTTTCATCACAAGAATCCACGAAACCATCGTGAGACCAACAAAAGACCTCCAGTCAGAATGAAAATTGCAAGTTGTTCAGATGAATGGTAACAAAAGTCTTCCTGTGTCAACATTCACCCTTTTCTTTATACGAGGCGCATCAAAATCAAAGGAAACCCAAGTTAGCTTCCGCCGTACAGTAAGATGATAGACATTTCAATGTGCTTAGATCAACACAAACAAGGGCTTTTGAATGAGCGTGTACGCTAACCTGTCACAGTGCAAACTTCACCTGCTAGTCAAAAATGCATTGTTATTCGTCCAACCGCAACATTGAGCACGTGGCGTCACTGGTAAGAAGAAAGTGAGGTCTTCCTGGAGACATGTAATGCTTCATTAGGGAATCTGCAGTTTTCCTGTAAATTACGGTTGAGTTTGGGTTTCCTTTCTTTCGCTACGCCCAGTAATTGGTCTCATGGCTGGTCTTGAGACAGGTCCCGTAGCTGCGGAGTGACGGGCCCAGGTCAGGTGTCTTACCGCCATGGGAGACAGGTGGGCCGTCTTGGAGAGGGTCTTCTTGGTCTTGGGGTCAATCTTCTCCTCATAGTGGACATTACGCATCAGACTGTCCATGAAGCTGTCGAAGAGGTGCTTCAGGATGACGGGATCGCTGGCAAGGGACTTCCAGCAGTCTTGGATGTGTCTGTCGGGACGGGGGAATATATTGCGGTTTTGTTCTGAGAACATTGTACCAGTGAACTTACTGAAACATTTCAGCGAAAGAGTTGAGGATCTTAACTGTGTTGGCAATGCAACCAACTCTCCTGATAATTTGTAACTGACAGGTCTCTAGAAAATTTTCTCAAAGATTCCAGAGTAATTTTTCCGAGAAAATTTGTCATTTCAACATTTCGAAAGAGACCCAGTCTTCAAATCAACAAGACTTTTTCACAGAACTGGGTATGCTTCAAAACACACAATCTCTTTGTTGATCCCTCTCGGCCTGACAAAAATACGGAAGAACAGTTGATGTCTTGGGAGAACAAACTACTGGCTTTACTAATTTCATAACCCTCAAGGAAAAGTCTTCCTTACACATCATAGGGCAGTGGATATTTCAGCAAGGTGTCAGTGACATTCGATAAGGAGTTAGATGCCAGTGTGCGGACAGCGCGCAGGGTACCGGTGCGAGTCTGCTGATAGGTGATGTTGATTAGCTTGAAGTGGACGGCCGCAATCATCTCATCCACCTACAAGCAAAAAATTAAAATACAAAACCAATTTCCACATACAGTACAAACCAAACAAGGTACTGGTGTACACTGGTGTCTCAAGCTTATGACATGAAGTGCACGGTCTTAGTCTTCCTGCGATCTGAACGTTTCATCGTCAGCTCTGTTCTTTTGGATTGAGTAAAACTGTTTTTGTAATCTATACACAATACCACAGTTTTTGCTGGAATGGAGCTGTCACAATGAAAGTAGTATTCTCATGAAAAATCACAGCAGAAAAATGGTTAAACCCTCTCGCAATCTGAAACATTGACTGGCAGTAACAACTTAAGGCCAAAGGGTGGATCCAGGGGGGTCAACAGAGGTCATCCCTCCATTGAAAAAGCCAAACAATATTTCTGTTAACCACATGCTGCTGGGTGCTTTGAAAAATGCAGTGCATACATACGGGCGATTTTCAAGAGTTTGAGTTTTCAAAATTCTTCAAAAATTCATCATTTCATTTAATGGACGTTTACACCCACATGAATGACTCTCTGGTTGCAACTCTTATCTGACAGGTGACCTTCACTGACTCCTGAATATTTCAGCCAGGCCTGCCGCCCTGTAAAGAGAGCCCAGAATAGTGAGGTATTGTGTAATTTCCTTTTTCCCCAGTGAATGCGAGTGACGTCTTCAAACGCGGCTGGATTAGCATGCAGCGGTGCTGTGTCACTCATCAATGGGGCCCTGGAGCACTTTTGTCCACGGTGCTAATCCGCGGGTGCGCTATGCCCAAAACAGTGGTACACTGTTTAAAAACAGTGACGGACTACCTTCGAAAAATGCAAGCCAAAAAATGATGGCAATTCCCAGCAGCAGGTCTTTTCTTCCAAGTACAGTCTTTCATTACACCTGTTGTCCCATTTCGGGCACCCCGACTCTGCGTATAAACCCATGGTGCTCAAAACGGGGTTCCCCGGCAGCAAATGGTTAAAAAATAATGACAGAAAGGCAATTTTTTGGGTCTTTTTCATTAACCTCATGTTCCAAGAGCTTGCAGAAAGCCCCAAAAATGTGACATCATCCTAAGAAAGGCCATAAAAGGTTAAATTAAAAAGTTCAAAAATCTTGAAGTCCCCAAAAAACAACCCCCCCCCCAAATTTTTTACTAGAGTCGCCCTTGCTTACATCCACCACTAGTTCCGTTCCTCTGGTCTTGAGTATGGTGTTCAGGACGACGCAGGCCCCACTGGAGCAGTGAGACTGGAAGTCAAGGAGGCCCTCTATCAGCAGATAGATGAAAGGTTTGAGGTGGTCTGAGGGAAGCTTCTTGGCGAGGGCCTGGGAGGACGAGAGAAGGGGGGAGAGAGGGGGGTGATTGGTGTTGAGTTGTTGTGGGGGAAAAGCTGGCATTCCGCCAGGATGACGTGGTCTTAAGACACAAGACTTGCACTTCTGTGAACAAGGTTCTAACCCCACCTTGGTTGAAATGACAGATGGATTTATTTCTCAATGAAATTCCCATTCCCAGCAGATTCTTCTGAAACTTGATTCAAATTCTTCAACTCATACAATTTCTCCAATTGTCTCCGATGTCATTTCTGTTTCCTTATTTCCTTAAGCTGTATGCAAATCTGGCTGTTTGAATGAACGCTTAAAAAACAAGTAGATGTTATTAACAATTACAGAATCATAATCAATTGGGGGAATAACACACCTCAATGAGAATAAGTCACCTTTAATACGTTTTCTCAGCAAATGTTTGGGAAGAGGCTACACAAAGCACAGTGACTCAAGCAGAGGCAAGTATTTTTTGGGGGGGGGGTCATTTTAAGTGACAACACCATTCTTCCCTTCATCATTTGGTGACATCTTTTTTGGGGGTCATTTTAAGTGACAACATCATTTTTCCCTTCATCATTTGGTGACATCTTTTTGGGGGGGGTCCTTTTAAGTGACAACATCATTCTTCCCTTGACCATTAATTTTGGTGACATCTAGTCAAGAAAGCATTTCTCCAAAACCATGCCTTGAAGTTCCCAGTCGGGCTGACCTTTGACCTACCTTTGAGAGATCATTGACCAGGCTGTAGAGGAGATTGGGGTCGGTGTGCGCCGCCCTCTCTCTCAGTACCGTCAGGGCTTCAACGACAGGATCTTGGAAGGATGACGTCTTACCTAACAAGAAATCCAAAAATCATAACAACCAAAACAATTCCACGGGCAAACTCTTATATTTCAAAGCCCCAACAGCAAAACATGTTAACACAATCCAACGATTCACTTGTTTCGTAGAGCAGGTGTCGTATGCAACACTTCGGGCAATAGACCACAGCTTTGTTTTCGAGTCCATCACAAGTCCTTTCACAAGTCCCTTCGCAAGGCCAGTCATAAGTAACAGGGTGAACAATGACAAAAGAATGCTTTTGTCAGAGTTCACTTGAATAGCTTGTGAATTGGCTCAAGACTGATGGACTTCCAGGGACTTGTGATGGACTAGAATACAACACTGATAGACCAAACGACACCTAAGCCCCTCCAATGTAAAATGGCCGGTCTTGAAGTACACATCATAGCATGTTCACATACCCAATATTCTCTGACATTTCCTTGTGCAATTATGACTTTCTTAGTCAAAGAAATATTAAGGCAAGGCTTGCTTTCCATCTATCAATCACTCAATCAATCAATCAATCACTCAATCAATCAATCAATCAATCAATCAATCAATCAATCAATTGCCGATCCACACAAAACGAGACGAAAGATCTTCTTTTTTTAAGCCTTAGAAATCAGGGGGTACAGGTACAATTTACAAAAATTTGACAGGGGAAAAAACTTTCTTTACCTTGGTAGAGAAGATCAATGCGAAGGATAATCTGAACGGATTGCACGGCATCTTCTCTGATCGTCAGGTTGGGATCCGAGCAACGGGGTACCAGTCGACCCACCAACATCCCCATGTTAGTGAAGGATCCGTTACCCTGGAAGTTCAAACCAGAAAGTTGCCTTTCCTTTAGTAAAACTTTCCATGAGTTTTCTGAACGACATTGATGGAGGCTTTTGTTACGTGCATCCAATTTGATTGAATTGGGAAGAAACAATCCAACTTACTGCATTCATATCGGTCACGTTTTCCAGGTAGAATTTCAGCAGGGTGAGGTTGGCGGCGACGGATCGCTGTCTCTCATGATCCTGGGTGGAGACTATCCAAGGTTCAAGATGCTGCAAAAACAACAACAGGGTAACAAAAAAGGGACTTGTGCCACATGTACACGGCTAGGTTTTACTGTGCTTTCTACGTAAGGATTCCTGAGGGCAACGATGTGGGATTTGTGGACACCAACACCCTTACTTTGCTTGGCGTTCTCTTTCACTAAAGGTTCTTATTTGGGGAAGCAGTGACGTATCCAGGTTTTGAGTCCACGGGCAGTACAAAGAGAACTTTTTTTTCTGGAATTTTTTTCCACAAGTAACACAATTTCCCCAGGGGGGGGTGCCAGTACCAAAGGGGGCCAGGACGCCCCCTGCCCCATCCCCGACCCCCGAACTGGATACACCACACTGTTCTTGCCAACTTCTGCCCGCCTCACAACAAAACATTCAGAGTGCAGACGGGTATCAGCAGTACATTGCATAGGCACGGGGGGGGCCAGGTAAACAAAACTAAAAGATATGAAAAAAAGAGAGGTGATCAGAGAAAAGAAATCTTGAAATTGACCCCTCTTTACTGACAATGGTTTGTCAGTTCACTGCTGATGAGTGTTCCCCCCCTCCCGGAAAAGTCCTTTGCCCTCCCCCCCCTGGATAAAATCGTGGTGATGCCCGTGAGCATATGACTGTCCTGAAAGGAGAAATATTTCTTTCAGGTGTGTGTAAACAGAGATTCGCCATTCACCTTGAAGAGGTTGAGAAATCCCTGGGGCGTCAAGTCCTTGCGCAGCACCTCGCAGAGCAGCTCGTGGAGGCTGCGGAAGGACGCCCCGGCCAGCGCCTCGTTCTCCCGCACCTGCTCCTCCTTCACCTCCTCCTTGCCCTTACCCGGGGCCAGGAGACCCTCCGGCAGCTTGAAGAGGCACTCCACGCTCGTCTTGACCAGGTCGAAGGTGTCGGCGTCGTTCAGGTGGGGCTCCAGCTTGCTGAGGGAGGAGAGGGTCGCAGGAAAGTCAAGGAGGAATTGGCCAGTTGAGATCGAGACCCTAGACGCGATCATTTGGAAGTTATTCTGCATAGTGGGTCACACTGCACCTTTGTAACAGCTCTGTACTTCGTGTGAATTAAATCTCTATCTACTGGAAATTACCCTTAAAAAATCTCACCCATATAAATTCTGTGACTTTGTTTTAAGAACAATTCTATGCACTTCTTAAACTATGGATGCTTTTAAAATGATAACTATTCATCACTCTCGAAAGTCAAAATGAATTTGAAAAGCACCGAACAGTTCAACAAAAACTTAATTCCAACCTCATTAATATTTGTTCCGTGCACAACTGGGTTAATGTTGCATCGTGACCATTGCTTTTTCCAACAGAAAATGCACGTTCCTATATTTTGTAATTTCCGAGAGGCTGAGAAATAAATTCCACACGGAATCGGACGGCACTGAAAATTGAAACTCTGCACGTGAGCACTGTCTACAACGCGTCTCTTCGGGCTGACAGGCCGACAATCGGCCGGGCAGATGAATCCAAGTTTTCGGACAAGGATACACCAAGGTAGCGCAGGACTGCATAGCCAGGCTCCTGGTCTCGTTCTGAAGCTCCTTGGTGCTCTCGGCCTTCATGTAGCTCAGCATGTGGTTCAGCAGCTCCGTCTTCTTGCTGAAGGAGTAATTGCGCTTCAGGTGGTCGGGGTGGAGGGCCTTGCCGATTAGATCCACGGCACGGATCAGGTTCTGCCTGACAGCCGTGTCCTGTAAAGGACAATTACTAACCAATCATAAGACAATCACAATCAGTTCATGGCAAATCAAAGCCCATTGCATGGCAATCACAAGCTGGTCATAAATAAATCACAAAGCAGTCACGAACCAGACATCAGTCTATCACAAGTCAATCACAAACAAATCATTAGTCTATCACAAGTCAACCACAAACCAATCATAAGTCTATCACAAGTCAATCACAAACCAATCGTGTGTCAATCACAAAGCAATCACAAACAAATTGTACGTAAATTCCTAAATCAATCCTAAATCAATTTCAAATCACAAACCCAAGTTAATGCCAAGTCTATCAAAAATCACAAGTTAATGAAAAGTCAAGCTCTACTTTCTTTAACATTGCAAAATTCTCAACAATTTCCCTTGGATTTTAAGATGCCAAACAGGTTTTGTCCAAGGTTCAATGCAAGCTGGACTAGTCATGCATGCTTGTGTGTCACCTCGTGTCACCGAGGACTTCACTGAGGACTTCCTATTGTGTCTGTATAGTGTGCAAAGGAGGACAGGCTGCAAACAGAGGACCTCTTGTCTTCTTCATGATGTTCCTTTGTTCCACCTCATCAGCGCACACCACAGACAAGCACTATCATTCCCTCACTTACCTTGACATGTGCAAAGTGTGGGTTGATGTTCCGCAGGATGTTAGCCTCCACTCGAGACGCTATTATATCACTAGGAGCAAACAGAGTCAGGTAGCCGTAACACAGCATGACAGTGCTCTTGATTCTCTCCACGTCCGCCTCCGATTTATCCTGGAAAGGAGACCACAGACTTAAGTTCACCACAAGAGAAGTTCCAGTTCAATTGATACGCTCTGTCAAACATCAGTTAGTGAAAGTTGTGAGAGCCCCAAAAACGAATGGACACACAACGCTAAAAACGAAAAGAGCCAACAAACTCAACACAGCTACGATGAGATGCGACCAACAGGTAAGTACTATCGTTACCACATCACACAAAATGGACTCCTGACGAGTGGCTACTCCACAGGCCAGAAACATGAACTATAATTCAACAAAATGTTGCCATCTAAAGGCCACCGTAACACTTCATGCAGTTTCTACAGGGTGCTCGAGTTATTGCACATAGCAGTAAACAGCCGTTACTAATAATCACATCAAATAATATGATACGTTTGGATCAAAACATCGACTACAACTGTGTCACAACTTGTTTCATCACTGTCTCATTCTACAATTAAAAAAAAGGAAAATTAGGCATAAAAAAGTCTGTGGTTTCTGGTCAGGGTTGGCTCCCAAACTGGTGTGGCGATGTAGCTTTTTTTTTCCTTTGTTTTTTTCCCTAGAAATGACGTACACATACATGTTCTTGTACAAACATACCGCCACTACCGACACTGAAATAGACGGGCCCCCTCACTATTTACTGTTAAAAAGCATTTTCAGCTTGTAGATGTACACAGGACACATGACCACCTCATTTGTCTGGTTCCAAGATGTAAATGTACAATACAGAAATGACATTATCTGATAAAGAGTGTCCGACTGAATGTATGGGGGGCCTAGAGAAACTCCTTTACTGCACATATTACTCAACCGCACCAATCAAAAACACATTAAAATTAAGCAGCAGCAGGATTCTAGTCGATTGAGCAAGTTTGGCAGCTTTTGGACACCGTACTACACCAAATAACAAACTTTTTTATTTTGCCAACGCACAGGTCTATGGCAATGCGCGCTGACCAGAAACCGGAGACAATTATTTTTGGGGGGGGGCCTTATTGGTGCTTTGAAGTCAGAGTGAAAAGAGTTCATCCAGGTGAACTACAAACTACAAGGTACCATTTCACACGATGCACAGTGCAGGGAATAATCCATTTGTACAAAATGGCGTGAACAAACTTTTCACGAGGAGCCGACAGGCACCAAAAGGTCATGCCTATTCTGAGCACGTCACGCATCTAAACACAGCATGCTGATTTCACAGCAACAAAACATCGACACGAGAAGGGTTCGCGGATAAGAACTTACAGAGAACAAGCCCTGGTTCTTTGGGGAAGTGATAAAATGAGACAGACGAGAGAAAGAGTTGAGAAATTAGGAATGCCAAAGCAAATGGCCAAAATGATGCCGAAGGCCGAATACTTCTGCCAATGAGGTTCAAATTCACTACTCTACTGGCTTCCTTGTGTCCTGTCTAGAAGAAAAAAGCATTTCTTGTTGCTTTCAGGGTTTGAAAATAAAAAATAGACGTGAAGATGCTCTCTGGAAGGAGCTGACAAGTTAACAAACCTTACACCTACACCGGGCTCAAACTGTTGCAAATTTAGCAGGAGATCGAGAAGACAAGAGGGCGTATTCCTGGAAACCCAAAGACTCACCTTGACCAGTCCAAAGAAACCGGTGGACTTGCGGGCCATGTCCATCTTGGCCACACTCTCCAGTTTAGCCAGTGCGATGTCCAGATGGGAAGAGGCGCAGAATCCCAGTCCGTAGGCACAACCCTGGGGAGGGGAGAAAGATAGAATGAGAAACGGATACAAACAACAGAAATACTCAACCACTACAACAAAGCCTCAATACCAGCCAACCTAACGAATGAGTTATGAGTCACCAGGGCCAGTTTTGAGTTGAGAGCCTTCCCAAGAATCTTGCAGGGTGTAAAGCAACAAGAACTTCAACCACTCACATGAAAACAGTTGTCCGAGATTTTGCTGACCGTGAACGCCGTGAGAGTCGAAGCCAACGGCAAAATGTGAGGGACAGTGACAGCTTAAGAAATAATTCTTCTAGGGTCGTTCAAGTGCGACTATGCTTCATGTGTGCATTGTTAAAAGCAATTGACTATTGGTCAAACAATATACTATATGCCCAAACTTCCAAAATATGGTTCCGAGACTAATTCATTCAAGTGGGATCCACCCACGTTTTAGCTCCTGCAATCCTTCTCCAGATGAGGGATCTGAGGGTTTTTGGGAATAACTAACGACGGTGACAATGACCCATGACGGAGACGACAACGACGCTGATGAGGACGAAGACGACCCTGCCAAAAGACAACGAGGGAGAAGGACGGTTGACTGACCTCTCTCTCCAAGTGGTTACTGTGTCGGACCGAGGAGAACATGATGTCCAGATGCTTCTGAACGAACTGCGTGTTCTTGACTTTTCTCATCACCACACCCAGACACTTGTAGAGAAAGTTCTATCCCAAAACAAAAGGAGATAATTAAGAAGAAAACTAACACAGTCTGACATTCAACGGTCGTGTTCAGACCTTAATATCTCGTATTGTAGAGGCAAAACAGAGAGGCGACGCTAACCTTTTCCTCGGGCATGTCTTGGTAGAGAGGTAGGTGATCGCCGAGGGCCGTGCCAATTTCACAGTGCCAATCCTCTTCCTCTATGGTATCCAGAGACTTGGACAGCAACTTCAGGGAACAAAAACCAAAAAAAAAACAGCCCGCACGTCACAAACTGAAACCACAAGTGTTCCACGGAGCGGTCACCAAGGCGACGCTTGGTCTCTCCGATGTACAGTTTGCCACAGCAATGACATGTAATGCAATGAACCCCATTACTTGTATAAAGGCATGTATGATCACCGCGTATTCTGTATCTACCGCAGGGGCCGACGGCCGATGGGCCGTTAACTTTGTAAGGGCAGGTGTTACATCTGGGGCGCTGACAAGGGGAATTGCTGCCTGCTCTTGACGGCGAGACAGAATCTAACTGGGAATGCACAACCATGTCCCCGACAGAAAGATCGTGCCTAAACGTGCAAATCAGAGATTTGGTGAAAATGGAAGCCGCATCATCTCCGAGTGTATAAAAATGTTTGAGAAGAACATTACGTACCGGGATGTTTCATGGGTGGTATGCGAGAACGAGGGGGACGCGATCATGTTGCTTGGCCCCGATGTAATAATGTAATAATTCTGTGATGGGCTTGATAAACAAATGACAAAATCCCTCACCAATTTGCTTGGGAAAAACAAACATTATTTTGTATCTTGTAATGTCACTAAAAGACATACTTTTAAGAGCAAATCTTCCCACGACTTCTGGGACCACTTGTTTTCGTCGTCGAGATTTTCTGTGCCAAAAGAACAGAATTGGAAAACTAAGCAGTTGAATAATATCCAAATACGGAATAAATGTTTACTTAAACTACACATTGTTTGCAGCCCCCCAAAAATGAAAAATTAACTAATTTCATTTCAATGTAAAGATGAGAAATAATTCATGACATAATAAGATCCCAAAATTAAAACTTGCTTGACCCTAAGCAAGCTGGATTCGAACCTTTCACCTGAGAACCACAAGTCAAGTGGTCTCACCTCAAACCAATCTTCTAAGTCTGGATTTGAGTTAATGGATGACAGTATCACCAACCACCACCACGGGTTCAATAAAGCTTGGCCCGTGACAAACAGGGTTCGAACCCCTGTTACAGAAACGCAAGTACAAGTGCTCTCTTCCTCCCACCCACCTTCTAGGTATTGGATGAGTTTTGGGATGACGGCATCCCACATGTCCACCAGCGCGTCATGGATGTTGGGCGACATCGCTAACATCAGCTTCAGCACGTGGATTCCCCGTTTACGCCCGTTGCCCGGTCGTCCTGCCATGACCTGCAGAGACACAAAAAGTCCAACACACGCGAGTTTAATCAAACTCGATTTAACAAAAATAAAAACCTACCTCTTTATTTATAGGTTGTATAAAGTTTCACTGTTTTTCCTGCTTTTGGCTTTTTACAAATTTACTTATTGTTGCTTTGTGTTCAATTTTTGGCACCAGGAGACAGACCATCTCAACATCTCCTTCCTGACTGATGGAAAGTTTTGGCACTTTGCCAGAAATTTTGTTTACTTACACGCCAAAAAGTCTTCTCCATATTGAATGTGTAAAATATATATTTGTGTAAAGTACGAATCAATTTTTGAGGCTGTGTGGGTTTAAGACGCATTCCAAGTGGATCCAGGAGTAAATACAAGCTTGTTGGTCAGGGGTAACAATACACTATGCTGACCAGTTCTAGGGCTGTGCCGAATATTACCGAATATTTGATCGATTGTTGAATATTCCAAAATTATTTTTCGAATTTGAATATTCGAATGCAAAAGTCATGAAAGGATGGGCAAATTTTCTTTTGTTTTAAATGAGAAAAATTGCACTAATTGCAAATGAAAAGCATTGGAAATCTTACAATGATTTAAAAAGTAAATTATTCATTAAACAATTTAAAAGGAACAGAAATTTTCAACAGGGCAAGAAGTCTTGTTCATCTTTTCAATCTTCCTAAATCGTGGCTGGAGATACTCCTAGATGTGAGAAGCTATTGTACTGATCATAATGTACACTTATGTGTGTTATTGCAACTGATTTTGTACATGGTTTGTTCATCAACAGTCTGCCGGTCGGTACCAACGAATATTCGGATATTCGATCAAATTGAAGGTCGAATATTCGAATAGTGAATTATTGGAATTGACTCAGCCCTAACCGGTTCCCAATTAAATGCACTACAGGAGTGCAGATGTCATTTGTAAAACTGCTCACCATTAGCCTGGCCATGAGAATGTTCGGTTTGGGCAGGCTGCTCAGCTCCTCGTAGAGAAGGCGGTAGTCGTCTGCCTCCTCATCACGCTTCTTGGCGCCGATGAATGCTAGGCTCTGGCATAGGGTTCCCATGGCGTCGGTGTGCTGCGGCTGAACGATGAACTCCAGCAGGAAGGGCCACAGGACCTGAGCGACAAAGATGTTTGTTTGGTCCGACTTGGACTGTTTTTACTTGAGGCTTTGAAAAGAGGTGCGCTTTAACGTTTTATCAGATCAACCACCGATCAATGTTGCTTGGAGAGTGGTAACCAGGCTATAGTTTGCAGACAGATGACTAGGGAAATTCGACCGGTGGTCACCAAAAGGTGATCACTCGGACTTGCCCTAAAATCGTCAGGGTGCTTCATGGCAGATTTTTACTTCATTCAAACTTTTACAAAATACAACATAAAAGTTTTTGTTCGTGTATATACTGCCCTCTAGTGATGAGAACATTCATTAACTGTAAAGTGAAGGTAATCAGGTGCCAATTAACACATTTTCTGCACATTCTGTTGACACTGGTTCCATAAAATGAGACCAGTTTAGATCCTCAGACTGGCTCAAAGCAAGCGGCAACTTATAGCATATTTACCAGTAATAAAACCGTTGACAAAAAAAGCACTGAATTTGGTTTACTACCCAAAACCCTGACAGTACTGACTTCTCCGAAAGGCTGGGGAAATGCCATGGTCAGCAATGTGCAGACAGAATTTTTGACTTACAGATTCCATGTCAACGACGGTGGTTGTGATGAGATTCATGACGTTGTCGCACATGGCGCGCAGGGCGGCATTGGTGACCTGGTCCGGATCGGCTTTCTCCTTCTTGCTCTGCAGGGTCAGAGAGACGACAGAAGACAGACACACAGTTGTGCATTGTTACAGATACAGGAAACAAAGTCTCGTGAGATCTGCCGTACAAATCAGCTATTCCGCTCAATTTGCAGAGTTTGTGCGTAGTAACTGACTTTACGGAACTGAGCATTGTTCCGCTCAATTTGCAGATTTTGTGCGTAGTAACTGACTTCACGGAACTGAGCACTGTTCCGCTCAATTTGCAGATTTTGTGCGTAGTAAATGACTTTACTGAAGTGACCACTGCTTCATCGAGACTCTTTGGTCTACATGAAGTGGACACCTATAAGTTCCCCCTCTCATCAATAATTCATACCCATTGCCTTCACATGCATTCCACCCTCCCACATCTTAAAAACCAGAACCTGAGACTTTGGTCCTGAATCCACAATGCTGCACATACCGTCTGCTGGATGTCGTTGAGCTGGAGGGCGCACTGCTTGACGACAAACTCAATCATGAAGTTTCCGCCCTCCAATTCAAGGTAACCGTGGTGGGCCATGGCGATGACAACTTGAGCGAATATCTTCTTTACCTGTTGACACAAAATGTTTTATAAAATCCACAGCCATAACACTGGGACGTTGGCAAAAACAGAGGACACGTTTCAATCAGCGTTCTCGAGGAAATCTGAAAACCAAATTTCGTGACTTTTCCTGGACTTTCCAGGACGAAACTGTGATAATTTCCATGACATTAAATGCCAGTTTGCAACTACCATGGACTTATGAGGACATTTATCATTATTCCGTAATCACATCCAAAGGAGGCCACCCAAAGAAACCCTCCATAATCCCGATCTCCATAACTTTTCCTATGACAACAGCAGTCGAGACACCCCCTGTTTTTGCAATTTTTTCCACGACTGTCCAAGACAATTTTTCCCCAAAAGTTTTCAAGATTTTCAATGACCGTGGGAACCCAGTCAATGCATAGAAGTTTGTATAGAAATATTTGCTCAATTTGTAATGGCATACACAGGATTCTGACCAAGACGAAGCTGTTCCAAGTAAAACTTCCGTACCTAAAATCTAAATCATTTTAATATTACATATTATTGGATAAAACTAATAGATAATCATCTTTTTAACGACAACCCTCAGCATTTTTAGAGTAAGCCTTATTGCTCATACCGCATGAGTGATTTCGCACAATGGTAGAAAGGCATTGTGGGAAGGAAAAAGGAGCAAACACTGCCCTCTTTTTCCTTCCCACAATGCCTTTCTTCCATTGTGCAACATCACCCATGCTGTATTAGCAATAAGGATTTACTGTTCCTTCATAAAAAGTTTTGGAATGTTCACACACCTTGTTGCTCTGATCGGCCAACACTATTTTCAGCCCGGACAGCACGAGAGATTTTTTGTTTTCCATGTGAGGCCCTGCAAAGGAAAATACAAAATTGACCATTATTAGAAGCAAAAGATAACAAACATCCTAACAGATTCAAGCTTTCATCACTTGCTTGTGTGTAATATTGCCTAGCTCTAAAATATCGGCTCATTTCTCCTGACGTGAAAAATATTTCATGATAATAAAAATGTCAGAGCATTTATAAGATGTCCAGTATCTTGCCATTTAACGGTGGCAATGTATTATCATTATCCAAGCTCGCAATATCTGAACATTCCACAGACCATCTCAGCTCCCTGGGGAGTATAAAAGGCCAAGGTTGCCATGTCAGACACAAACAGCTATACCCAGCAAGAAATGAGACCGAGGGGTACCCCCCAACATGTCCAATCCCTATACACATTCCAGACTATTGTTACTTAACACATCCCCCCCCCAAGATGTCTGAAAGGAATTCCCCAGATTCCTGCGAGACAATGACCAACACAAAGCAGGGGGGGTTCTTTCCGTCTCATACCTTGCTGCATATGCAAACAGCTAAATTCAATAACCACATCTGTCCCCATAGGTACCCATTTACTCCTAGGTGAAGAGACACACATAGAGTAAAGTGACCTGCCTAAGGTCACAACATGAAACCACCTGCCGAGATTTAAACCCCGAAGCCTACGAATAGAAGTTACAAACCCTAACCACATGTTATTCCCTTTGGTTGGAAAAATCTACGGTTACTGATTTTCCACAAACGCAGGGTCTGTTATCCCCTGTGGGAAGATGTTCATCAGTTTATAAAAAACTCTCACAGGTTTCACACAATTGAAAAGGTGGGCATCGTCTCTGCTGCTCCGGATGGGACTTAAATGTCTTAATAGGTTTGAGTACAAAGACTCTTCCACTGGTTTTCTGCACAGTGCAGGATTTGTTAGGATTTAGGAAAGTTCTCAGCCAAATCTGGCTTGGGAATTAAGATAAAGAGACAGGGGTGCCAGCCAGGTTCTCGTCAAGAGTCCAAAGATAAGGAGCATAAATATAAACTTGATCATGTCCTGAAATTTGTCGATAATTTTAGATAAAAAAAGAAGCCAGAACTCTGGCTTTTGCAATGAAAACTCGCATGCATGAAGGGAACTGCGTCAACCTGGAAAGGAAAGTAATTTTACATCCCGAGTACGCCAATGAGAAGCCCTTGAAGTTTTTGAACGCGTTGTCCATTTTTCTTTTCTTCTTTTTTTTTTCATCCATACCGGCGGAATTGATGAGTTGCTTGAAGACGGCCAGAGTGCCGATGCGGACCTTCTCGTTGCCTTCGAGTTTCTGCAGCAGATAGGCCACCACCCGGTCGGAGAAGGAACGGGCCACGATGGCGAAGCAACGGAGTAGCTCGTTGTGATTCTTCATGGTCAAGGGGTGGTTGAAATCCGGTGGGACGCACACCTTCCAAAGGATCAATTTGGGAGAGTTAGTTGTAAAAATATTCCATCTGCATACACTCTCAATAGCTTTTAACAATCTATAACCTTTAAAGATTTGTGAACAGTCATCCCTTAAGGAAGAAACTTACACACTGTATGATGAAAATGCGAAATGCTTAGATTGACCGAGCGAGGTAGCTACGAATTAATCGGAATAATAACCTGAATTTACCACAAAAGACATCCTCTTTTAAAAGACTGTCAATTCAATTTTGTTCAAGTTTCATATTCCTTAAAAAATCATTTTTAGCAGACCAAACACGGTCATGTACTGAAGCCAATTCTGCCCCGTGTTCAGGTTTGGCTTATGGGCTTGAGCCAAACTCCATCTCTTGGCCAAAACAACTGACGTTTTTAACTCTGAACCCAATTACTTTTGCAACCACCTGTTATACCTTAAATTCTCTAAAGGTGGAGTGCGTGGGTCCCACTTTGTGGGGCCAGAGGGGGAGGACGACGGTTGTTGATGTTATCTTTCATAGCTGGGCATGCATAGCGTTTAGTGTTGCGTTTTTAGTAGTGGTCTCGGAGGATGGAGGGAAGGGAGATGTGTCAGAGATGGTGCCAGTTCAGCATTGCCCCGGGGGAGGCATATCTTTGTTTTC
This sequence comes from Acanthaster planci, assembly GCF_054643075.1. NCBI lineage: Eukaryota > Metazoa > Echinodermata > Asteroidea > Valvatida > Acanthasteridae > Acanthaster > Acanthaster planci. Next base: position 1,467,296 of record NC_141782.1, read on the forward strand.
TCACCTGGGCATGAAGTGTGTTCAGTATGGTCTCCAACTGTGCTTCCAGCATGGTGCTTCCGTCGGCAACGGCTGATTCTAGAATCATACACAATCCCTGTCGGGAAATAAAAGACCCCACTTTAATTGTACACGCACTTCATCCATGTCACTTTCAACATCGGTAGGGTTTGTGAGTACGATCATTCTTGGCTCGTGATCTACACTGAACAAGAATCAACTATTTCGACTGTTTAGTTTAATTCTCAAAATGAAACGTTCTAAGGAGCAATGCCTGCCTCGGCAACATTATGATAGATACACAGCGTCGGACCTAAAACTTGAATTCTTGATATCGGTACAGTTTACACCATGACTTACAATCATTCCACTTCCTTAGATGTTTGAAAAAAGTTTTAAAAATCAAAACACTGACGCATAACAGGCATCAAAATATCATCAGAATATTCGGACTGTTCCACTAACTTAGACTGCCTGTTTAATTTCAGAAACTTTGCGTGTGACAAAAGTCAAAACACCGAGTTATGACAGGCATCAAAGTGCCGTAGCACTGTTCAAGTAAAGAGGCAACTGCAAGAACCTGTGTGACGAAGAAGGGCTCCGGATGTTTCTTGTACAAGTTGAGGACGGACGGTATCAGCTTGGGAACCTGCTCCTCCAAGCGTTCCTGGAGGATTATCTTGGACATGTGGCCCAGCGCTTCCACGACCATCAAACGCAGCTGCGAGACAAGCAGAACAATCACACTCATGGGTTTTTGTCAGATTCGTTCCAATGCAAATCAATGCTGCTCAGTGGATGATTCAATGCATGAGGAAAGAGTTACTTGGCAGTGTAGTCAGACTCAAATGGAGTTTTACAAGTTTTATCTGTTTTGATGAACACCTTTTTCGGGGTAAGGACCCCTTAAAAAAAGTAGTTTGTCTCCGATCAAATTGATGTTTTGAAACCGATGCCGTGACACGGCTTTTTTTTCCCCCTTCCAGGGATGCACTATACGGACAATGGCAGACACGTTATCGAGTTGTGGGACTAGACCAGCTTCATTATGATTATACGCTGACAACAAATAACTTTGTATCCATGGTCTGCTATCATTGTTCAACATCGATCTCGTTGGGATCTATTGCCCTGAGTAAAAGATGGAGCTGCCCACAAAAATGTTGAGGCAGTGTGCCAATAGAGGGCGCTGGTCAAGCTCTCGCACAGAAAAAAAAAAAGACTGACGCGAGCATGCTTCAAATCAACGCACGCACTGACTAGAGAAGAAAGACTTTTTGGGGGTGCCTAACATGCTATTATATGTAAGCCTGATCCCGCAAAATGAGTCTTTAGCGCAATTTTGCTCAGTAATTTTGTCTCGGTTTGCAGCGGAAAGAGCAACCTGGGATTTGGTTTGATGTCTCATTCAGTACAGCGTCCTGAAATGAGCGTTATAAAGGTGAAAAGTGTCGAGGGCTCCTATCGATTCATCTGGTGTCAGATTTCTTTCCCAGGCCATCGGCTCAAACGTGGCCCTGGCGACTTGCAACTCGTTTAGTTGGGCTGGGTCGACGCGGGCTCCCACCTTGGCTTCCTTGGACTGTTGCCAGGCATTGAAGATGTGGTCGAATGCGGTGAAGATCTGGGTGGAGTAGGTGGTCTTGGTGATGGTGGGGTCGGGGGCGCTGTCGATGTTGGCCACGTAGTCCTCAATGCTCTCACTGAAACGAGCCAGTGCTGTGAAACGAAGACCAATGGGAATGGAGCTACTTTAGGGCGACTCTTCCCAAAAGGACAGGGGCTGGCTCACCAGGGCATGGGGACACTTTCAAAAGAGGACAGCTGGTTTCAGCGGCTGATTTTGTAAATTCGAAACGAGCCATTTTGGTTGTCAGAAGTAGATAGGGCTTTATTTAACCCTAACTACCCAAAACCTGCCATACTTCAACAGCAGGTTTTGTGAGGTTTTGGCAGGTTTGGTACCGTACCTGAGGAACTTGTTGAATTTTGTGAGACCTGGGATGAAAGGCCCAGGGAGATGGTGTTGGATTCTGTGTGAGTTGGGACACACACGGGTCACTGTGTGCAGTGTCTGGCTTGCTGTACCAATTGTTGGACTATGCTTGATTTTGTCAGGTTTGGTACTGTTCAGTGCAAGTCATCCTATACTGCATAGACCCATCCATACCATATCACTCAAACTCCAACGGGCTCATTCTGTTGGAGTTTATCAGGTTTGGTACACCACCCTGCATGTAGAAGTACATTGACAAGTACATGAACCTGTTGGATTTTGTGAGGTTCAGTATGCTTTCTAGTGCAGGAGCCTAGCGGGCTAGGGTTAAAAGCGAATTTCCGGATGTTTGTCATCAATCCTATAATCAGTGTAGAAACTGCTCAGTCTTCGATTGTTTCTATCTTGGTTCTTGTCACTTTGCCCTTTCTGAACTATTTATTTGGATTATCATGTGCAAGTCACATGCCACTGTGTTGTAGCCCGATCACGAATTATTATGCACGCAGACCAGTCTCACAGTATCCCGTTTTCTGGACCTAATGACCAGGCTAAACCAGATCCCAACTTACCGTGCACACAGACCCACTTCATGTTGTCCTGTTTGGCCATGCCCAGCATGGGTAGCAGGGTTCCCAGGGTAGCCGTAAGAAATGGCACAAATCCAAAACCTGTCGGTAGGAAAACAGCCGTTCAGTGTTGTGCGTGAGTCCATCGCAACTTACAAGCCTGTTACAAGTTCCCTTCAAAGGTACAGTCACAAGTCCTTTGAAGAGACCGGTCATAGGCGACACGGTGAACAGTGACAAACGAATATTTTTGTGACAGTCCATTTGAATAGCCTGTGAATTGGCTTAAGATTGGACGACTTGAGATGGACTTGAGATGGACTTGCAGGAACTTGTAAGGACTCGACTACATGTACAACACTATACAATGGCCAGCGACAAAAAAACCCAAACCAAATATGATGCAGCTACAAAAAGAAAGCCTATAAAGATACACAGTGGTTGACTTGGAGCCTCTGGATGTCACGTGGCCAAAATAGCCAGGATTTGCAACTCCCGATCACAGGGTTGGGGGTTCAGAACCTATAGCTGCATACGTGTTGTGACCTTGGGTGAGCCACTCCACCCTAACTTGCCTCTCCCCACTTATGAGCATAAATCGGTATGTGCGAGGACGGCGACGGGTTGCTGTGTTTGATTGGCCATTTTCACCTAGCATGGTGGCATTCAAACAGCACACTCCCCAGGGAGAGGAAATGGCTTTTGGATTGTGTATACACATAGGCCGACGAGCAGGGATATCATAATATTAACATTTTACACTAACAATCTGTTGGTAATGAAATGAACACGATGTGTTGTCCCCCAAGTCAAAAATTGTCTGAAGCAAACTTGCAGCAGTCTTTTTAAATCTTCCGCTATTCTTCAAAATTTCCAAGGGAACCTAACTACTGGTACGTTTTTCCCAGGCTTGAATTTCCAGGGGGCATCGTGCCCCGTGCTAATGAACAGGACGTGTAGCTGGGCATAAAAACTACAGCCCCACCAAAATCTGAAAAAAAGAAATCCTCTGAGACCTCCTGATAGACTTTGCAGGGTCTAGGAGGGTTGAGGTTCAAACTCTGACAGCGGCTGGCGCCACGAAGGACAAAAAATTGGCCTCAAGTTACTCTGGTAAAAACTGAAAAATTGACAGGAGTGCCATCAAATTGATACTTCTAAGCAATTTTATAAGCATTGTCTAATTCACCCCCAAAATAAACAAATACATAAATATAAATTCAATTATAAAAAAAAAAACCTGCAATAAAAGTACAATGCTGAGAACTGTTTATGACAAATGAGGAAAAAACAGCACTGGAAAGTGAAACTCCATGAAGCGACAAAAACCTGTTTCACTTTTTCAAGTTATTTAGTTGACGTACACTCCACCTGTACAACACAGCCAGAAATGCAACAGGAATTCACAAAACAGTCAGATGACCTATGCAAGTTTATCGAATGCTTTGTTACAGAAATGCTTTCTACAACACATGCGGAAATGAAACCAATCACCCCAGACGAGAAACTACTAAATGGTTTTTGGTGTGTCATGTACAATAAATGACTAGCATGCATTTATTTTCTCTGAGGAATTCAACACTGATCATTAGCAAATTATTTTAAGAACAGTAATTAACACTCATCGGCAGTCATATTATTTTCTTCATTAAAATATGAAACTATACATAGCTTATACGTGCACTTACATGTAAATGGTTGGCCTGTTCATCAATTCTAATGTTACAAACAGTTCTATATTTGATCGGCATGCCGATATTTAATTACCAAATAATCCCCAATGATTTATAGCCAGCTGCAGGGACAAACATGTCGATGATAGATGACTATGCAATTTATATGATACGATTTGACCCACAAAAACATACTAGTTGGCTATTTCTGTCAAATTCAAGCTTCTAGAAATTTGTCACTTTTGGTGGCCAAAATATGCCCCAAGGCCAAAGAAAATACATCATTAACTTGTTTTGCCATGTGCACAATCAAATTTCCAAGTGAATGCGTACAAAACATTTTCAACTGGATACACATAACCAAATTTTCAACTAAATGCACACAACCAAGTTTGCGACTGAATGAGCACAGCCAAAATTGCAACTGTATGAGCACAGCCAAATTTGCAACTGACTGAGCACAGTCAAATTTGCAACTGACTGAGCACAGCCAAAATTGCAACTGACTGAGCACAGCCAAAATTGCAACTGACTGAGCACAGCCAAAATTGCAACTGTATGAGCACAGCCAAATTTGCGACTGAATGAGCACAGTCAAATTTGCGACTGAATGAGCACAGCCAAATTTGCAACTGTACGCGTACAAACCTAATAGCATTTTAGCAGCATACCAGATGGCTACAGAACGGAGACAGCACTACAATGTTTGTTACCAACGGTGTAAACTCACTATTTGCCGTGGCTAGGTTCGCCATTGTCTGGATAACGAAGAAATGCGGCAGCGTCCCCGGCTGGAATTTGCGGACCAGTTCCTCCATCACCTCGTTGCAGTACTTGTGACCGAGAGCCACCAGGACGCCGCTGGCTGCGGTCTGCCACTCCGGCTGCACATCCTGAAGTAAAACAAGAAACAAAAAACTTTTGGTTGATGCCAGATTCCGACCCAACATGAACAACTTCAGGTGCTCCTTGAAGCTCTTTTTAAAACCCTGTTCCTTTCCAAATGTTCCATTTCAGACACATCTGTCCTTGGTGAGAGCATGCACGTTCTATCCAGAACAGTATGCTTATTCATGTGAGTGAAGCACAAAGCCAAATCTATCCGTTGGGAAAAGCTGGTCCCTTCAGGAACATGCAGTGCTCCGAGCGAAATCATTTCAAGTTACCCAGATGATACCCAAAAGCTGATTATTAATTTCCGTGAGAAACAAAGGAATCTCTCAAATACCGGTCCAAAATGTCCACCGTTAATCTTTCCTGGTTTTTTTTTTCATGACCCACCACCAAGATGAGCAAACTGACGTTTGCCTAAGTGGTGTTACGCGACAGTCCATTGTTTGCATGCATGGAATGAAAACCTATGCCATCGTTAGCTTAGAGTGTCTCAGAACTGAACAGTTATGTTACACTGGTTGCCGGTTCTTTCCGTAACTGTGCCAATTTCTTGCGGAAGCACATCTTATCCTGAAAATGTGATTGTACACAAACAGAAACAAACAATTTCTGTCATTTTTCCCCTTCATGGCACGAGCCCTCTTCCCAAAAAAAGCCCCTTTCAAAATGTTTCCTCCTCTGAATATTGACAGCTTTTATTTGGCCAAAATATGTACGATGTTCCATCTACCTAATCCGTGCGTCCAAATGCCCACAGCTTGAAACTGAACAAACTCAAATGAGGTAATATATGAGACTCATGGGCCCTATCTTCAAGCTGCAAGTCGGCGTACCTTGGACGCGGTCAGCTCGTCCGAGGCCAGTTTGACCAGGTCCGGGATCAGCGGCTCCGGAACTCTGTCCAGCGTCTCCTTCAAGATGCGCTCCATAGTCTGCAGGACGACCACCCGATGGTCCTTCTGGAGCTAGGTGGGGTTTCAGGGAGAGCGTGATGCAAAACGGGGGGAGGGGGTGAGATTGGGACAGGAAGAGAAATTCACAGAGGGCGTCTTCAAAACCCTGTTCTCGTGTTGGATGAACAAGAGAACAGGGTGCCGAATGACGAGAATCAACACCCAAACATTTGTTTGCTAACAGGATTCTCACCCTTACCCACTTACTGGGAAGTGGAAGTAGAACATCAGGAACAAAGATGGCGGACATGGGCACATACCGCAAATTAACGTTAATTTTGTTGCATAAACTAGAAAGCCCTCACAATGGGGAAAACATAACCAAATGCTCATATACATGGGGGCTTGTGGCCAAGTGGTTGGGGTCTGTGGTTTCCAATCATAGGGTTGGAGGTTCGAATCCAGCTGCGGGCAGTATGCTGTGGCCCTTGGCAAGCCACTTCACCCCTGCTTGCCTCCCTCCACCCAGGGGTATAAATGGGTACCAGCGTTAGCTGGGGAAGCAACCTGCGAGGGACTGGCATCCCATCCAGGGGGGAATAGAAATATTCTCAGTCGTTTCATGGCTAGGAAACCGGAGATAAACACCGGCCTGATGAGCCAAAGTGGCTCCGACCAGACTTGCTTATACACATAAGCTGAAGGAGAGAATTTACCTCGACCATTTTCCATGGATATTTTGGGATTCAATTTATGGTACAATCATAAATATCACGCCACCTTTTCATTTAGTGTTAAAATGGCAACTGCCATCTTCCATTTTAGCACGGATGCGCTCCATTTGCACTTCGGCATTTGCAATAAAAAACCCAAGAACACTGTTTGGGAGTCCCAGCAGAGTGGGGTTTGGAATACGCCCAAAGTATTTGGAAAGAGGGGTTGAAACAGTGACAAGAAAGTAGTGCGACTTTCTTGAGGCTTTTAATATCTCAACAGAACACATGATCTCTCAGAAATGGCTCTGATTATGCGAATCTTGTATTTGGGGTTTTTGTTTGTTTGGGGGAGGGTGAACAAAGAAGTAAAAACGTTGCAATACATGAACGACCCAAGTGCTAAGAAATAGAGCATTTTCTGATTAAAAAATAATTCTGAAATCCAGAAGAAGAAAAAAAAAAACCAACCAACCAACAAACAAACACACACACCCCTGATGAAATGAAGGAACACTTGAAAAGCGGCAATTAACTTCACAAAACTATCAAGATAAAGAGGAATATTAGAACATGATGATGGGCGCAAAAAGCTGGGATTTGGTGAAGATTATATTGATAGAGCGTTGGAACCCAGTTTGTGTTAAATAAATTTTGGTGAGGCAGACACAGGCAGCTACAATGTCCACACAGGCTCTTGTAAAATGATACTGTAATTGAACCCTACACTGGTACCAAAGTCACCTGGTTTACTTTCACAGATGTTCAAATAACATTGGCATTGTGCCAACTTGGCAATGGAAACTGGGCTACTGCAAACATAAATTATGATCATTATCAGCTAAACAGCAAATTATGATCATTATCAGCTAAACGGCAAATTGTGATCATTATCAACTAAACGGAGAACATCAAGGGCCAAGGTTGGCATCCATTTTCCTGTTGAAGATAGCAACTTCCAAATAGACACATGTACATACATTTATTCAATTTTGAACTATCATTTATAACTGGCATTGTAAACATGGACAGTCCAGAACAGAAATGCAGTGGACTGACTGCAATGCCAGTCAAAAATCTACATGATATAAACATGTCCACTCCAATGTCAAAATAAATATATTATTTCATGTCCTCTCAGCCCCGTGTATTTTGCCCTACTCTTTACAAAATTATCCGACTGGCTCTTGTGACTTCCGTCTGGAGGCCACGGCAGCATTTTGGTACCAGCATTTATTGCAAAACCCAGGGCAGTGCAAAGTCTGCAGCACTTGACATAACGACACAGAGGATGATTTTATTATGATAATATGTGCGTTGTACATGTATGAGTGACTATTATATGGTTTGTCTGCACATGTTGAAGAAATGAATGCACATAAATGGATGAAGGACTCTTTTGCAACCTGCTTAAATGAAATGACTATCTTGTCAATGATTAAATATATCTCTCGACATGCCTTTCAGGGCAGGTCTGTGGTTAATCTTTTTTTTTTATTAATCATTTTATCACAATCCCCTAAGGTGGCGTACTTCGATGTTTCTATTGACTTTCCTCAGTGTTGACGAACCTCTTTGTTGAAATCAAAATTCAAATTAATTCAGTTACATTTAACTGCAGGTTCTATTGCCATCAAAGTACATTCTGTTGGACCTTTGTGAATGATTTCAGTGTCACCAAATTTAGTCTGATATTTAAAAATGGTAGCATCAGGATATCAGGCCAAAAAAACAGCAGAGTTTCCCATGAGGTGGCGCACATGAACCAATCTTACAAAATCAGACATGAACATATCAAATTTCTTTAAAAGTTGACAAATTCTGATACAACATACACCAAACTACAACTTTTTCAGAGAATTATTTTCTTATGTTGGGGCACTTTTTTGAGAGTTGATTACACACCACAAAAAAAGAGAAAAATTGGAAAATCAAGCCCCCATAGAATCTCAGTGACACTTTGTTGCGGGTGAGTAAAACTCCAGGCTTATGAACAGGAAAGTTGAGAGCTTGACAAAATTACACTTTTTGTAAAAAAACGGCATTGGAGGAGAAAAATCAAAGTACACTATTGTGAGGGGCCCGCCACATTACGGTACATCAACAATAACTACTCCCCCACAGTGTTTCCTTGACAACACATAGCGTACGGTAGATAGAAAAGGAGGCCATGTAGAACGACGTGCATCATGTGCATAACATGCTCAGGACGCCTGACGTACGTACTGCACAATTTCTGAGCATCATATGCATATGACCCAAGTTGTTCTGTGTGGCTTCCTTTTCTGTCTACTCATAGCGTACCTCACTCTTGGGTAAATCTGACCTATGACCTTTTGACTGACTGGGAAAAATATTAACACTGCTTGTTCTCTAACATCCACCATCATATAAACGCCAGGTAACTTATTATTCCACTTACTGTGAAAATCAATCAGACTTGACGACAGTTGGCAAAATTAGGGACCTGGCGACGATACAGTCACAGATGTAACACAAAGGACTACCCAGGGGAAATTTCGAAAGAATACCGATGTTGATGCCAAATTTCTGATCGCATATACAAAGTCTATAGTGGGGCATCAACTTTCCTCAAGCACCTTAGTCTCAGAATCAAGCCTTTCAAAATGACAATTGACTTCCACTGCAAGATGCGGAGTCAGGATGCATTATTTCTTTCCAGGGCTTCTCCAGCAACCTACCTTGCCGTGTTTGCGCAGGTAGTTGTGGCAAGAGTGCAGGACAAGCCCCGGCTTCTTCTTGCCGATGTTGACCAACGACGTGGCGATGATGGTGCGCACGCCCGTGTTCTTGTCGTATGCTGTATCAATCATAGCCATCACCATGGCTGGAAAAGTGTTTTTAAACAAGGGGAATAATACAGTTGATCAGACTTGTTGAAGACTAGAGAGCCTGAAAACCAAGATCCAATTGAGAATAAGTGGAACCCAGTTACGGACTTTTTTTTAATGTACCTTTTTAGAAAATCCCAAAACCTTCTTGAAATGACAACACAAGTTTTATAATTTATAAACAGTTTCCCATGGGCCAAATGAAACGGAAAATTTTGTGTTTCAATTCCACAGAGTGCATCTATGCTGCACAACTGTTTTTCTTGGAAAGAATTTCTGGACCATTAACATGATCAAAATCATATTCCTTGTACTCATACTCATAGGCCCTAGCCTAGGCAATCTCGATTGTCACAAAAACTGACAAGTTTACTCTAAACTTGTTTTAAAAAAAACGAAATGTTTGTCAGTTGCAATGAGGGTAAATATACATTCACATGTTCAGCTAGTATGTAGGCCCTATGTTTGCTTGTTTTATTTCAATTCAGTTCTATGTGCCATTCTAATTCGCACAAAAAGGAATTGCACTAAATTTTCACGAAATAGATGCACCAACCAGATCTCATTTTCCTTACCGTCGATTTGACCGCCTGTACAGAATCCTTCATCTTCTCCAGGTAACGGCATGATCATGCAACTCAGTGTCCCTGACACTTTGCTGGCTTACCGGGTGTTATTCTGAGGAGAAAGAATTTTTTCTGAGTGTTTTTTGCTGATCAATCCCTCGTTCCGCGAGAACATTAATGTACGGCGTATAAATTTACGCCTTCATGTAATGTAGGACCTATTGTGCATGTACATTCAGTGTCAGCTGACAACACTTCACGCCTTCACCGGTGATGTGGGCAAAAATCAGCAAGGCGTGAGTCTAGTCACGCGACCACCTGCAGGTCAACTCCCAGGTCAAACTTAAGTATTTGACGGCTGCACAGGAGACTAACTTTGACATTCGTCGTGTAGCTTTATTCAGGGAGGTGGTCTATTGCCCTGCCCAGAAAAAAAAATGAAAATGAAAAAACAAAGCGAAAGACATAAAAAAAAAGATTAAAGGAGGTGACGATCAGCAATGCACTTGGAAAAACCTCGAAATGGACCTCCCACGAGTTCTCCCTGGAAAGGTGTTAATTGCCTTTCCCTCCCCAGAAAAAAAATTGGGGGCCCATGTTCGGGGGTTACGTAATACATTACTATCTTTAAACTTGTTACTAATGGCACCGACTGTCGTCATTAGGATCGCACGTATACACACTACGAACATCTAACAAAAGAAACAGTGCACTAAGCGTCCATTGTTATTGCATCGTGCGTCTTTTGTTAGATGTTCATATTGCAGTACTTTCGGGCAGGTTAATATCATACATCGCAATTTATAAGTTTCACTTTCAATCAAGGAGGGTTTCAAGTTTGACTCGAACATGGGGAAAATCGGTTTGAATTTACTCTAGGATCCGTATCTCACATAGGGGTGTATAACTGATTGACTATGATTGACCTGATTGTATGGCAGGGGGCTCGTATATGGCAACTTTTCAAGGGATGTTCCATCCTGATGAATTCCAAAGTCTCGGTACAAGACTTCCTTTTGTAGTACATGAGTGTTTAAACGAGACAGATCTCACAAAGCCGCGACGAAATGCACGGCCGGATTAGTTTGAAAAGAATTGTCCAGTGGGGAAACAAGACAAGGCCCTTTTTTCAGTTGATTTCTTTCAGTTAAGACGAGTCAAGGCGTTCCTAACCACTGAAATCCTCATTTCTCATTCATTTGGTGTTCAACCGTTGGTTCAAATCTCCATACAAGGGTATTTTATTTTGGATGGATGCATTATTTATTCACAAGACAGGATTTATAAAGGGTAGTTGCCAATCAAAAAAATTAAGTGGGTGAAAAAAGGCTATCAACAACTGAACAAATCAATGCACAGAAACCACAATTTCAGGAGAAACGTTTTAATTTTATTTTTAAAAGTGTTCAAAATTTGCATGCCCTTTTCAGCGTCAATTTTAAGACCCCTTTTAAAAATCCTTAAGCTGCATCCGAGAAAAACGACTTATTAATTAAACAACATTTTATTTCAAAGTCATTCTTATGGTACAAACTGTTCATTTTTCATGTTGCAATTTTTGTAATGTTTACCACAAAACTACCCTTTCAAAAATGGAAGTCACTATTATAAGTCCAGTTTAATTTAAAATATGTGCTTTTCGTGCAACGCATTCGTAAAATCCAAAAAACAAGCACAAGCGTTTGAAATATTCGTTTCAGCTTTTAAAATGTTTTCAAAGAATTCTCAATAAAGGGGTATGATACAGAGACTCCGAAAGGGGGCCATTTAAGCCAGTACAAAAGATTGAAATTCTCCAAACAATTTGGTTCTTGGTTGATTGCAAACACATTTTTTAAAAACTTAAAAATTAAAAAAATAGCCGCTTAAAACATTTCCCCACAGCTACATATACATACAGAGCAAATTACTAAAAAAAAAAACACTTAGCAAGAATAGCACGGAAAGATACATGTTTTCTATGTGTGAGCTTCTAAGAAATGATTTTTATTTTAGTATATTTGCAAAAAGTGACCCAGAACTGTGGATAAACCAGCCATCAGAGTACCGAGCTCCTCAAAATGCAAACACAAAACTAAGCGCAGCATTACATCAAAACGAGTTCAAGCAAACTAAGACATCTATTGTTAAAAAAATAGTTACAACTTTTAAAATGTTAAAAAATATCAAAAGCCGATTCTAATTTTGCGGCAATAAAAATATAAATACACAAAACAGTCCCTGGGGGCCTTTTTAGTAGACCAGATTAGCCTTGTCGATTGCGTCTGTCCTGGCTGCGGCGGTGCGGGGCGCCAGTCGGCTGACAGTGACGGCCAGAATGACAATGACAAAGCCCAGCAGAACCATCACGGCCCCCATCAGCCACATCTCAAAGGAGCCGTCCCGGTCCTGGTGCATCTCTAGCTCCATGGGGGTCAGCGGCTTGGTCGAATCTGCATTAAGTGAAACGCGAAAGCAGAGTGTAAGGGATTCTGAAAAACCAAGCAGACTTTCCCCAACGCCGTGAAAAATCTTGTGCATATCGAGTGGTAGAGCCCTTTCTCCACAAAGTTCACACTGCAAAGATGACCACGGTCGCTTAAAACTGTAAGTCGACAAACTTAATTTCTCAAGAATGAACTTTTCCTGAATGATTTTCCAGAGAGAAATGCAAACCACTTTGACACAACTTATCGGGACATGCAACGGATCTTCCAAGTCTTCATGCCACCTCTGCACCATTGATTACTTCTGTAGATTCCAAAGTCAGTTCACGTACCGGAACCCATGTTCGCTATCTTCTTTTCGCACAGGACACCGGTGAAGTTGCTTGGGCAGGCACAAGAGTAGCTCCAACCGTCAGGTATGCAAACACCGCCGTTTAGGCACATGCAGTCATCTGTGTGACAAACAATACCGAAGTGGAATACCGGTCCAAGGACACCAGTCAACACCAGATGCATCTCAATTCAAGCACAAGGGTGCTTAGAGGGTTTTCTTTTCTAACTTTTATCCACACACTGGCTCTTCCTAAAATGTCCCCAGTGGTTCATTGTGATTGTTTAGTTATAACACCCCCGGGGTTTGCATTTATACATTAAATTGAGACCGAGACCAATAGAAATTGCGAATATCAGGCTGCTCAGAAAGTCCAATCAAATGGTCAATCTGCCAAAACTATCAAGTTCAAAAATCTTTGCACCGGTTTTAATACAAAATGGTTTCGTTGGCATTCGGAGTGTGGGAATAGGACTTTTCAATCCAAGACAGACCTTTACAGTCGTCTCAAAGCGACAGAGAAAGTCGAACTGATACATTAATTTCACGACAGAATAATCAAGACAATTTTGTTCGTTCACGTACCTTGGCTGACATCTCTCCTGTTTCTCTGATCTGTTGGGCAAGGGACAGAAAGGGAACAGTTGATCGATTGAAAACAGATGGCAAAATGTACTGGGGTCGGCACAAACTCGTAATAGAAGCTTGAGAATGTTCGCTTTACAGAGAAAAAAAAGGGGGCTGTACAAACTGAAGAGTTCCCCGAAATATCTCCCTCTACAAGTCTAGGCTACAGGGCGACGGGTCATTTGTACGGTCCCAGGTAATGGTGACAGCAACGCGTCATCTATCATTTCGAAAGTTAGTATACAGTAGCCAACAATGCGGCCCTCGTTACCACGATTTGTTTCCACACGAGAGTCTTTAAGTAAAAAGGACTCGGTTAGATAGTTTGATAGGTTAGGATATTAACATTCAATCGGCAGGAGAAGCAAGGAGTTTATACGGCAGAATTTTACACTTGATGGCGAGGTTAACACTTTCAGCGGTTTCCGGCTACGTTTTGAATCGATTAGTCGGACTGTTTTGCACCCGAGACCACATTACCCAACATCCTTTGCATTCATGTCTGAATTGGACAGCCGAAGGGGGCAGGCTACAACTTCCCTGTTTTGATGCAGTCACATCAGGGTGAAAAACCACAACCACACAACAGTGCCCAAAACCGAAAGTCAAGGATGGCAAATGGACAAAGTGCATCAGTGTACATCACCTACACGATCAGACAGCCTGCATGTCGATGACGTCTGGCTTTGTTCCCAAGTACGCTCTCCTGTGGAGCTCGAAATCCGTCATCCGAGATAGCTCCGGCAGGAAAGCGCACGCGCGCAAACAAAGCGCGACATCATTGGCACGTGGGCTCGTCAATAAGGGGGAGGGAGGGGTTTATTCAAGAACATCTACCGAGACACTCACTGAGACAGAGGTACTCTGGAGGGTCGGGTCTGTAATAGCAGTCCTGGTTTGCAGGGCAGGGGTTGCTGGCACAGGGGTTGCCAGTGTTATTACCTGCAAAGACAGACCAGATAGCGAAATCTTTGAAGATAAAAAATATCAAACTTTTCTGTTTTTTTTCAACAGCCTCTACAAACCCTGCCCTATCCAAACCCGCGGCCACTGTCATCTGTCAGTGTCGTATCGTATTTTTTACATTTTAGCCAAAACAGAAAAACGGGTAAGGTTTGATACCGTGGTAAGACTTTTAAGTGTTGCTGGGTTGATGTTGGGAAAAACAGTGGATTTTCAGGAAGTTACAAATTGGTCGACAGGCTCAACTTTAGTACGAACATCGAGTGGTCATGCAGAATTAGCCATGTTAATAAAAACAGGAAGGGGGGTTGGTTAGTGGGCGGGACTAGGTACCTGAGGTGACTGTGATCGTGAATGAGCAGATGGCCTCATTTCCGGCCGGGTCGGTGAAGGTGTATGTAATCACACTGACGCCGGCTGCAAAGAAAGAGTTCGGGTTGTCGCTGCGGGTGACCGAAACCGAGCCCGAGTTGTCCGAGGCGGACGGCTCCGACCAGGGCACCGACACGCTGCTGCTGCCGGCTGGCAAGACCTCTGTGATGTCAGATGGGCAATTGGTGATTGTTGGCGCTTCCGTGTCCACTGTAAGGGTAAGATATTGTAAAAAGGCGTCAATGTTTCGGAGTCTTATCTCTACCTAGCTGTGCAAAATTTTGAAGGGACTTTCCCTGACCACTGCACAATACAATCTTTAGACTAATCGTTCAAGAAATGACAAGTCCTTCCCCTAAAGTGGATGGGGCTCCACCTCTCTCAATTCAACAAAATCCTCAGATTCCTGACGGATTTGTCGAGGATCTGGGAGGTTGGTTAGAACGATTCCCTCTTCCTAAAATGTAAAAGGGATTTTGGGGCCGAAGAAACTTTCTCTGAAAAAAAAACAGAACAGATTGGATAAATATCTCCAGTATGACATTTGCTATACACCGAGCAACCCCATAAAAATCAAGATTAAACTATTTTGTTGAAATCATTGAAAATTTTCCACTACAAATTTCCCCTTGATAAAAAAGCACATTTTGGTCAGGAATGGGCAAAAGATATGAGGCGGAATCGTACGTATGATGCTGACGCTGAAGGTACAAGTGGCCTGATTGCCGGCAGCGTCCGTCGCCGTGTAGGAGGCCGTCGTCGAGCCCACACCCAGGTTCACGGGTGGAGCGAGGCTGCCGGTCACGGTGGGCGGGACACCAGAGTTGTCCGTGGCGGTGGGCACCGACCACTCAACACTGGCGGTGGAACCCGGACCGTTGACGTAGGAGACGATGTTGTCAGGGCAGTTGGTGAAGACGGGGTCCGTGGTGTCCGTTGTTCCTCCGTTTCCGTTACCTGAAAAAATAAAGCAAAATATTTAATTTGGGCCAAGCCCCCCTTTTTGTGAGAAACCTTGAGCGTGTCCCAATCAGACGGCAAGGCTCTATACCCAACCAGAGTGACACCTCAAGCCGTACTGTAGAGGCAGCTGAGCTCGTGGGCGTCGCCAGGTTCTTTTTCCCAGGAGGGGGCGCAAAAGCACTTGTCGGCATCAAACAGTCAAAAGGATTCCGAGGAATTTTAAACCAATTTGGTGATTTTTATCCCACCCTATTTGTTTTTTTTTAGCCATTTCTGTTTTGTTCATACCCCCCCTTGCAATGCCCAAGGTTGAGCTTTACTGTTCTGAATTGAGCAATCCTTTCATTTTCCTTCATCGTTTATCCCAATCGGAGTTATACTTGACACCGACACTCCTCAACTATGCAAAATCCTGCAATCCTCCAAGAAAACTTTTCAAGGTCCTGGGAAGGTCCGAGTTACTACAGAAACTTCTAAACTCACCCGAGACAGTAACTGTGAAGGCACAGGTGTTGAAGTTGCCCGAGTTGTCAAAGAAGACGTAGGAGACGCGGGTGATGGTGTCGCGTGGGAAGGTGGCGGGAGGCTGGTGGGACTTGGCCTCGCCGGGCTCCTGGCCACTGTTGTCCACGGCCGTGGGCTCCACCCAGGTTACGGTGGCAAAGTCGGAGCCCGGGTCCGGACTGACCGACTGGTCACCTGGACAGCCCGAGATGACCGGGGCTTCCCTGTCTGGCCCTTCCACAGCTGTTGGGCACAAAGCAGCAAAGAAAATGTTTTCAATTGGTCCAGTTTTTGATATCAGAAGCTCAGTAGAAATGTTCTCTGTCACCGGTCATCTGGTTCCAAAGAGCTAGGTGAAGAAACGCTGACAAATTACGCTCACCTCCATCAAATTTTGAAAAAAAATTTAAATGGGGTTTAAAAATTTTACCACACACAGGTAACTAATTTGTGTAAAGCTGTAAAACTGTTTTTTCAAAACTATCTGTGACCAGATTGCACAAAATGAGTCTCGAGGCCAATTTCTAATGTTTCGTTCTCCACTGCAATAAGCAAACGCAGCTCTCAGAAGTACTACTCAGTTTGGCATCCTGATAAAAATGGCCATTGTTTTATGAAAAAAACATCACACGGGTATAAGCTGGATAAATGTGGATTCCTTTTACTTTAAATTAAGGGAGATTCTTTTGAATGCCTCTAACTCGAAGGTGGCTCTGGTGGTGGGGCAATTCACCTTTCTAGGTTGGCTCACAGCTTTCAAATTGGTTTGGGGGTGGGGCTTACCGTTAACCACGACCATGAAGGAGCAGGTGGCCTCGTTGCCCGATGGATCGGTGAAGGTGTAAAGGACGGTGGTGGCTCCCACGGGGAAGCTGTCACCGGGCTGCGCCGAGGCCGAAATGGTGACCTGACCGCCGGAGTTGTCCGTCGCTGTCGGGGCAGTCCATGTGACAGGGGCGGAGCTTGCGCCGACTGAGGCGGTGGCTGTTGCCCCTGTGGGACAGCCGATGATGGTTGGTGGAGTGTTGTCTTCTGGAGCTGATTTGGAAAATGATTTGAGAGAAAAAAAAAAGAATTAGCCTTCACATAGAACGTCCAGGGGAGCCAAATCTAAAGCAGGGTGCAACAGGCTATAAATAGTGGGCTCTTTTTTGTAACTTGGGCCGAGTTCAGTCAGTGACCATCTGTCACCCACTGATTGATTTTCCAGGGCAACCTGTGACCGGACATAATTGGACCGATGGTCAAATTCACGGTCAAGGAGAGAACCTGGCTTGAGATATTCAGCGTCTTTGTAGTTCTGTTACGTTTTGGATTGTGAAGGGAGGGGTAAATCAATTTCCAGAGTTTTGGGCCAGTTTACGCCCGACGATTCCCAATAACCATTGAGCAGTAAGTCCTTCAGTGACAACAGTTGCTAATGTTACTTTCACACCCCCCAATAAACGGACCTTCTATACCACAATTCAGTGCCAAAAGCTGCTTTTCGATCGCGAGACGACAAACCAAAAGCAAAACTGACAAGAGATCGCCTTACCATTCACAGTGACGGTGAACGAGCAAGTGGCTTGATTGCCAGAGGCGTCAGTGGCCGTGTAGGTGACCACCGTGCTGCCGAGATTGAAGCTGGAGCCAGACCCGGTCGGCGACTGCAGGGTGACAGTGCCAGGCGCGTTGTCCGTGGCTGTGGGCTCCGTCCAGGTGACCACAGCTATGTTGGCACCGGAGGTAGCCGTCACCGAGATGTCATTGGGGCAGTTGTTGATGGTCGGAGGGACGTTGTCAGCAACGGGGCTGCCATCTGGATAAAGGAGTGTCAGACGGTTCCATTAAATCTGTTCCCCTCCAAATCCTCCTTCAAAATTGTTCAGAGGATTTTGCAGATGATTTTAAAAGTGGGGTCGGAGTTGCCCCCTAAAACTTCATTGTACAGAGAACGTGTCACTGGCTTCCCGGAGGGTAAATTTATAAGAAGAAATGTACATCATATGACCATTGTCGCTAAGCTTCAATAGAAAGTGCCTTGGGCCAAACAACTCCTTGTCAAATCCAAAGCTGTCGGGCATGTACGTTGCACAAATTCTCACCTTCGATGTTGATAAAGAAGACGCAACGTGCGTAGTTCTGGCTAGGGTCAGCGAAGATGTACGTGACGGGGGTGACGCCACGAGGGAACACCGAGTCGGGCTGGTGCGAGGCGTAGACCTGGACCACCGTGCCCGAGTCGTCAGTGGCCGTGGGTGGGGTCCAGGACACGGTCTGGCCGGACAAACCGCTGTTGCCGAGGTAGACGGATGCAGGGCAGTTGCTAATGGATGGTGGGGTGGTGTCGCCTGAAAGTGACAGAAAAAAAATTTGGACAAAGCCTTCCATTTATAGCATGCCAAGGCCCAGCAGTCACGGTCAAAATAATCCTGCCACAAAGGGGTTAAGTAAAAACACTGGATTGCTTTAAATTGAAAATTACCAATATCCATTAATGCTACTCAATTTCATACCATTAATTGCTGAGCCATTTTTATCTTTGCAACATTGTAAAAATGCCCACACTGCCTAGCACAATAATTTCTAGTGTTTGGTAATTCCAGTTTTTCTTACATCTCAGTCTGTTGGTTTGTCTTTGTGTTTGTTTTGTTGTCGCCCTGGTTTTGAACTGCAATCGTCTTTTCATGTATAATCTGTCGTCAGTCTTCCTTGTCTGGTTCTTTCTCGTGTAAAGAAGGCATTTCTATATTTTGGCATTATCTAAGATTTTGTCTTCTGAAAATGCCTCCGTATTTGAACTTTTTATTTCAGTGTCTCAATAAATATTGATTACAGACACTGGACTATTGAGATCCAGCAACTTACACCAGCCTGGCCGATATCGCCTGGCTGGTCACAATTTACAAATGCTGGAAGCTTTTCAAAACCATTACTCCTCAATCGGGGTCGCAGCCGAGACATCATTTCAGTCTCGGTCTCGAATACTCACCATCGCGGGTTTCACAGGTCTTGGCGCCAAAGCCGGGCAAGCACTCGCACATGAAGTACGTGTTGAAGGCGATGCAGTTGGCTCCGTTCCTGCACGGGTTGCTCGCGCAGGGATCGCTGACTGTAGGGATCAAAAAGCAAAGCCTATGAAGACACTTGGAAGACTCGGTTTGAAGGGGAAATTGAAGGGCACAAACACTATGGGAAAATCACAATTCACTGAGGGCATTAACAAGAAAAAGGCTGCAGATTTTCACCGTTGTCAGTTAAATGCTGTAAGACTTCCTCGTTTTTTTGCACAAGACTCAGTTTGGGGGAAAACTGATTTTATAACAAATTCCAGACTAAATGAAGGTTGTACAGCGGTGTGCAGTTTTAGAAACAAAGCATCGTCATCCACCTATTCATGTCATTTACTTTGATCCTCCTTTTGAAATATTTATTGACCCGTTATTCATTAACCCCTAACCATGCTGAACCCAACAAGGTTATGCGGGATTTCCATGGTCCCTAGGGGGTTAGGGTTAACGGGCAGAGATAAAATCTGTAATATCAAAGTCATCAATTGGAGTTGTACGTTAACCTGTTTGCCCCTGGTCACCCTGCCTGTCACCCCTTGTACAAATTTAAAAACTGGCCCATCACTGATTTCTAGGCTTAATCGAGAGAGGAAAAGGTATGTATCTCACTTGGAGTCTCGCAGTTGTGGCCGATGAAGCCGACCGGGCAAGCGCAGTAGTAATCCACGTCTTGGTCCAGGCTGTGGTAAGCATTGGAGCACTGGGCACCCTGCTGACATGGTGGCCTCTCCCCGAGGGAGCAGATGTTCAGGGCTGGCGCATCTCCTACAAAAACAATCACAGACAGTCACAGATGGTAACAGTCAGAATCACAGATAATTGCAGACAGTTGCAGACAGTCACAGCCAAGATCATTAGCTTTAGTGTCAGAGTTATTACATGTACATTTGGCCTACATATCAAAAGTTTGGATCAGGCGGAGACGACCGACATGCCCAAAATCCATAGCAGTACATTCCATTCCCAAGCCTCTATAAACAATACATGCCGACATTTGTATAACCAATGACGAAACTTTTACTGATGCCAAATCAAGTTCTCGCTCACCGGTAGCAGTGTCGCAGTTGGTGCCCGTGAATCCGTCGGCGCATATGCAGGAGTACTGTGGGATGAACGTGTTGGTTCCCGAGTTGCTGTTGAAGCTATTGTAGCAAGCCGCTCCGTTGATGCAGGGGAAGGAGCCGCAGGCGTCCAGCTGAGGAGCGTTGCCTGGCAGGGAGGGAGAAAGAGGACGATCATGAAGTCCCTTCAAATTGCAGGAAATGTTACTTAATGCAGTGAATAACGAAACGTTTTCTTCTGCAGGTTCGGCCAACTGTTTGGGCCACGAGGCATGTTCTAACAAACCAGTGACAAAAAGGGCAAAGGTCGAGTATCACAACAATGAATGAGTGTCACGTCAATATCCAGGTATTTTTCAAAATTCTTTTATCTGGTACCCGAGCTTATTCTGCTATAAGTAAAAGGCTCTTGAATTGGGGGGGGGTTGCATGCTAAAGATATGGACCTCTGGAAACACTTGTGTGGAAGGGATTTATTTCAAAGCATATTTGTGATCCTGTATTACGAAAGCCAATCTTAGGGCCTTGTTTGTTTCACACGGACACCCGACGATTTATAACTTGAATGGACTGTAGAATCGTACATTGGAATGAGCGGACTGGGGACTGCCATGGATGGATTTTTGTAACACGACTACTGTTCAGCCCTTCACCGTGGCTGTGTATCAATCACTGTGACGTTAACCCATGAACGAGTGGTTTACCTCTCTGGGTCTGGCAGTTGGGCCCAACGTAGTCGCCGGTGCAGAGGCACATGTAGTGGTCCGAGTCCATGGTCAGGCAGGACGCCCCGTTCTTGCAGGGGAAGCTATTGCAAGGGTTGGGATTCTCGCTGATCGCTGGAAACCGATCACATTGTGGGCATGAAATACAGTTGTGCAAGAAAGACCGATCAATTCGAGTTCCATATTCTTGACAGATTGAGAGACTTGAGACTTCAGATAAAAATCTTTACTTCATAATTATGTGAACTGAATTTTAAATTCAACCCAAGAGTGCACTCCTAAGTTTTAAACAAGAGACCAAAAAAAGAGACCAGATTTCCACGTTCACTCAAATATGCGAGAAAAAAATATTTTCATTTTTGAAGGTTAATCTGGAAACCAGAATTCAAAGCCGCTACATTGATGGTACTCGTTGCTCACACACGAGAGAAACATGCATGCCAAACAACAGACCAAAATGACGCTTTTACTTTCAAAGAAGGCTCGTGGCCTTGGGTTCGGGAAAGGAGCACAAGTGTACTGCCTACCCAGTAACGGCACCAACTTGTGGTTTAGTCTACAAAGCATGGACCCCGATGAGCAGAGAGGGACAAGAGCTGCGAGGGACTTACGCGTTTCGCAGTTGAGGCCGATGAAGGAGTTGGGGCAGGCGCAGGTGTACGCACCGCAGGCCCCCTGCACCTCGCTGCACACGCCGCCGTTCTGGCAGGGGTTGTTGTCGCACGGCGAGGGGATGGCTGCAAGATGAGATAAAATGTAGGCAAACCATTCAAACTGGTCAACTGACGCTGTTTTACAGTCCAATCATTCCAAAATGACTATATCTATACGATTTCCTGCAGTGGTGTGCTGCACAGTCAGGCAAAATCAAGTTTCTTCTTTCTTTAGTTTGATTATTGCTTTTTAGACGCAACTTTTTTCCCTGGACAGTTTAATGGAATTAGCTGTTAATTGTATGACAGATGCCAAGCTCGGAACCAAAGTAATCAGAACTGTCCAATTAGAATATAGTAACCGATCACATGACAAGAAATCCAAAGACATTTCTTATGTGTATCTACACAAAACTTCTACAAGATTGGGTGGTCCCCAAAAGGGTCAAAATGCTGACAATTCTTCAGATGGGGGTCGGATACTTACGGATTTCGCAGTTGAAGCCCGTGAAGCAGCCGTTGCACTGACAGGTGTAAGAGTAGCAGGAATCAGGCAGGGACGAGCAGGCTCCGCCGTTCAGGCATGGGTTGGGGTTGCAGGCATCACGCTCTGATCACAGGGAAAACAGCCAATCAGATTACAATTAATCAGTCACATCTCAAACGACTGACCAATCCCAACACATCTGTGACTAGCAGTGACCCGACATCAACATTAAACTCTGCGATCACGAGAGACGCTTGATAATGACTTCAAAGGAACCTTGTACAACGTGCACAAATAGGAATCCTCTACAATTCCCCCCCCCAAAAAAATAGGGTCCACTTCCATCAGCAGGCCAAACTGAGGGAAGCAACATAACAAAGAGCTGCATTTGCTCCTTCTAACGCAAACTAAAAAAGGCCTGAATAACGTGGCCTTGAGACTCATTTGGTGGAAATGCAGCACATTTCTGAAGACATTCTTAACTCTCCCACTGTCGAAGCTCAAGTCCAAGCTTCCAGAGTAAATCTTGAACATTTTTGAAAGCTGTTGAACAATGGAAACTCACGGATTTCACAGCGTGCACCGGTGAAGCATCCCGTGCATGAGCAGGTGTACTGAGAGCAGGAATAGAGAGAGTTGGTGAGGGAGGACGGGACGCACATACCGCCGCTCAGGCATCCGTGGTTGTCGCACGCATCGACGGCTACATGGAGAAGAAGTAATGCGAGTGAAATCAGTAGTTCTCCCTTGTCGTGGACAGGTTTTTAACACCTTAACTCCCTAGGTTTAGGCACTGGACCAAATCCATCAAAAATCAGACACTCTCTTCACAATTCACATTTGTTGCTTTAGGCCTCCTGGGTCGAGCCTATCGTAAGCCATTGACGTCTGGTCACCTCGGGCCTTCTGGACCTAAGCCCATGAACATCCACGGCAAAACGTAGAAATGGATTTTGATGGATTTGGGGTGGTTAGGGTTTTATTTTTGCTTGAAATGCATCTCAGGTCTTAAGAATCGGGGTAAGGATGGTGGGGGAGAGTGGAAGAACTCACGAATGTCACAGTAGCGTCCGGTGAAGCAAGGCGGGCAGCGACAGGTGTACTCCAGGCAGTCGTCCGGGCTGGTGACACACTGAGCTCCATTGGCACACTGGTTGTTCTCGCAACTGTCAACAACTGAAAAAAAAAAAACAGAATCACAATGGCACTGGTGTTTTGGGGGAGGGGAGAGTCGGTGGCCCTGCAGGAGCGTGTAAACATTTTGAATTTGTCAGTGGACCACAGGAGATTCTCGCAAAGTTTCAACAAATGGACAATTTGATGGCAAGGGAGCTGGAACCACTGTCGAGGGAGGACAACCGTCGTGCAGTGGGGCTTCTTGGAGCACTAGAAAAATTTCAAAAAGTCCGACCAAGTATGCAAGGGTTTCCCCTTGTGTTTGTAAAATGGCAACAACGATTTTCTGCATTAATTTTAGGAGTCCCTCGTGCTCCAATAATTGAAGAAATGAAGGCTGTTTGAGTTATTGATAAGGTTTCCGACATGTTTAAAATTGAGTCAGCCCTCTAACTTGTGACTTTGCAGTAATTTGTTGATTTTCAGATGGTCACACTTGTGAAAAATACACCAGTTGGCTAATGCTGTTTTTCACAAAAGCATGCAACTTTTGAAAGGTCTCGCGAAGGTGGTTTCGGGAACAGGGTTGGAATTTATCGGTCAACTTATACTTACAGGTCTGGCAGAACTGTCCGATGTAGCAAGCAGGACACTGGCATTCGTACTGAGTGCAGGAGCCGGCCAGGGCCGCGCAGGCGGCACCGTTCAGGCAAGCGTTGTTCTCGCAAGCGTCCATGGCTGTCAAGGAAAATGCACAACGGTGAGAAACTGGGGAATTTGTGGCTACGGATGGATGGGTCAGGGAGCCGGTCACAAACGCAGTGGTCACAGTACAACATTTTTGGCAGGTAACCAGCAACGTCCACTCTCCTAGAGCTGCTAATCCCCACCAAAAATATAGCGTAGTACTTTGCATGCCATTTAAGCTGGTAACCCTGTTTGCTAAGCAGGCATTTTTCACTGCCGACAACATTTCTGAGCTTAATTGGCAACAGCATTTTGGCATACATTTGAGGTCTGTGAAATACGCCCCGAGTAGTTGACTCTTATTTAAAGGTTATAAAAAAAAAGACCTTTCTCATGGGAATCACCGTCAAGTACAAGAATTTACCAATTTCGCAGGTATCGCCCAAGTAACAATCTGGGCAGATGCAAGTGTACGTGGTCAGGGTGGCCGGCACGCAGGCAGCTCCATTCTGGCAGGGCTCGGGCGAGCACGGATTGGCTGCGAGGAAAAAAGGTCAGAGGTTAAAAGTTGGATCACCGATCAAGGGTAACGCGATTCCCGTTGAGGCCACAGCTTTCGGTGTCGATATGGACCGAGACCCCCTTCAGTGTAGTGGTGCCGAAGGTCAACAACCCACTTGGATTGACAACTATACGAGTGGACTAAAAACTCGGTTGTGGGGCTGCATTTACATGCTTTGGGAAGAAACGGAGAGGGAAGGATCCTAAAAAAAAACATTCTTACATTAGATCTGCCGCTGGACAAGTTAAAGTAGGTCTGTTAATTTCTCCTGTAATATTTAGGGTCTTCTTTCCGACTATAAACATTTCTTTAATTACTGTCTCCCCTAACTTTTATTCCATGAGATGTAATTTCTAGTTGGGACCCTGGAAACGGTGCTGTGAAAGATTAGCGATTTCACAGTTTCACCGACCAGAAATGAAAGGGATTTGGAGAGCTCACCTTCCACGACGTCAACGTTGAAGGTGCAAGAGGCCGAGTTGCCAGCCTGGTCCTCGAACTTGTACTCCACGGCCGTGCGGCCGGCGTTGAACATGTCGCCTGGGTTCTTGGTTCGAATGACCAGGTTGACCGAGCCCGAGTTGTCGCTGGCCGTCGGGGCGGTGAACTGGACAGGCACGGGTGCCTTGCCCGTCAGGACGTGAAAGGTGATGTCCGACTGACAGGTGATGAACACGGGGGAGACCTCGTCCGCTGTAAAAAAAACAAATAAGAATGCATCATTCTAGCTGCAGCCAAGATATTGGACATGGTCTGAGGTTTTGGAAATGATGGCAATCCAATCCGCAAAGTGACCTCGAAGTAATGATCCACAACATGTCATTCAAGCAAAGTATTTAACGTTAAATTGAAGGAAAGTCATTTTCTTCCGGAACCTTTCAAGTCATTGGCAAATTTATTCAAAGAGGAAAAGTTCATAGCCGCCCACACTTTAAAACGCCCATGGCTGTCTTGATTCCATTACAAAATACGGTCTCTTTCCAATTTTCAAAAAGGCTTTACACTGAATTTGCTGAGGGGCACACTAAGATTTCTGTCCAATCCCAAATCCTCAAATTTCAATACGATTCTATATACGACCTTGGGGGTTAGGGTTAAGCATTTAAGGACACCTGTAAATATTGAAGATAACTGGATAAGGTACAAGTAAATATTGAATAATACATGATCCACAGGGAATATCTTCACCCTAACACTCCCACATCTTCCAATTTCAATACGATTTTACATACACCCTCGGGGGTTAGGGTTAATGTTTTAACCGCTTTGTACGCAACATTCATTATTGTTCGCTGTTATTGCTGAAACAGACTTTGCAGGACTTAGTTCTTTGTTCCTTTCCGCTGAGGCTAGCTCTGAAAAGAATCGGTGAAGGATCCGGGGTTTTGGGTGAAAGTTTGGTCAAAGGTTTGGTAAAGGTTTAAAAATTGGGAGAAGGATTTTAACCCCTTCGTGCCGGGATTCCTTTGAACGTGACTGCTGGGCTGCGGTATGCTCAGTATGCAAAGCCCTGTCCGGCAGCAGGCCCACATTGAAACCGCAGGTGCACGATGAATAGAATGTATGTGTCGTATGCACTAATCCTCACACAGAGCCTCGGCTGTAACCGTCTCCAAACATGAAGGGGTAAAGTTAGTCACGGAGGGCAACCATACTTACGTTCCTCGACCACTCGCACGGTGAGGGTGGTGCTGACCGTGTTGCCGGCCGGGTCGGTGAAGGTGTACGTGACTGGAGTGACCGAGCCCGTCGGGAAGAAGGAGCCAGGCTCGTCGGTCTTGGTGGTGGTGAAGCTGCCCGAGTTGTCGGTGGCGGTGGGCTCGGGCCAGCTGACCGTGGTGCCAGGCGACCCGAAGGGCACGGTGACCGTCACGTCCTCGGACAAGGAGGTGATCATGGGTGGTATGGTATCAGCTGCAGATGAACGATGAAGGACAAGTGATTACACACTAAGACAGCAAAACTAATCCATGAAGATTTGCTGAACTCGGACACCATGGTTTTGATTTGAATAGACCAATTGCGCTCGAAGTCACGCGACTTATAGTGGGTATCAAACATGGGCAAATGTGGCATTCTTCCGCAAAAGACAGTGTTATGAATGTTTACCAACAAAATGACCGTCGGCTTAATTTTGGGGTAAACTACACCCTTTTCTGTGGAAGGACGCCATGCTTGCCGATGTTTAATACCCACTTTGGGTCGCGTGACTGAGCAGGCACAATCAGTCTACTGGTTCCCTGGAAGCTCAAGTTGGGACGTGTCTGGACAAAAACAAAAACCTCTTATAAAGTCCCTTTGTCCAACTTCCTGGAAACTGTAAATCCCAGAAATTCAAGGCAGCCTTCATCCAAAGACACCTTCTCTGCGTTTGCACAAGATGAAGACGGCATGGCTGGAGTAAATCAATTATGCCACAGCTCGACTTTTAGATCCCCTGAAACTCTAGCTGCATCAAGGGGATCGAATTTGCCAGACTTGGGTTAGATCCAAGCAAATTTGCCAACTTAACCAGACGTGATGACGACGTAAAAAAACAAACAGAGAGACACTTACGCAACTCTGTCACCTTCACCATGAAACTGGTGGTGGCAATGTTGCCGGCGGGATCGGTGAAGGTGTAGGTGACTGGGGTGTTGCCCAGCGGGAAGAAGCTGCCGGGCTCCTGGGAGGCACTGGGGATGACGGTACCCGAGTTGTCGGTGGCCGTCGGCGGGGACCAGTTGACGTTGGTACCTGTGCTGCCGAAGGGAACGAAGACTTCGATGTCCTCTGGGGAGTCCACGATCAGAGGCGAGACATTGTCCGCTGGAGTTTTTTAACAAAAGAATGGTAAAGTTAGAGTCTGGCAACAGCAAGACTGCAAGAATACTTGTCGGGGGACTTTGAGAAATGAACCAAATGAACATACTAGATGAGCAATGACTAATGATGAGCCATAAGAGAACAAATTGAAGCAGTTGGGTGTTTGCAAAATCGCATCAAAACCGCACTGTTTAGCCCAATTAGGGTGAGGGACAGAACGGAGGCATAAAAACAAGTTGAAAAAGTCACAATGACCGTTACGACCACGGATTATCGAAAACAGGAAAACTTGCAATTCAGGAATTTTTTTTGAAAAGCAGGGATCTGTTAGGATGCACAGAATTAATGCAGGTGATAACCTTCACGTTTGCCTACGCAACCACACAGGACTAAATCTGGTACCACAAGGAATGCACTTACGCGGGACTAACTTGAAAATCTGACAGATTTTGAAGGGCCCAAAAAAATCCTTTGAAAATGCAGGGGGACTTTGCTCAACTTACGCAGCCTGACGACGTTGACCGTGAAGGTGCGCTCGACCGTGTTGCCCGACGGGTCGGTGAAGGTGTAGGTGACAGGCGTCATGCCCACGGGGAAGGTGCTACCGGACGGCAGCGAGGGAGTCTGGAAGGAGCTCCCGGAGTTGTCAGTAGACGTGGGCTCCTGCCAGTTGACCGGCGTCTCGTCTGTCCCGAAGGGCACCGTTAGCGTGATGTCGGACGGGAAGCGGGTGACCACGGGAGGCGAATTGTCGGCTGTCAAGATAAGGGATTTCCTTTGGTAATTACGGGGAAGAGAGTTTTCTGGCTAAAAAATGAACTGTATAAAGGCTGCTCAACTGTATACATATGTGCTATGACGATTACTTCAAAAAAAAAAAGGAAATGTCAAATTTTTTCCAATCAAAAGGCACTACACAGGTTCAACACTATGCTAAGGACCCCCTGACTGAATTTCTGGTCAACATGACGAATAGAAACGTGTCCCTCAATTTCCCTCAATTATTTCTCTTCCTTGCCCAAACTAAAGATGCCATTTCATATGAAAGTCAAACATTTGCGCCAAGCATTGCGCATCCGTCAAAATCGCTCTCGGGGCAATTTTGATGGCCAAAGCAATGCACACGTGCGTTATGTTAACGGAGTTGATTTTTGTGTCCACGAAAGTGAAATGCATGAATGCATCACGTAACATATGGAAAGGCGCCTTGATGCATGAAGCAGCTTGTTCTTGAGGACAGCTTTTTTTCAACACTACACAATGCGCAAACGAGATCCCAGAGTTTGCCTAGATTGGCCACGTAATTCAAGACGCGTTTGGCACAGGCATTACAGGAGACTGCAGTACACTGTTGTAGGTTGCAGTTCCAAGACAAACTGGTTTACGTGCCGAAACTGAAAAGAGCAAACTCCGTTTTCAGGAGCAGCCTGGCGGCACTTACGCAGGACCATGACGTTGACGTTGAAGGTGCGCATGACGACGTTGCCGGACGGGTCGGTGAACGTGTACATCACGGGGGTGGTGCCCGGCTGGAACAAAGACCCGGGCTGCTTGTTGGTGATGCTGTTGACCGTGCCCGAGTTGTCGGTGACCGTGGGCTGCGGCCAGGTGACAGGGGTGTTATCGGAGCCGAATGGCACAGTCACGGTGATGTCCTCGGGGAATTCCTGGACGACGGGCGCTTCTGTGTCGGCTGTTGGGGGGGGGAAGTACGACAAGGAAGGAGAGATTTAGAAACTCAGTGGATGGCAACAGATTTTTTTGGGGGGGGGGGATCCTGCTGTTTTGCAGACAGCCCCGCATTTATATGAAGTTCACCAATGATTGGTAACGGCTTTTGCCTCAAAGAATTTTTCGGACTGCTGGGCACACTTTGCCAAGGATGAAAACTACAACTTTTGTACGCAAGAGTAATGCCCATTGGCGTAGACATTTTCAAAACTGAGAAGATTCTCCGAGATATGGAATGTAGCCTCTTCATCCTGGGCAGCACTGGAGAGGTCGGTCTAAATCAGATTTTCAATGTTCAGTCCTAAAATTAAATCCTGGTATACATGCTGAAACTTTACGAGTTATATTTTTGGGGGAATTTCAAAGCGCTGATAACAGACTTGGGCGGGAACTCGACAGGTCGTGCGGCTCCACACTTACGCATCATGACGACGTTGACGTTGAAAGTCTCGGTCCTGGTGTTGCCCGACGGGTCGGTGAAGGTGTAGGTGACCGGCGTCGAGCCGACGGGGAAGAAGCTTCCCGACGGCAGGTTGCTGCTCGGGATCGAGGTCCCCGAGTTGTCGGTGGTGGTGGGTTCATCCCAGTCGACAGTGGTGCCCGTGCTCCCGAACGGAACCATGACGGTGATGTCCGAGGGGAAGGTGTTGATCTCTGGAGCCGACGTGTCAGCTGTTGAAAGACAACAACCGGATTCATATAGGCTCAGATAATTCTCATGTTTAGTATGTAGAAGCACCGGTACATGGGCCCAATTTTTCGGAGCTCAGAAATTTACTAAGCAAAGAAAATCTGTTCACCAGACAAAATGCAATGCACTGTACAATTCATGTGACCGGTTCCCAGCCGACTCTTGCTTAGCACACAAATTAGGCCATGTCCCTATCACTTGACTGGCTTGAAATTACACAGGAGTCTATGATAGTGTCTTTTGCCACTTCCCATAGAGTCGCGTGTAATTTTAAGCCTTGGCCTAGTAACTTTGGCCACGGCTGTGGCTGTGCAACATTTTTCTGCTATGGAAGGTCTATGAAATGGGGGGGCAAATATGATCATTAAAATGTCTACTTAAAAGCCATTCTCCTGCATAGCGTGGCATAGCATAAAGACACCCTACCGTGGGCGCGAATAATTTTTCCGCATACTCACGTTCGACCACCACGTTGACGTTGAACGTCCGCGTGACGGTGTTGCCGGCAGGATCGGTGAAGGTGTAGGTGACCGGGGTGGTGCCCGGCTGGAAGTTGCTCCCCGGCTGCTTGTTGCTGTTGGAGTTGACCGTGCCCGAGTTGTCGCTGACGGCCGGGACAGGCCAGTTGATGGGGACCTCGTCCGTGCCAAACGGAACCGTGATGGTGATATCGTCGGGGAATTCCATGATTTGTGGCGGCTCGGTGTCAGCTGAAAAAGTGACAAACAAGAAAAATGTAAACGGTCGAAAGTGTTTTCAGTCCTCTTGGCTGGACCCCACAAATGTTAATGGTAGGGCAATTATTTTTGAGTAATTATTTAGTTTGCATTCGAGAGAGCAAAACAAGCTCTCTTGGTTGTCAAGATTCCAATGAAAATGTAAGTTATATGGGCAGAAAATGTTGAGGGTTGGTGTTGATAAGACATCGAGTCAACTTTTTTAGGGGAAGCACTATCCACACCCGACCCTCCACCCCTGCAACGCCCATGCACTTACGCAGCATGATGACGTTGACCATGAACGACTGGGTGACCGAGTTGCCGGCCGGGTCGGTGAAGGTGTAGGTGACGGGCGTGCTGCCCACGGGGAAGACGCTGCCAGAGGGGATGGACCCGCTCTGCGAGGAGGTGCCCGAGTTGTCCGTGGAGGTGGGCTCGTTCCAGGTGACCGGGGTGCCGGTGGTACCGAACGGCACGGTGATGGTGACGTCCGAGGGGAAGCTGGTCACGACTGGCGGAGTTGAGTCGGCTGCACATTAAAAAATGGTCAATATTCACAGTAATTGTACGGCAGTTTACATGTGCTGAAATATGCATGGTGGTCAAACCCCTAATGACATCAAAAGGAGATGAAAGGGGTTGGACAATGCAAAAAAAATTGAAAACCAAATTCTTTAATTAGCAATTTACAAGAGGAATGTTTAGTTTCAGTTTGGGAAAAAACAGAAAACTTTGGGTAAAAGATAGAGCATCTGGTATACGTTGAAAATCCAATGCTGACGTGGATGGAATTCAAACCCTTGGGTCACATGGGTGGAAGGCAAGGAAAGAACCACCAGAAAGTGAAAATCACAACATTGCTTGGATTTGCGTTATAAAGTCTTCAATAATTTGGCCGCAAAATTTAAGCAACTACAGTCCAATAAGCCAAAAATGAAGCACATCTGAGGTCATTTGGGTTTTGAAACACAGCAGGGGCTCATTTCCAAGCAAACGACGCGACAAAATGCAGTGCCACTTACGCAGCTGCACCACATTCACGGTGAACGTGCGGGACACTTCATTCCCAGCCGGGTCGGTGAAGGTGTAGGTGACGGGCGTCGATCCCAGGGGGAACTCGCTCCCTGAGGGCTTGGACGGAGTCTGGAAGGTTCCCCCAGAGTTGTCGGAGGATGTGGGCTCGTCCCACGTGACCACGGCGCTGTCGATACCAAACGGCACCGTGATGGTCGTGTCCGAGGGGAACGTCAGAATGGTTGGCACCTGGGTGTCAGCTATTAGCAGAAAGACAAAGGACAGGTTTCAAAGTCTGGATTCCATCGTGTGATGCTTAGGTCTTGTTTCTGTTACATTTTAGCTATTTAACATTAAGCCAGCATTTTATCACAAGTCGGTACTCAGAATTTTTTAGAGGACAGAGAAAAAAACAAGAGGATTTTTTGTGGTCTGAAGAAAAACAAATAAAAACAAATTTTCAAAATAAGAGAAATTAAAAAAAAGGTACTCCTTACCACTAGCACTAGGACCGGGGACGTCGCCGTGGTCAGACAGGGAACAACTTTTTTAAAACTTATATTGGTAAACTGTTGGTTGGTAGATCCGAGACTTCTCAAAACAATTTTTTTTTCACTTCTGAACCCAGAAGGTTGGCTGATCCGACCCCCAACAAAAAAAAATTCTCGCCTCACAGAGTCGGTCGAATTCTTGATTGTAATGCAACAGTCTGTTTGGTATCCTGATAGAAAAATGTATGCTGTGTGATCGTGGTGTGTTGAGAGTTGCTTTTGAGTTACATCTAAGGAAGACGAGTCAAGACTGGCTAGGGTGACTTGCGGCGAGTCACTTTGTCAGGTTGGGTCAACTGTACAGACAACAATTGCCGCTACTTACGCAGCACGTTAACGTTGACGTTGAACGTCCTCGCGACGGTGTTCCCCGCGGGGTCGGTGAAGGTGTAGGTGACGGGGGTGGTGCCGGGTGGGAAGGAGCTTCCCGGTTCCCGATTGGAGTTGGTCTCCACGGTGCCCGAGTTGTCGGTGGACGAGGGCGGCACCCAGGTGATTGGAGTGCTCTCCGTGCCGAACGGAACCGTCACGGTGATGTCGCTGGGGAAGGAGGTGACCACAGGAGGCTCCGTATCCGCTGTAGAAGCGACAACAATTTATTCACTCAACAAAATTTGCATTTTCTGTCCACGAGTGGATCACTCAGAAATACATGCGGTAGAGTTCTGTAGAACATTTTTTAAAATACGCAATTTTCACTGACCCCCCCCAAAGGGCCAGGTTTTTTACCTTCACACAGCTGGATAGAATCAAGTTCCACACCCCTCTGCTCAGCTTTTTCACAACCAACCTTTAAGGAACTTGGCATCCGCATAAACACCGGCAGTACAAGTTGTGCATGTGAAAGTTTCAAATCAATCTGAATCAAGGCCTTGGTTGCTTTAGTATGGTTGAAAATGAGCACTTTTCCAGACCAGTAATGTGCCAATTTTTATAAGATTGGCATCAAAACTCAAGTTACCCATCAGCATAAAATCTCCACACTTACGCAGTTCAACAACGTTGACGGTAAAGGTCCGCTCGACCATGTTCCCAGACGGGTCCGTGAAGGTGTAGGTGACGGGGGTGGATCCCACAAGGAAGGTACTGCCGGGCAACTTGGAGGGGTTCTGGATGGAGACGCCCGAGTTGTCTGTGGAGGTGGGCTCATCCCAGGTCACGACGGTCCCGGTGGCTCCGAAGGGCACGGTCACCGTGATGTCGTCCGGGAAGGAGGTGACTGAAGGCGGAACCGAGTCCGCTGTGGAAGAGAGCAAAAGGAAATTGTTCTTGAACGCATCGACCACAGGTGTGGAAGAAGTCGAAGTCGCGATGCAAAGACACTTGGAGGCTGAAGATGAAGATTCCTTCAACAAATATGATTTCAGCCTGCCACGATTACTGCATTGCAATTTTTTGTGTTTGTTCAGATTTGTGAGTTCGAATTACAGCAATTGAAGCAAGGAACATTCAAATAATCTGCTCAAAGCTGATAAAAACTGCAATATTCAACAATGGAATTTTCGGTTAAGATTGTTTTTTCATTAGAGAATCTTTTCATTTGGACAATAACCGGAGGGATGTCTAGCCACTCACGTTGGGTGATGACGTTGATGTCAAACGACCGAGCGACGGTGTTGCCAGAGGGGTCAGTGAACGTATAGGTGACGGTGGTCTGTCCTACGGGGAAGCTGCTGCCGGGCTCGTTGCTGGTGAAGGTGTTGACCGTGCCCGAGTTGTCCGTGGCAGTCGGGAAGGGCCAATTCACCACCGTGGATGGGGTGCCGAATGGTACGGTCACCGTGATGTCACTGGGGAAGGTCTCGACAGACGGTGGCTCAGTGTCAGCTGTGGGATAAAGGTAAGATGCAGAGGTTAGTTCAGAAGTAGCAACACCCATTCCAAAAGAACACATTTTTTTCCACTTATAAATTTCGATCAAAAAGCTTGAACGGCTGTGCTGCAATACAATGAAATCTGGCCTACGTATCACACTAGAAATATAATCCCTGTGAACATCCCAAAGGTTGCCAGAAATTTATTTACTGCCCGGTCTCCTTTCCAGGATTTTAATGAAGTAAAGCAAGACGTACGCAGCTCAATGACGGTCACTTCAAAAGTCTGGGTGACCGTGTTGCCAGACGGATCGTTGAAGGTGTAGGTGACCGGGGTAGTTCCAACAGGGAAGGCACTTCCGGGCGTGATGGAAGGATTCTGGAAGGACGATCCAGAATTGTCAGTGGAGGTGGGGTCATCCCAGGTGACGGGGGTGCTGCCGGTCCCGAAGGGAACAGTGACGGTTATGTCGGAGGGGAACGTCAAGACGACTGGTGGATCAGTGTCGGCTGTTGAAAAATATTTAAAAAAAAAAAAGGAAAACCCGAAAAATTAATTTGGACTGAATCTGGGCTCTAAACCCTGTTGTAAATTTGGCTAGAAACCTTGTTAGCAATATCGATATGTAACATCTCTTTAATGTTCCTTGACTTTACAAGTCAAACGTGTTCCTTAGCTTGGAAAAATCCTGTGCTCCGTACACAAACAAGCCCGAATCAAATCAGATTTGATAAAACATTCTACGCCGCACAAGACTGGAACATCTTTCGATGGGTTTACACAGCGTGTGTACTTACGGAGAACCACCACCACGACGTTGAATGACCGGATGACGCTGTTTCCGGAGGGGTCGGTGAAGGTGTAGGTGACCGGGGTGGTGCCCGGAAGGAAGGAACTTCCCGGCTGGATGTTGGTGGCGATTTCTGTGGTGCCCGAATTGTCGGTGTAGGTCGGGGGCTGCCACGAGACTGGGGTGCTGAGGGTTCCGAATGGCACCGTCCGGACGATGTCCTCGGGGAATGTTGCGATGACCGGAGGCTCGGTATCAGCTGGAGGCAAAAAAAGAGTAAAAAGAAAAGTGAGATTAAACCTGCTGCAGTCTCTTGCTCCAATGGAAGTTCACGTTGTTACCGGATACCTTCGATGTCTACAGGAAGACGAGTATATGCATGATCCAACATTCCAAAATGAGGCAAGCTTTTTTCCTTTAGAGAAATCGCTGAACATCGAGAGTTAACTGATTCAACCAGATTTGCAAATGTGATCACGTTTTATTCATCTTTTCCTGTTTGGATTTCCTTTGGCAGCCAATCAAGGAAGAAAAAAACTCTGCATGAAAATAAGTGAGTGCTTAGGTCAACGTCACTTTAATTTAAGTCGAAAATTCTTTCTGTCAAGAGGAAAGTTTCGTAACCGTTGCAGTTGAAGGAAACGTCAGTTGTCACACTCCATCGGTATTAACCAGAGGATTTGGGACTCTTACAGCTTATCTATAATCTATGTGGGACTTGGCCGTCAACGCAGAAACAACTTCTAGAACACTTACGCAACTCGACGACGTTGACGTTGAATGTCATCTCCACGCCGTTGCCGGTGGGGTCCATGAAGGTGTAGGTGACCGGGGTGGTGCCTACGGGGAAGAAGCTGCCGGGGGTCTTGGAGGGGTTCTGGAAAGAGAAGCCCGAGTTGTCCACTGAGGTGGGCTCATCCCAGGTGACTGTGGTGCCCGTCGTGCCAAACGGCACCGTCACCGTGACGTCGGAGGGAAAGCTGGTGATCACCGGCGGGACACCGTCAGCTGTTGAACAGAGTACAAGCAATCAATAGAAATGTTGAATGGTTCTACAAGATTCTTTTGTGTCTGTATAGGCCAACTTAGGGAGACACCATTACCACATGGGTACAATACTCATCTGGGCATCCTTCAACTTGGGGTGTGCATGGGTTTTTCTGTGGATTGTTATTGGTCAAAAAGGCATGTAAAACATGCGTTCACACCTGCCGACAAGTGTGGTGCTGCTGTGGTAATGGAAGTGATCATTTGAAACGCAGCTACTTCTATGGCCACAGCTTTGGGAAGAGGAGTGACGGAAAATGGAAGGGCCTCGACTTACGCAGAACAACAACGTTGACGTTGAACGACCGCGTGACGGTGTTTCCAGATGGGTCGGTGAACGTGTAGGTGACCTGGGTGGAGCCCGGGGTGAAGCTGCTGCCCGGATCCCGGTTGGAATTGATGCTGACCGTGCCCGAGTTGTCGGTGGCCGTCGGGGTGGGCCAGCTGATCGGGGTGCTGGACGTGCCAAACGGCACAGTCACGGTGACGTCATTGGGGAAGCTATCGACGACTGGGGGTTCGTTATCAGCTGAGGGGCAAGAGGTACAATACACAACCACCATGAAAACAAATTCTCAATCACTAAAAAAGACATTTGTAAATTGATCAATGGCCAGCATCTTGGAACCGTTAGCAATCGTGCTACTGCACACACATCGAACACGCAAATTCCACCTTTTGCAAAATCTACCAGCTCTGAAGTCACTCATTTGAACTAGCACTTCAAAAGGGGGTAATCAGTCCTTGCCCCCCCAATAAAAGAAGCACATTTTGTTTTAATTAAGAGGAAGGCAACTTTCATTTCCCTTCCAGGAAAGCCCCGAGATGAAACCTCGTCCCTCAGAAAGATCGTTAAGGGCTATGTAAACATTCCGACATTTTGTTCTGTCCCCTGAAGACAATTTTTAGCCCGACCTCCCCCCATGATTTCGGCTGTGGATCCCTGCCCACAGTCGTGCGAAACACTTACACTCCATGACGACGTTGACATTGAAGGTCATGGTGACCGTGTTGCCCGAGGGGTCCGTGAAAGTGTAGGTGACCGGCGTGATGCCTAGGGGGAAAGTGCTACCAGAGGGGATGGACCCGCTCTGGTTTGAGGTGCCCGAGTTGTCCGTGGACGTGGGCTCGTCCCAGGTGGCCACTGCACTTGTGGTGCCGAAGGGGACGGTGATGGTGATGTCCGATGGGAAACTGGTGACCACTGGACGGATGTCGTCGGCTGGATAGTGACAAAAGGGAAAGGTTTCACATCTGTTTGCTTGTTAAGGCAGGTTCATACATCAGGGAACGGCAAAAGCCAGGTGAATTTGTAACTTATAACCAAACACTTGAAATGTGTCAAACTTTTGCAAAATTCTCAGCAAAAAATGGTTGATCAGAAGACAAAATTTCACATTTTGTATTTTTGCCAAGTATGAAACAGTATTTCCAAAAGCAATGTCGACTTTTTGACAGGTTTTCACTGAAAAAAAGATTCAGCTTAAAAGAAGTCTTAATTTCTAAAACAGAGGTATAAAGTTGGTAACAAAAAGATCAAAATTAATTAGGAGTCAATGACACTTTCAAACTGAAACTTTTCCAGAATTAAGATACAAAACCCGGCTATCTCCAAGGATTCCTTATTTCTAAACTTACGCAGCTGAATGACTCTGACGTTGAAAGTCTGCTCAACGGTGTTCCCACTGGGGTCGGTGAAGGTGTACGTGACCGGCGTGGTGCCCAGCGGGAAGCTGCTTCCAGACTGGATGGAGGCCACCTGGGTGGCGGTACCGGAGTTGTCCGTGGACGTGGGCTCTTCCCAGGTCACCGTGGCGCTGTCGATCCCAAAAGGCACCGTGACGCTGACATCAGCTGGGAAGGTGGTGACCACAGGTGGGGTGGTGTCGGCTGAGGAGAGACAACAGTTGCGAGATGACGGAGTACAATCTTGAAAAGCACCCTTCCTTTCTAATTGGAAGTTTGGAATGTTCATTTTGAGCACCCTCTTTTTCGACCAATGAGATCATAATTAGGTCCTGCATTGGAATTTGTATGAATCATGGGCCAAAGCCTGGAGCAAAAAAAACTATTCCACTACTCACGTTGAACGATAACATTGACGTCGAAGTCTCGCGTGATGGTGTTGCCTGCGGGGTCGGTGAACGTGTAGACGACAGTGGTCGTGCCGGGCTGGAACGAGCTCCCCGGCTCCCTGTTGCTGCTGACGCTGACCGTGCCCGAGTTGTCAGTGGACACTGGTGGCGACCAGTTGACCGGAGTGCGGCTGACACCGAACGGTACGGTCACCGTGATGTCGCTGGGGAAACTTATGACGGAGGGAGGCTCGTTGTCAGCTGTGAATGAAACAAAAGTGAGCCAGTTTGGACAAAATTGGAAGGCTCGGACCTTAATAAATGCTTGTGAAAAAAATTAAGGCCATGTGATAGTTAGTCGAGGTCCTGAAAAATTAATATGATCGTCATCCTACACGTGATTTGTACTTGCTGAAACACCATTGACTAGTCGCCAAAGGTCGACGGTGATTGTTTTGATTTGGTCAGTACGCTTGTGTTCATCACAGCTTAAGCTTGAAATCTGTATATTTTGCACGTATTTGGCTCACAGAAGTGCTCAAATGTTGCACAATTACAAGCTGCCTGGGACCGCTCAAGTGTCTAGTCACTGTCAGCATCGGCCATTCGGCATCGTAGCTGACTGCAATCCAACTTTTAAAAAAATTGAAAAGCTGCGATGTTTAGAGACAGAGTCAAACAGATGAACTTACGGAGCTCGATGACATTGACCGTGAATGTCTGCGTGACCGTGTTGCCAGATGGGTCCGTGAAGGTGTAGGTGACCGGTGTGCTCCCGACGGGGAAGGTGCTTCCGGACGGCCGGCTGGGGTTCTGTGAGGAACTTCCAGAATTATCCGTGGACGTGGGCTCGTCCCAAGTGACAGTGGCTTCCATGGTTCCAAAGGGGACCGTGACAGTGATGTCATCAGGGAAGCTGGTCACCACCGGTGGACTATTGTCGGCTGTTTTCAAAAGCCATTCAAATTGAACAATTACAGTGAAAACATTTCTAAAGGAATTTGTATGGCTCGTAACTTTACCACCACCCATATCATAATGACTTACAGTTGTGAAAATGGAAGTTCCATTCAACATCAAGGGATGTTTCGTGGTATGGTTACATTGTTGATGGTGCTATGAAATGGCTTTTTATGGTTTGATAAAGCATGACATTTTTATAATTGACGAGGCATTTACAAACCGGTAGGTCAAATTCAGGAAGAATGTCCATTGGATTTGTATCTGTAAGTTCAGTAAAATTAACCATAACTGTTTTTGCCTTTTGTACTTACAACCATAACATGGCATTTTGCTTTAAAAGCTTTGTTCGTCATAAGCGGTGGGTAGCCGACTCAAGTGACTGAGGTACAAAATACTTACATGCAACCCTGACGTTGACGTTGAACGTCCGTGTGACCGTGTTGCCACTGGGGTCAGTAAATGTGTAAATGACGGCAGTCGTTCCTGGTTGGAAGACACTGCCGGGCTGCCTGTTGGAGTTGGAGTTGACCGTGCCCGAGTTGTCCGTGACTGTCGGCTCCGGCCAGTTGACAATGGTGCTGTCACTTCCAAAGGGAACTGTCACTGTGATGTCATTGGGGAAGTTCTGCACAACTGGTGCTTCAGTGTCAGCTGCGGGATAAGAAGTCAAGCTAGTTGATTCACAGGCTTGTAGCAACAGTTGAGAAAAAGTTCAATTGAAATCTAACATAGCAATAAATTGATAACCTCTGGCACCAAACATTTTGAAGTTTCTGGACCTTAAAAAAGGATGAGCCTTCTTAAAGCACACAGTTGTGCTTTGCGATTACCAAACAAAATGGTAAAATTTGATTTCAGAGACATATGAAAAAGCTATTACTTTTTTTTTACATTCACATCCATCTACATTTGCAAGTACACTCACCGAGCTCAATGACATTCACAGTGAAAGTCCGGGTAACTGAGTTTCCATTGGGGTCGGTGAAGGTGTAGGTGACAGGCGTGCTGCC
Source organism: Acanthaster planci (assembly GCF_054643075.1). Taxonomy (NCBI): domain Eukaryota; kingdom Metazoa; phylum Echinodermata; class Asteroidea; order Valvatida; family Acanthasteridae; genus Acanthaster; species Acanthaster planci. Next base: position 1,507,193 of record NC_141782.1, read on the forward strand.
CACGGGGAAGCTGCTTCCAGAAGGGGTGTCGGTACTCTGGGTTGAAGTTCCAGAGTTGTCTGTGGACGTCGGCTCATCCCAGTTGACAACGGTCCCCGTGGTTCCAAAGGGGACGGTGACAGTAACGTCTTGCGGGAAAGTGTTGACAACGGGTGGGGTTGTGTCCGCTGTCAATGAATTAAAAAGGCGTCAATGACCATTTCATGGATCAGTCCATCTATGTGATGTGTCTCTAAAATTATGTTCCTCACTATAATCAGAGTCAACGAAAAAGGGTTCTCGAAGAAACCATAATTCAAACAGTGAAATTTACGCACTCATCTATCACTCAAAGCAAAAGGAGCTTTTGTTATCCCTGTAAGGTTATTATGTAATACTTACGCAGAGCCATGACGTTGACATTGAAGGTACGGGTGACTGTGTTACCGGTGGGATCTGTGAACGTGTAAGTCACCGGAGTTGTCCCAATCGGGAAAGAACTTCCGGGCTCCCGGTTGGAATTTGTGCTGACCGTACCCGAGTTGTCCGAGGAGGTCGGAACCGGCCAATTGACGATTGTGCTGGTGGTTCCAAAGGGGACTGTCACAGTGATATCATTGGGGAAGGTCTGAACCACTGGTGGACTGGTGTCACCTGTAGGATTAACCAAGAACCGGAAACTGAGCTCAAAGGCTTGTTGCAATGATTGGACCATGGTCCAAGGCTCGTTCAACAACTTCAAAGTCAGCCCTCTACGAATGTCAGAATTAGGACAATTTTACAGTGTTAGTCAAGTTTTAGTGTTCACTCTGATAGTATGTTTAATATTAATGAGAAGTCCCTACGAAAATGAACCGTTTCTTTACTGAAGATGTAAAAAGAAAAACATTTTTTCTGTTGCACTTTTATTGTGACACTGGGCCTCTGTACTGATGTAACACTGTGTGCTGGTGTACACTTTGTATACAGGAACACTTTCTCACAAATCACATCTCCATTGGAAAGCACACATGTAAACAAAGCACAACGTCATCAGTACATAGGCTGATTGCCTCAATAACTGGGCATCAAGTAACGCCTACCCAGTTCAATGACGTTCACGGTGAAAGTTTGGGTGACGGTGTTTCCGGATGGATCGGTGAAGGTGTAGGTGACCGGCGTGCTTCCCACGGGGAAGCTGCTGCCGGGCAGCTTGGACGGATTCTGGAAGGACGAGCCGGAATTGTCTGTGGAGGTGGGCTCGTCCCAGGTGACGGGAGTCTCTGTGGTCCCAAACGGAACAGTGACAGTGATGTCCTGTGGGAAACTGGTCACCACGGGTGGGACATTGTCAGCTGTTGGCAGATCACAGCAAAAGCAAAACAATTTCATGTAAATTAAGATACACTTGGAAGTACATATACAGTGTATGTGTGACCCTCTCGGGTCCATCAAAACCAATCAGAAGTTTGCAACAATTGAGGTACTTGATGTCCTTTGGAGCTTGAGGGCAAAGATAAGTGCTGCCGATATCTCAGCATGTGGAATTTCATAGGACTCGGCAAAGTTCTAGGCAGATTTTCAGTCTTATTGAAAAACCGTGCGTCAACATTAATGTCCAATATGAAACTAGCTGGTTCACAAATACATTCACACTATTCTCAACTGGTGTTAAAACTCTTCAGACTTGAGTTTAAACTTTCTACCCCTCATCAGGGAATTCCAGAGCAGCAATTGTTTGAAACTGTACGAAAGATACTTCCAAACTTACCCAATTCCATAACGTTGACGTTGAAAGTGCGAGTGACTGTATTGCCGGCAGGGTCGGTGAAAGTGTAAGTCACCGGGGTTGTGCCGAGAGAGAACGAACTTCCGGGCGCCCTGTTGGAATTGACGCTGACTGAGCCCGAGTTATCTGTCACCGTTGGCGCCGGCCAATTGACAACAGAGCTGGTGGTTCCAAAGGGAACAGTCACTGTGATGTCATTGGGGAAAGACTCCACAGCTGGTGGCTCGGTGTCAGCTGTGGGACAAATGAAACTTTATTGAAGGCTTCAATTGATGTTGAGAAAAAGTCCGTTCAACCACCTTCCAATGTAAAGTGCTGCACATTAACTCTTACAACAGAAATATTTTCATGGCTGAAAGATTACACAACTGTGCTTATTTTCAGTGGAACTCAAATGGATTCCTTTGCAACTGCCAAGCAAAAAGTGAATTACAAACTCTCAAGGAATCCACACTGAGTTATCACTCACCGAGCTCAATGACATTAACATTGAAAGTCTGAGTGACAGTGTTTCCAGTTGGGTCGGTAAAGGTGTAAGTGACAGCCGTGCTTCCAACAGGGAAGTTACTTCCGGAAGGAATGTTAGAACTCTGGGTCGAGGTTCCGGAGTTATCTGTGGATGTCGGCTCATTCCAGCTGACAGGTGTCTCTCTGGTTCCAAAAGGGACGGTGACCGTGATGTCATTAGGGAAGCTGGTAACTGTCGGTGGGTTACTGTCGGCTGTTGGACAAAAGCAAGATTGATATCTAACATCTCATTAAAATGCATTTTTCTAGGACACCTTGATACATTTGAACTACAATGCAACCCTACAACTCAACTCATCCGGCACACACACCCCCAACAAAAATCCAAAGGCGCTGTTTACAACCTTCTTACTTACGCAATTCAACTACGTTGACACTGAACGTGCGAGTCACCGTGTTCCCAGTGGGGTCAGTGAAAGTGTAAGTCACTGGGGTGGTGCCAACCGGAAAAGTCTGTCCAGGCTCTCTGTTGGAATTCACACTGACTGTGCCCGAATTATCAGTCACCGTTGGTACTGGCCAATTGACAACAGAGCTGGTGGTCCCAAAGGGAACTGTTATGGTGACATCCCTTGGGAAGGTCTGCACAGATGGTGGCTCGGTGTCAGCTGTGGGATACAAGACCAAGGCTTAGTTGAAATACAGTTGGTAATACAGCCTCCAAAATACACATAAGATTGGACAAATCAAATGGCCCTGTGATTAACTCGAAAACAGCACTTTGTACTCATTACCAATATCACTGAAAAAGTATTTTGTGCAATCCAAATAGTAAATAATTGTTATTTTTCTTCAAGCAGTTGACTCAACTCAAGAGAAGTAAATACTCACCAAGCATAATGACATTCACAGTGAAGGTTCGAGTGACTGAATTTCCAGTTGGGTCGGTGAAGGTGTAGGTGACAGGCGTGCTGCCAACGGGGAAGCTGCTTCCGGAAGGAATGTTGAAACTCTGGGTCGAGGTTCCAGAGTCATCTGTTGAGGTAGGCTCATTCCAGCTGACAGGCGTCTGTGTGGTTCCAAAGGGGACGGTGACTGTGATGTCTTCTGGGAAACTGACAACCGTGGGTGGGTTACTGTCGGCTGTTAAGGACAAAACAAAGTAAACATGGGCTGACAACAACGTTCAATTAAAATGCATTGTGCACTAACATGTGTGAACAAAATCAACATGCCACTGTATTCCAAGACAGGGTGCTGCCAAACTTACGCAGTTCTACAACATTGACAGTGAAAGTACGAGTGACTGTATTCCCGGCAGGATCTGTGAACGTGTAAGTCACTGGAGTTGAGCCAACCGGGAACGACCCTCCAGGCTCCCGGTTGGTGTTGACATTAACCGTGCCCGAGTTATCGGTCGCTGTTGGCACTGGCCAATTGACAAGAGAGTTGGAGGTCCCAAAGGGGACTGTCACGGTGATATCTTCTGGGAAGGTCTGCACAGATGGTGGCTCATTGTCAGCTGTGGGATAGAACGACCAAAGACTTGGTTCAATGGCTTCTGGGAAACTAATTCCACAATAACTTGTAACTTTGACCTTTAGGTGGCCTTTGCAAGCAGAAGTTTAAAAACAAAACACTTTGCACTTGGTACAGACATGACTGAGAAAGTACTCAAAGTACTCGTGCCCTAGTTCAATAACTTACACTGTCCAAAAGTGCTTATTTTCCTTCAAGCAGTCAACTGAGGAGAATATCACTCACCAAGCATAATGACATTCACTGTGAAGGTTTGAGTGACTGAATTTCCAGTTGGGTCGGTGAAGGTGTAGGTGACAGGCGTGCTTCCCAAAGGGAAGGTGCTACCGGAAGGAATGTTTGAACTTTGGGTTGAGGTTCCAGAGTTATCCGTTGACGTGGGCTCATTCCAACTGACAGGCGTCTCCGTGGTTCCAAATGGGACGGTGATAGTGATGTCTCCTGGGAAGCTGTTAACCGAGGGTGGAGTACTGTCGGCTGTTGGAAAAATAACCACAAATTTCATGACCACATTCACTGGACAAAATGGCGTATGCCTTGCTCTATCATGCGAGACTAAAATGCAATATCAACGTAACGTGTCACTATTTTCCAAAATAAGATGCTTCAGACTTACGCAGTTCTACAACGTTGACAGTGAAAGTACGCGTGACTGTATTTCCGGCGGGATCTGTGAACGTGTATGTCACCGGAGTTGAGCCGATGGGAAAAGACGTCCCTGGCTCCTGGTTGGTACTGACGCTAACCGTGCCCGAGTTGTCTGTCACTGTTGGCACGGGCCAATTGACAACGGAATTGGGGGTCCCGAAGGGAATTGTCACAGTGATGTCATTGGGGAAGGTCTGCACAGATGGTGGCTCAGAATCAGCTGTGAAATTTTGAAAATTAAAAACAAAAGAAAACAAACAACATTGTGAGGTGATTGCAAAACAATCTGTGGAAGTGGGAAGCTGAAATCACCTTTAGGCACATTTGGAAATAGTGGAAATGAACACATTTCAACAGCCTGTAAATAGCCGCTGATCAGGTGCCTGAAAAAAACAGACCTTCAACAATGTTCCCGCGCTTTGTTTACCTGTGCACTTTCCTAAGGCAGAGAGATTGGACCCGATCTACAGAGTCTCCAAACCCTGATGCTATGTTTTTAGATCTACTGGATTTGTATTCACCGCTGCGCATACTTTACAAAAGACTGAAAGCTCGTCAAGTATTCCCCTTGCCCCAGCTTTTCTGAAAAAATTAACTTCGTCTTTGATTAACGTTGATGCATGTACTCACGCTGCATGATGATTGTAACATCAAACGTCCGCGTCACCGAATTACCGGCCGGGTCGACAAAGGTGTATGTGACTGGTGTTGTACCCACGGGGAAAGTGCTCCCTGAGGGGATGTTGGTACTCTGGGTAGAGGTTCCCGAGTTGTCGGTTGATGTGGGCTCATCCCAGGTGACCGGGATGCTGTCAGTTCCAAAAGGCACTGTGATGGTGACATCAGTTGGGAAACTGGTGACGACTGGTGGCGTGGTGTCCGCTGTAAGAAAAGCCAGACGCGGTAACATACAATCACATTTCAACTAAACAAGATTTTTAAAAACATACCCATATACTTGCCAATTTCATGAACAAATCCTGTTTGATGGTAGATTGCAAAATGGCAAAAAGGTCAAAAGCTGCAGTCGCTGGATGCTGGAGTGTATTTGGGTTAGTTTAAAGTCGATGCACGACATTCATGCACTAGGTGCACAGTATACATGTAATGGGTGTATTTTCAATTGACTGATTGCGCCCGCTAAGTTATGTGAACAGATACACTGACCGTCAAAAATCGACACAGGGAAGCACCTCGACACTTACATAGAACCACAACATTGACGTTCAAGACACGATTCACAGTGTTTCCAGCTGGGTCTGTGAATGTGTAGGTCACTTGAGTTTCTCCTGGTGGGAAAGAACTTCCTGGCTGAACGTCTGAGACAGTGTTGACCGTGCCCGAGTTGTCGTTGGCCGTTGGGGGCGTCCAGTTGACCACAGTGCTGGTCGTTCCAAATGGCACGGTCAAGGTGATGTCCTCGGGGAAAGTGAGGACGTTGGGTGGCTCAGTGTCGGCTGTGTGATACAAGCAAATTGGCCGTGAATATTTGACCGTAAAAATCTCAAGAGGGAATTCAGTGAATCGTAATGCGGTTTTTTTGCATCTCTTCAAAGACTTGGGATACTCACGCAGCATGATGATATTCACGGTGAATGTTTGGGTGGCCGTGTTTCCGGCTGGGTCAGTGAAGGTGTAGGTGACGGGCGTGGTTCCGACGGGGAAGGTGCTTCCGGAGGGCAAGTTGGAACTTGCAGTGGATGTGCCAGAGTTATCTGTGGACGACGGCTCGTCCCAGTTGACAACAGCGCTCGTGGTTCCAAAGGGCACGGTGATAGTGATGTCTGATGGAAAGCTGGTCACCACCGGCGGAATCGCATCAGCTGTTGGAGTGAAAATTCCATCAACGAGCTTTAAAACATCAGACTAAACACAAAGCATCTGGGTGGATGAAATGCCATTTGATTGACATCTTTACCAATGACGCCACACTGTTTATGCCTGTGCTCTCCTGTGGTGTTCAGTGGACCATAGGCCCCCATTAGCTCCAGAGGAAGGTGAACATGTGAACAGTGTGACATCATCAGCATCTGCAATTACTGGCCTTGCGATTTCTAATTGTTACACCCGTGTATGACCGAAAGGGCATACATGTGCAGGTGTTACATTAAAATATGACGTGATACGCAGTCCTGTAAAAATAATGGAAATACACCAGTCAGGAATACAGGAAAGCTTGTGACTTTAATGAAGATGGTGTTGCCTTGAACATTGCATAAGAAACAATGAAGGCAACTTCCTGTCCCTGCTGATGTGGCACTTTTGGTCAAGTCCATTATGTTACAGGGGAGAACAATTCTGGGTCGATGCATTATATGAAGGGGGAAAAAGTTAACCAACAATTAAAAAAAAGGGAGGGGCAATTTCCATGACCTCTACATAATGATTCCTCCTCAAGCAGAAGCACCCACCCCATTGGTTCAAAAGAATCGCATTGGTAGGAGTGTTCAATTTGTTGGTGGCGATTGACCGTAATGCATGCATTACCTAGTTGTTCGTGAACCAGCGAATATCAGTTTTGACCAAAGAAGCCTCAGTTGGTGAGAAAGCTTAGCATCCTGTCTTGGTCCAACTCGAGGCCCACAGCCCATAAAGAAATATCACAAGTGCAGACGAAAGACTGCACTCAAGAGACAGTTCCTACCTTCTTCAACGACTTGGACAGTGAACGACGTGCTTACAGTATTACCGAACGTATCGGCAAAGGTGTAAGTGACCAGGGTAGACGTTCCGGTGAGAAAGAAGCTTCCAGGATCGTTGCTTCTGCTGGTGAACACGGTTCCCAGGTTGTCTGTTGCCGTCGGCTCATTCCAGTTGACCGAGGTCCCGGTTGTGCCAAAGGGGACGGTCACGGTGATGTCATCCGTAGTGGTCTGGATCTGGGGGGGTTGCTCATCAACTGTGGGAGGTGTGAACAAAAATGCTAGGATTCATATTTGGTTGTGATGACAAAATATATTGCCATTATTTAAAGGAAGTTTGCCAAGTCTTTAGCAACAATGCTAAGTGTACTTGGCTTAGAAGCCTATCAGACATGCAATATTGTTGCCAGTGTAAGACTAACATTGGAGATCAACTTCCCAAGTGCCCAAAACCCTCAGAGTCCAAAGTTTCCAGATGCTGCAGGATCTGCTATCAACCGAACTATTCAAATCTCATTTTTAAAGAAATCTTTACCTTTTTTTCAGGCTATGAGGTTCACTTGAAGTCCTCAATACAAAGAGTGCCAACTTGGTATGGAAAGCACTTCGACATCTTAGAACTCCCACAAGCTAGTCACTACATGTTTTATCCATATGGTTTGCCATTGCTTTATGCATAATCGGATTTTAGATTTGAACAGAATCCTCGCAAGACCACAACCACAGCCTCGCTTTATAATCATACCGCAAAACACTTACTCAATGTGACCGTCACCGTGAAGGAACAAGTGGCCTCATTTCCCAATGCGTCTCGGAAGACGTAGGTCACTGTGGTGGGGCCCTGGGGGAAGAGCTGGCCGGGGACGTGGGTTGACGTGGTGGTGAAGGCGCTCGCGTCTGTGGCCGTAGGTGCTGTCCAAACGGCCTGCGTGCCCTCAGGGACCTCTGTCGTCAGTGAGATGTCGGACGGACAGTTGATGATAGCCGGAGGATCAATGTCCACTGTTGAGAGAGTATATAGCAACATTTAAATTAAACTTAGAACCGGCGCTCATCCAAATTCCGGTAGGTATGAATTATACTTCATTAGATCAACCACGGATTGCACTGGTAGATTTCGTCCATTTGAGGTTACCACACTTCTTGAAACATGGATAAACACACAATCCATGACAAAAAAAGCTTCTAATTTATGTCTAAAATTTTATATTTAGGAAGCATGAGACTTGTGTGATCAATTTGTGTCATTACCAAAATGTATCAAGTATTGCCACTCACCCATCTGAAAGGACACGGAAAAGCCAGCAAACTGAATGTTTTTATCCGTGATGAAATAGAGGTAGGCCACGTCGGTGTTATCGAGGACCGCCTCTCCGGGCAGCTGGTCACCCTCAAAGAACAGCACATCGGGCCCAACCGTGTCCGTCCCAAGGAGCTGGTTAAAGTCGACCGTCAGGCCTTTCCCGATGTACAGCTCGTCCTTATCCATCTCGATCGAGAAGGGCGCATTGAAGGTGAACTTGATGCCGCTGGCACCAGGTATGTACAGGAGGTAGAGGGCGCGGTATCGGCTGGGGTACTCGTTGGGCCAGTCCTTGCTCGTGAATGTCCCCGTCAAGCAGGAGCTGCCAAAACAAGTGTAGACCTCTTGGTTGTCTGAACAGAGAGAAGAACGAAAGCCGTCAACGTCACACAAATTAAAGGGGGTTACAGATCAGTTGTAACTGGAGCCATGTTGTAACGAGACTGAACAAAGTAACAAATGGAACTTCTAGAGCTACAAAAAAGCTCTTGGCATTAATATAGAAATGATAAACAGTGTTCCAAACCTTAATATAATCATAAATTGTTTTAAGTTTATAAGTTTTTATTCATGTTCAAACACAAGATAAAAACTTTCCACACAATCCATTACATCTTTCATTTTATGACCCTTGAATATAAATTTTGAAATGCCCAAGTTCCAGAATGACAGTTCCATTCGGAAACTTGTGAACGCGAAATCTGTGAGCTGGTTTGCGATCGCATTCTAATGCAGGATCTGGAAACCTGAACATTTAAATTCGCTTGTCCTTGGAGGTTGTTCTAAACAAAATAGTGTTTTCCGGCTCCAGTGTGAGGGACGACTTATCTTCTTCCGGCTAGAGTAGGAATGTACGTACCAGGGCCGATGGCACAGTTGTAGCCGTCTCTGAAGGGCAGGTTACACTCACAGATGTACCCCTCGGGGCTGATGGCATCAACTGGTCGGTTGTAGCAATTCTCCCCATTTTGGCACTGATTTGTGACACACATTTCTGTATTGAACGAAAAAAATTGATTAGCATTTAATTGTTTCACAGATCCAATCCAAGTGCGCAGTTTGGAAATGTGTGTTGAGCGTGGTCAATAAAGACCACGTCTAGTTTAATATTGATGTGTTACGTTCCCTAACATCAAAACACCTTGTGCCTTGCAGTAATGACTGTTTTTACTGAAGTTTCACAAGAGTCAAATTTCTTTACGCTCTCCACATTCCCATTCTGCATTCAAGTCTTGAGTCAGCTAGAACTAATTAGGCCTAGGCCTACATAGGTTCTAATGAAATTCTATTTTGCCTGACTTCCAATTGTTTTTTGAAAAGTAACCAAACTCTAAAATGTGCCCCAAAAACAAGAAAATAATTTTACAGACTTACAGATATGAGTGGAAGAAATTTTACAGAATTTATTAGCGTAAGATTTTCGAGATATGATAAGTGTTACATTAAGACTTACGACACGTTAGAGAACATTCAGCTGAAATTTTCCCCTGTACTTCAAAAGAACCACGTGTATCAAGTTTTATATACACCATATTGTTCTTCAGTTGAACAATTTATCACATATCACATATGAAACTTAGGCCTAATCTGTAAGTGTAAAGTTACTGTCAAGTGCAATTTGTGCAATCGACGGTAAATTCGCAAGCAGACGACACCATGCATGTCCAAAATCGAAATGAAACTTTATCCTGCTTCGTCTCAGGTTATTGTTCATGGCAAATCTGATGTTCGTAGCGTCCACGACGCTTTGAAAACGAGGTTGCAATGTATTGAAAAGCAGCGATACCCGGAAAAGAATTGACCCAATTGACAATAAGTTAGACTCGATTTCAGTCCTCTGCGACTTGCGGACATTAATTTCATAGCGCAAAACCACAGAAATTAAAAGCAATATTTTATTTTTCTTCAAATTGCGAGACCATGAATGAACCCTCATTAAAAAGGAAGCAATCCACAAGCGCCCTCACTACAAATCCACCTGTCCGTTCAAGAATGTTGCATCTTGCCTCCACTTTCTTCTTAAACCTTCTCGGCAAAGGTCACTCATTGCAGAAAAACTTTAAAGACATGAATCTGGGACTAAGCTAGGACTGAGAAGTATTTCTATCGTTGTTATTATTAGGACTAAGTTGGCTCGACTCCCCACATATCATACTAGATTTCGTAAACAACCGCTGAAGTGGAGTCAGGATTCAATATTCGTTCCTGTAAAGATTGCCGCCGTCGACACCAACATCAACGGAGGCGAATTTTCCCCTTTTAAAGCATTTTGACAACAATGCTTGGACGGGACGCCAATTTCCAAGATATAGCAGCCAGTGGAAAACAATTTGCATAACAGAAGATGCGCGCTGTGTTGGCTTATGGAAGTGCAGCGTCTAAGAAGACCAGCGCATAGAAAGACACCACTGGCCAAGGACATTAGTGGGCTTTATTACCGCGTGGCTATCATGATTTTCAATGAACCTGATGAATGGCGGTCCCACAACCCTAGTGATGAATCATCGATTGAGCCTCTTTCTGGCGCTTTCACATTGAGCAGTCTTTCGGGGCACTTACAAAGAGGCCACTGTCTCCTCTCCCAACCCAGTTTTGAACATTCTTGAAGCTGCCCCGCGTCATAACCAGGTTCCCTTTAACGCGCTACACCCTCGATTAGTCTTTGTCGAGAATGCTTCACTGCCAAAGTGAAGAAATCAAAATCTTGCCACTATGGTTGTCTTGTTTTCTCTTTTATTTAAACAGTTTACACAAACTTCGTTTTCCCAAGTTGAATGTAAGGCCAAGGATACGGAACTGTTTCCGTAAGCTATACGAAAATGCACTTCCTCTCGGTCTCGAACCACATGAGACAATGGAAAGCTCCCTCATAACTTCGCATTCCGCAACAGCTCATTCCACCCAGTCAATATCATTTTAGAGCAACCGACAGCATAATCAGAAAAACAAACTTGAAGGGGTCCCGATTTAATCTCTCGGCAAAATTCACAATAGCATTCGCAATCAAATTAAGAGAGACTATTTCGGCCAACAGGAAAACTATATGCTGAGCAAGGGCGGGTCTAGAACCAAATTCCATGGGGTTCATTTTGGAAAAATCCTTATTTGACCTTGTAAGGCCTAGCCAAGGAGGAAGTTGAATTTCGAGCTTTTTCGCGCTACGTGAGGAAGGGTGAAAATGAAAAATTCACCTCTAAAATCGTCCTATCTCAAAAATTAGACGAGCATTCTTCAGGGAACTGGATCCGCTAGTGGTACCGCTGAGCGTGGATTGATCGGTGAATTAACTTTCAGGATATCGCATAGGGAATTTGTAATTGTATTGAACGTAATGCACTTGATGCTCCTTGTAGAAGAATGGTAGCCAAAATTAATACATGTATATTATTGAACATGCTAACAAAGTAAGCACTTATCATTCATTAGCATGATGAATAAAGGTGTACTTGTGGGGTTTGTTTTGTTAAAAAATCATACCTTGCGACAGAGTTTGGTCTGTAAAGAGCGCAAGCACAGCCATCAAAAGTAGAGGACCCATGATGCTGACACGCTTTCCCGCCGGAGTCGATGCAGGGCGAGGAAGCTTTTCTCGGGGAGAAATTCGCTGGGATGCTTCCAGCCAAGTCCAATCGGAGATGAACTGTCGTCGGCTCCTCGAAGACGCTCCTCAAGGACTGTGCCGGTCTTTTCCTGCACGCAGCTCACGCCCTGCCCCGAATTAAAGGAACCCCAGTATCTTTTGTGTTCTCTCGCGACGCTATTGGCCAAGACAAGCCGCCGCCCTGTTACTTGCGGCGTCTTCTTACTGTGCGCGAGTGTCGATCTAGGAGAACATGGATAGATTTTGGGAACATGCGCGCACATAACGCGACGCAAGCGAGCCAATCCCGAGTCTCCCAAACTTTGCTTCTAGCGCGATGTCCGCGCAGAAACCCTTTCTCAACACCGCCCTGATTCGGCTGTGGTGCAGTGGTGCGAACGCCCTATGCAAATTACATTTGTCCAGATGCAGTCAGAGTCGAATCGATATTTTCATTCACATTATCCAGGCGCGAGAGCGCCCTAGGGATGACATAACTGCGCACAAAAGCAAGGAATGTCCCAGCTTTCAGACTGGGCTTTAAAACGTTGCATACTGTATAGCCTAATGTGTCTGAGGCGATTTGGTTTTACATAAGAAAAGGTGTTTCTTTCCATCCAATCTGAAGAATTTGGGCTGTTCTTTATGAGGAGGAATCAGATCACCTCATTTAAACACTCTGCTTAGAGTTTTTAGTTTTAATTATTTGTTCCGATTTATGACGATAAAGCATGATGCACCAGATCAAAGCGTTGAGAGGAATTGAAATTGAGGACGTTTCCAGTAATCCAATGTTCATTCGTCTGAGTCCAATTTTGAAGACGATTATAGACGCTGGCTAGCTTGGTTTCACCTGCTTTCCTTGTGTTGAATAACTTATCCCTCGTCTAATGGGTACTTTATGCTTTTTTTCCCAAGTACCATAGCCATGGTTTTCTTTCAGCTACCACCACTCATCCCGTGCAGTGCCTGTTCATGTCTATGCCTTAATCGGAATGGATGGAAATAATAACAAGTCTGGAAGTCAGAAGTTTTTCCTCGTACGATTGTACCCCCCCCCGAAGTGACTGGATAACCACACCCATATGCGACAAGGTATGAGACGGAGAGAACCCCCCCCCCCCTGCTTTGTGTTGGTCATTGTCTCGCAGGAATCTGGGGAATTCTTTTCAGACATCTTGGGGGATGTGTTAAGTAAAAATAGTCTGAAATGTGTATAGGGATTGGACATGTTGGGGGCGTACCCCTCGATCTCATTTCTTGCTGGGTATAACCATACCCAAATTCCGCCGTTGTATCAAAAGGGGGATAATTGTACATGTTGTGGAACCGTGGTACAGAAGCCAGTTAGGTCTTTCTCCTTGTATACCCGGCCATACTTGACCACAGCGTGGAATCGATGGACAAAACGGATGAAAGGAGGTTATTGTGTAGCTGCTATACACTTTCCTGGCTCTCCGACAAGGAGGACACAATGGGGGCACTGGAATGGGGTGGGCTTGGTAACTGGGGCGAAACTTCTTGGGGCACAATTCTTTTTGAAGGGGCACTGAACGTGTGCGTGTGGGGAGGGGGCACCGAGTCTTGCTCACTCAAAGATTTCACAGAACACTTATATCACCTGGGGGTCACATGCCCTCGCCCGCTGGCTACATCACTGTCAATAAGCCAGGATCAAATCAGCTTCTTATAGTTTGAAAATCTTCTAACTTTCAGACCCAATTTGTGGTCTGTTCCCGAACCTCGTTCTCGAGAGAGGGTCAAACTGTTTGAAGGGAGGGCAAAACATGGGATTTTCTTAGTGTTGCCCTTATAAATGCATATTGCCTTTCTGAGAGCTATGGGGCTGTGACACGCGCCAGGAAGAAAGGGAAAGGAAATCTTACCCAAACAAAACATGGTCTCTATACATGTATACTGTAACATATTCCCCTCCCTTCTCGGGGAAGGGGTTTATGCTAAGTCTCCCCCACCTTCCGAGATCCCCAAATGGCAAGAGTGGTGCTTTGTTGAATTGTTCTTGTACCCAAAGCCGCCCTGATAATCCCTCCCCCAATTTTAAAGGAAGCATTCGACCCAAAGTACCCCTTTTGCCAAACAACAATTTGCCCCCCCCCCTAAAACCCCGGGTAAATTTTCCACCCAGGGGCATTACACACACTATACGCACTCCGGTGAAATGTTGTGTCGGGTTGATTGAAATTCCAAGAGAATTATCTTCAAAGCAGAACTGTATGCCGCATGTGTAGTGAAATGAAGGTGCGCATACGTAATGATTATAGACATTTTGTAACCAGTTACTTATCTGGTCGATTTCCAGGCACAACTAAAATCAAAGCAGTTGCATACAGAGAGCACCATACCATCTGAGGATTAAAAGCCCGTCCTACGGCAGAGGTGTAATGATTGATTCGAGTCAATGACTGGAGTCGAGTCCGACTAGAGTCACAATTTTGGCGACCGTGAAATTGACTCGACTCGCGTTCCGATAGGTAAATGATACGACTCGAGTCACTGCGAGAAACTGACTCGACTTGACTCGAGACACGGCACGATCCAAGTTAAAGTTTGGAGAAGACATTAGCAAAGACTTAGAGTGCCGGTTTATGATGATCGTATAAATGTATCGTGTGTCACCATCCAAGGTTAGTAACCACAATAGAAACCCAATTTTTAATTTTTAAGATGCCATAAGAGTGACTTTCTCTGTTGTTTTTATTCACCGTATTGCGTTCAAATATTGATGACTCGAAACTGTGTAAATTACTTTAGTGTCGAGAAATTTTGTCAGAAATTCCAAAACGGTGGCGTCCGGAAACAGGGTACAAATTCAGTAGACTTTTCCCTGATGTGGCGCGCTTGAACCAATCTCAGAAAATCCCACACGAACATATAACAATTTCTTTAAAGTTTATGAATTCTGATAAACCTTTTTTACTTTCACTTACATACCGGTACCTATCTACAAGTTTGTAAGATTATTTTCTTATTTTTGACAGCATTTTAACAGATTTAATTTATTTCGAAAGAAAAACGGGAAAATCGGGTAAAGATACAATTTGCATTGGGTCTGTGTAGACTGGCTCCGGGCACTACCTCAAGCTCTTCGTTGAAAACCAAACAAAAATGGCCGAGAATACAACACCTAAAATATCGGCCTTTAGCAAGTACAAGGAGGTGCTTGGTGATAGGAAACATTCTTCTGCATTTTTCACATACAAACACAAAATGTACTGACCCGCCCCTTTATAGCATGCATATTCATGTAGATCGTCCCCACCAGCTGTCAACCTTTACTATTACAAGAATTTGTCGCGTTATCAAATTAGATACTACTAGTACGCCTTCCAGTGAACAATTTTCAAACAAAATAAGTGTTTATGGACTCGTGCAGGTGTGTAGGTATTAAATCAATGCTTTGGGTTCCGTGCAGTATTTCGTTTACTCGCCAATTGGGTTTCGTTTACGATTCGAGTGTTCAACTGAGTGTCAATTACTCGCGAAGTAAAACCACTGCGTCCTCTATAATCCTTCCTGTTTACACACTCACTTAACATTGCTTGTCCGAGAGAAGGTAAAATTGCAAACGTCTAGTTCGTGATTGAAATGATGAAAACGATGCCTCGTCACGAAATATCATCGAGAGAGGCACAACGCGTCCTGAGGCCTGAGGTGGTTCATCTCCAGTTTCGCTGGTAGGCACAAGTCAAACATCCTAGACCACCGTTTAATGTCGAGGACGGCACTTCAAGAAAGCTTATAGTCACTGCGATCAGTTTTTGAATGACATTTGAAAAGCTGATTTAATAAACTGGATTTGTTGTGGGGGGACTCGTGGCCGAACTTTACTCGCAAGATAGCTGATGATACTCGAGGAACAGGGATTTATGGCTATATCAGAGCGAGTAGTATATTATATCTTTGTTTTTCAGAAAGAAACTGAATTTAAACCGACAGGCGACGGCCTTGGGTTTCTTTTCGCTTTCGGTAGACCTTCAAACCGTGGAACAGAACACTTAAGACTTACTCTAGTCTGCTAAAATGATCGCAGCGTTCAATCTTTCTCGAAAGTGTGGTTTTCGGATGGCCTATCGGCTCAATGACCCTACCGTTCGCGTTACTCTTCAGCAGTGGCGCACCTGACTATATTTTCCATTGGGGGGGGGGACTTCGGGTCCTCATTTTCTGGAAGGTGCACTCAATGGGTTCGGTCACGGGAAAACAATGACCAAGGTGGAGAACAGATTGTTTCCTTCTCTAATTAGTGAGGGGGGCGCACAGGCCTCGAGCTCGAGGGGCTATACCCCGTCCTTCATGCCCTCCTGAGTTACGCCAGTGTCCTGCAGGGATCGTCTGCAAGAGATTTAGTACCTGATGTTAAGTTTGAATAGACGAAAGGGCAACAAACGTGAAGTACCCACGTGAATGCGTGACAAATGTTGCCCTGAAAGGTTCCCTCTTTTACATGATGGCTTTTTGTCCAACATCGCACCGACAAGAGTCTATTGTCATCGTCCATCTTATCGTCCGTCAGTAGTTTGACGGTCCTTTGGGGGGCCTTGGTTATTTGGTGAAAGACAGCAATAGGTGGAAAGGACAGGACGACGGACTGAGCACGCAGTCCGAAACATTGAGTATACTCCCAGTTCTTTTCAGAACCACACATACTCGTGAGGGATATATTCCTCAGCATGGTGCTACCGTAAGCCTTTCCACCTAAGGTTATTTTTGTCGAACAATGCGCAAATTCTGCCAAGTTATGTAACAGTGGCGTCCCATCTTCGTCGCTATTCTAGTTGTGTTTTGTGACCAACTGCCATTATTCCGTGACTTCTTTTCAAGTACTATTTGTAGGGCTGAAGTATGAGTCCCCTGACGATGGCGTAACTGTTTTCTTTTGATATGCCGACCGTATGACCTGCTATAAAAGACCCAGACAGGCTTTTTCGACAACCTTGGCAGTTGAAATAAATTTTCCGGATGAGAAACTTTCTCTTGTCACTTGTACAACAACGCCCGAGGCTGACACTGGGTCAGTCCTTGTTATTCAATACGATATAAGAAGTGTAATAATTATATAACATTATGACATTATTATATGACATAACAACTGGAAAATTAAAGTTAATTTTTTATTTATTTTTTTATGGAAAATCAATGATCACAAAACAAAATGAGGCCAAGCATCAGCATTTTCAAAAAGCATCTTCTCTGCACGGAAACGGGGAGTGGTGATAGGACAGTCACTTCTCTCCTTTATAAGATTGCAGAGACAAGTGAACATTTGTACGTAAAGACGACTTCCTGCGATGAAGGCAGCCGTGCATGAAGTATCCACTGATGTCCTCCGTACGGTATTGCTGAGGCAATAATCTGAATCGACTAAGGATATGGGGGGGGGGCAAGTAAATTTCTGCTTTGATCCGGTGTCTTGTTATTTTCTTTAAAGCTGAGTTTTGAAGAGATTAAGGGACAGTTCAAACACAGCAGATGGAGAGGATGCCATTAGACCCTTTTGGAATTTTGCCCGAGAACTATTCAAGTTGGAGTTACATACGCGGCCTTGTCAGAACGCGCAGCTGGGTACGATGTACTATAAAGTTCCTCGGGAACTTCTTCGCATAATCTCAAAAAAAGGGCAAATTGTCACCGATTTTCAACTCTGGGCTACCGACATTATTCTCGTGCACTGCAATTAGTTTTTAAAGAGAAATATGCTACATTCAAATGAACACGGGGGCGTCGCCAACATTTTACAAGGGGAAAGGCAAACTACTTTTTCGGGGAGGGGTCCGGAGGGGGGCGGACAAAGCACTCTCATCAGTTAAAAAAAAATGATTAAAAGATGACTACTGGAGGTAGGGTTCAATTTTGAAGTTTTTCAAGCAAATTGTTCTTTTCGTCCCCTTTCATGGGAGGGGGTTGTTACTTTTCGTTTCCAATTCCCCGGGGGCGGGGCACCCTTGCCCCTGGAACGCACAGGTACTCACAGCCCTTCCCTAACATGTTCAATTAAGTCAGTGAATAACTGTAGCACTAAAGATGAATTTTTCCCAGTCAAAGTTGAGGGTTACGGTGATAATCGCTGCATCAAGAGGGAAAAGGTTTCAAGTGTCGAACAGTGCGTACAATCGGATGTCATATTGCTGAATGCGAGATAAGAAATGACCTTGAGGAAGAGGGGATCTGCGGCACCAATAGCTCATTGTTTATACGGCAAGGAGAAAAGGATTTGCGTCTGGCTAGGCAAGCGTTATGAAAGTAAGTACTTTCCGACAAAGCAACTTGCCACACAGGTTGAATGTAATTTCGTAGCTTTTGTTCACCACTCACTGTGTCATCCATCTTGCGTTGACGGGGGCCTTTTGGAGGGGGTAGGGGCTACCATTAAACACACCGTGACAAGGCCAGAAAACACATTGACACCTAGGCTACGCAAATGCAACTCAAATAGTTGTATGTACAAATTTACACGTAATGGGATAACACACTACGCATCCTTCCCGTATAGTTTGGAGCGTGGTTTGTCGTTTATGGGCGACCCGCGGTGATCCGTCCGGCTACGGCAAGGAGTGCATGCGTTTTTATGGGAAGTGCGTTCAGCCGCTAGCTATGCGACTTTCATGGGCACCGGTGATAATTTCTAGCCGCAGCCATATAAAACTGTGACATTGGCAGCCAGAGCGCGTGCACGGGTATGATGGGGTAACGATGCCACTTGGTGGCGCCTTTTGTGACGCCCTTAAATTGCTTATCGCAAACTGGGAAAAAATGTACATGTATTTTTATTGACTCTACCTTGTTTATGACCTACTTTATTCTCAAGGCAACCAATTAAATTGTTATAATGGTGCACAGTGTACAAATTCTCAAGACTATGTTTCGAATTGGAACGGCACATTAGCCTAGCATAATGTATTTTAGAAACGAAATGGCAAAATATGCCGTAAAGATTCTCAAACTTCGTTAAACGATTCACCCTTTGATTGTTTAATGTAGGAGCCTCTTTGAGTGGGTTTGCAATGGCCGCCATCTTGATGGCCAAAACTTTTGTTCCACAGGGTATGCACGAAGGAGGTTTTCCCAACTGCTCTGCAAGAAGGCCACCACGCAAGCGGCCTCTAGACATCGCGTTCGCATCATTGAGAGGGAAGCACTCAAAAGAAAATGTGACCCGCTGAGGCAAAATGAGTAATGTCTCTGAAAAGTTAATAACAAGTTGTCAGCTCCCGAAGTGAAAGATATGTAATTAAATACTGACGTTGTCTCAGCAGGTCACAAATTGGAATTCAGTGACAAGATGCTATTATCTCGTTGCTTTCACACATTTTTTTTCCCATTTCCCTGCTGACAAAAACTTCCTAGCTGTGACCCCCCCCCCGACAAAGTTTGGTGAAGGAATGAGATCAGTCAACCTTCCTGGCAAGTACAGTGCGCGTGCACGCACACGTGCTCGCTTCAGTTTTCTGACCAAGACAATGGCCTGAGTTTAAAAATATCCAATTACTTCAACACTTGGCACTAAGCCAGGGGACCTCCCTACACAGAAAGGGGTCAGACTTTTTTAGGATGTCCGAACAATTTCCGTTAATTGCTCCTTATGAAGAATGTGGTCGCCACCGCGTCCCCATCCACTCAGCGAGTTCAGTCTTTCAGAAAGTACATATGCAGCAAGGTACGAGACGGAGAGAACCCCTCCCCCTGCTTTGTGTTGGTCATTGTCTCGCAGGAATCTGGGGAATTCCTTTCACTTTCAGACATCTTGGGGGATGTGTTCAGTAACAATAGTCTGGAATGTGTATAGGGATTGGACATGTTGGGGGGGTACCCCTCGGTCTCATTTCTTGCTGGGTCTAAGAAAGTAGGCAACTTTGCAAAAAGCAGCAGAGCGACCCAACCGCAAGTTATTTTGCGAGAGGGATTTCAGACTGTTCATTTACAATTGTTGACCGTTCAGGGCGGCTCATATAACACCAGGGTATAAGTGTGAGCGCCAAGCACTGAATTCGAGGCTGTGGCTTACATTGTCTGAGACCGGACACGCAATTGGAATCCTGAGGCATTCTGCCGGGGACGGGACGCAAAGAAGAGACCTGGCGAGAGGATTTTGAACGACCTCCAGCCATTGTCCGTTTAAGCTCTGTTCAAATGCCACCTTTCTCTGTGGGCCTATTACACCGCAAGGGCCTATTGTCGAACCTCATAGGTTACATAAGCGTGATTTGCGCCTTTTTTTTTTTTTACAACGGTGGGTTCCATCAAGGAGAGGCCGGCTTTGGAAAGATCAATAATTGTTGGTTTCACGAGCTTTCCCCCACCTCCAAGATGAGGTCACTTATGCGTGTCATCACAGGTAAAATATGGAAGCGCCCATCGCACTAAAGTTGAATTGGGGTGTAATAATGACGTGTGGGTCTGAATAGTCGCGGTTCAGACAAAGCTCAGTGGTCAAAAACCTTCTCGGTGACGCCCTTTAGGACCTACATGTATATTCGAGTCATCAGTTCATTCCCTTTTCAGCGACGCGCGCTCTGAAAAGTCCCAATAGATGTCGTTATAAATTGGTTAAGCCTGATTTTAGGCCCCTAGTTGGGCGTCACCCACCATTCAGTGGAACACCATGCGACTTAAACAGATTAAATCCCTAAAAATGCCGATCAGCGGTGCGAGAAGCTGCTTGCCCAAGAAACACAGAGCATTCCGATTCTACTTATGCCGTTGCTCAAAGTCATCGCGAAAGACGCCATCTATTAACCCTAACCCCCTAGGGACCATTGAAATCCTGCATTAACTTTGTTGGGTTCAGTATGGTTTGGGTTAACTTTGCCATAATTCAATAAAGCGGGTCCATCCAAACAACCGAGGAGGAAAACGGTTTTGAAAAACAACCTTGTAAGCAAAAAAAATCCGGGGTCCCGATTTTTGAAACCAATATTATAATAGTACCCCTATCCTGTGTGTAGAAAGGGTCAACAGAGGGCAGCAAATGAGGAAATCACTATGGGGTCTTGTAAACACACACACACACCCACGCCGAACAAACAACAAAAAGAGAAAAAAGACCAACAAAAGAAAACACCTCCCCAATAAAAATATTAGGGAGTTGGAAAAAATAAGTAACAAAAAAGGGCTTGCTTTGTCACAGGAAGGCAGAGAGCTCCAAATAATCACACAAAAGAGATGCAGGGCTGTTTCACGAACCATAAGCAAAATTACAGAATTTTACATTCTTTATTGATTCTCTTGCCAGGGAGAGTTTTAAAATTCCGTTTTAAAATGGCTTCTTTCATCTCTTCTACGCCTACACAAACATTTTGTACAGAAGCTACAAGTTACGAACTTATACATTAGAAAAAATATTGATGCGGAAGCTGACGTATAGCACATTGTTTGAAGAAAATGACCTAATCTCGCGTGCTAAAATGTTGATAAAAAGATCTTTCACACCACTGACATACATATACTGCGGAATAATTCTCGTCAAAGAAATCAACTCAAACCACGCCAAACATGACCAAAGCTACGTGATACGTTTTTTTCCTCCAACATTAAATGTTCTCTAGTCTTTTAACACTGTGTTTTCAATCTGCTAAACACTTACACCAAAATGCATTATTTAGAAACAGGTTCTTCAAACATGTACCTCCAAATGGGGTTTGCAAAATAAAAAAAAATGGAAAAAAAAGCAAAACTCAACCTACAACTGTTAAAAATACAATACCGTGTTTGGGGATAAAAATATTTCAAGCAAGAAAACATTAATCATTATGTACGTCTTTAAATTACCAATCCAGCTTGTGTCACCAAAACAGAAGTGCACACAAACAGGATTCTTCACATCACGTCAACTTGTTAACCTGCTTTAAGCACTTTTCACTGGTAAGTGCTTCCCACTTCAGATGCAGCTGTGACTTGAACAAAAAATAAACCACAACCTACACATTTATGGCCAAACTTGGGTTACAAATATCAAAATATAAAAACTGTACTAACATATACACATAAAGCTGCAATAGAATATTTTCGGGCTACAACTGCTAATTTCACTAGTGTTAATTAAAACTGCATTAAGAATACATGTATAATTGAAGATTAAAAGGTTCAAAATAAAATCGTGATCAAGTACTCTTTGATTTTAAAAATTTTGTAATGCGGACAAGAGGAACACTTTTTCTAGTTTCATAATAGCCATTTCAAGCTGTTACTGGACGAGCGTGGCCTCATCTATGCGGAACTTCTGGGCGCCGTTGAAGCGGCGGGGAGCCAGGCGGCAGACTGTGGCCGCCAAGACAATGACGACGGTGCCCAAAACGGCCAGGGAGCAGCCTACCATCAGCTGCACGGTGGAACTCCACTCCGAACGGGCGGCCATGCTGTGGTCAGGATCTGGTTTCCGTTGGGCTGGAAAGGAGGGGGACACACACAAAATTACTCGGCCTCGTCAGGCGACGGTGTCTCACGAAACAATCCTTAAGGCACTCCCGTAATCTTAGAGTTTTCATTAGAAGAAGCAAAGTGACTTCTTCGTTTTGGTGCCGAACCTTAGTCCGACATCCAGATGAAAATTGACATTTCATATGTGGGTGACAAAATTCTTTTAAATGCCTTTTACTCAAAAGTGGCATGGGCAACTTGCGAATTATTTTCTTGAGTTGGTTCTTAATTCTGCTCAGATCTCTGGATAAGCCAAGCATAACTGTTGCAATTGTGGGGAGAATTCTTGAACACACTACATCAAACATTTACGTGGGCTTGTTTGAAAGTTTGTAACTTTCATAAATGTCCACATTTCCATGAAGTGGCATTTCATGATCAGCACAAGGTGAAATGCAGACTGGAAATTTGTTACGACAAGTAGAACGGCCACAAAAGTTACAATTCCTTTCAGTATAAACTGTGAGCAACAGACGAGGTGAATTTTGATCTGCAATTCTCATTGTTGGGGAACATTCTTGCTTTTCATTTTCAGCACTATACGCCTACAGGAAAATGCTTGTGTAAAGGGTTTCTGAACAACTCTCTCAGTGGGAGGCAATCTTTGGGTATTGTCGAGTCAATTCACGCGAGATTTTGAACAAGGCTGAAGAATGTCCTTAACTGTCAATCTTACATATTTCTGTAAAAGCACCCCTCTTGAAAAGGACCTTCATCAAATCCTGTGATTGGAATTGGAGGATCGTGGAATATTGCTGGACTTAAGGAGAGTGGACATTGCGAAGAGAAACGTGCCCATAGGAGTATCAAAAGTTCGTTCACAGTCTTTGGCTAAATTCAGGATGTCCGGTCTCAGCAAGCGCCGCAACCCACGGCCACCATACACTCCCAACAGAATCGAAACAAACCCAATCTTTACGGAGGGGGGAAAAACAACAGGACGGAGCAAACGGAGTGATTCTAACTCTTTACCGACACTCACTTGTGGTGGGGACTGCGTGGCCAATCCCTGCCCCCTCCCACTTTCTTGACTAGGGGCTAATGGGGCCGGTCTTAATGGATTGGCCTACTGATGGCTCATGCCACGTGTGATCTCATAACTTCTCCCTCCTCGCTTTGAAAATCGTTCTGCTGCCATTACTACCACATGCCTTACTACTCACAATTTGAGGTTTCTCTGAGGCAGACATGCTACGAACTTTACCAAGTAATATGGTGTCAGAATGCCACTTTGAGGGCACATTTTGGCTGAAGGACCACATGCAAAGGGAGTCAGTCTTTATGCCCCAAAAGGGATTTATATTTTTTTTGTTATTGGAATATTTGAAGTCTAGTCTTCAAGGTCCACAGGAGCAAGGTCCACAGAACACGGCATCCACTGAGCCAGGCATGCAACGACCCCGGAAGGGTCCAGACGCAGACCCAAGCTGGTCCAGACTTTTCCGGAGGTGCATGTTATCGCTCACCTTGCTCGCAACGCCGGCCCGCCCAGCCAGGGCTGCAGATGCACACGTAGGTTGTCGTCGTGTATTCGATGCACGTACCGTTGTTGGCGCAGGGGTTTGGCTGGCAGACATCCACCAAAGCTAAAGTGCCAAATATTTGAAAAATGGATCTTACTGACAGGGGTAAACATCGCGATCTTTCATTTCATAAACATTTAAAGCCATGGAATTTTCAAGTCCACTTATTGGTTAAACATGTCACTCACTGTGTTTTAATAAAGGTGATAAAAAATTGCACAAACGGGAAAACATTTTGTAGCAGGTTATGTTAAGATTTGCTTTCTTACCCTGTTACTTATATTAAAAGATTAAACTGTATTAAGTCGTACTTCAGCAGTGGACATGTTTTAGCTTGAGATTAAGCATCTTCCAACTGGTCAATTTTCTGACTGATTTGTTGCAGCTGGTTAAAGAAAAACGGCCAAACAAATTTGTAGGACTGAGCAAACACAGCACAAGAACCAGATGCGACCAGCTCAAATAAACATGACAGGGTGATTGGTGACCACTCCCAGAAGAAGCAAACCTCTGCGATTTCCAGCACTAGACAGAATGGTCATTTATGCTAGGATCAGAGGCGTAACTGATGAAAGCAGGTACCTTGTTCACAAAGTATTCCTTCGTAGCCCGTGGGGCAGGCACACATGTGACCGCTGTCCTTGTCTCCCATGCAGACACCACCATTCTTACACATGCAGCCATCTGTGTTGGGTGGAAGGAGGGTGGACAGATATCAGTCAATGACAGTTCAACGTATAGGCTATGACTAGATGTCTCCTAACTTGAAATAGCATTGAATGACCGTGGGGGTGGCAGATTGTTGTTGGCACTTATTCGTGGCTTAAACTTCTCCGAACCTGGATCTGCCTTTCAGTTGTCATGGTAATAATACACCGATCGGTTACACTATGGTAAAACTTAACGGAGTACACTTACCTGTTTTAATTTGATCGACATCACGTCTTCGTCTTCCATCGGCTACAAAACAAAACAAAACAAAAACTCAACACTGAACTTTGCAGAGTGCCCAGATAGTAATGATTGAACCTTTTAGATGCGTTAGATGAGGAAAAACACGAGTGAGATAAAATTGAATGAAAGAACAAAAACCGAATACATGACATGTTTGTTTCTCCTTTTTTCAAACCTCAATCGGACACTGTACTGTAACAGTGAGCACTTACCCAGACAGAGGTATTCGTTTTCTCGATAGTAACAGTTCTGGTCGGCGGGGCACGGATTACTGTTGCAAGGGTTTGTATTGGTCATGGCTGTGGATTGGAACAAAAATGCCCCGAGCTTTAAACCTGACACCCTGTCGTAATAAACGGTCGAGTTTCTATTCCGACTGTTTCGAATGCATATAAAGTTCATGGCATTTGAACCATTGTTTCTACTTTTTTACTGAGCATTAAATTTTGGGCATTTGGTCGCTTTATACTGCTAAATTGTTTTGAATTTGGTGAACTTGCTTGCGGACAGATATTCCTAATGTTTTGCTGCTCTGTTTCTGTTCCACAAACATGCAATGGCACACTTGAGACCTCATGGCAAATTCTGCTAGCAATATTGGCAAAATTCGACAGGATTAAGATTTTCTTGCAAAGTAATGAAATACGATCAAATTCAGTAAGTCGGGTTTGTGGTTACATGATGTATAAACTATCTCTTTTAGTGAGTGTTGGTTTTGAGTGGAACTGATAACTCAACATTTCGGGCAGTCTCGCCAAAACGTCGAGCTATCGGTTCTGCTCAGAACCAACACTCACTGAAAAGCGAACTTAACCTGTTGACAATTCATTATGCGAACATTTCAAATGTACAGGTTTCAAATCACACGTACAATGCACAAATTCACACCGACAGCAACGGAAGTGAAGAGAATTTATAGCAATAAAACTCAATAAATCAGGGAAATTTTTTCAGTGACATTACTCACCAGCACTGACAACTACAACGAAAGAGCAGACGGCCTCGTTTCCGGAGCTGTCTGTGAACGTGTAGGTGACTGTGGTGGATCCCACATTGAAGGAGTCACCGGGTGACGCGTTGGACGAACGAGTGACCGCTGTGCCGGAGTTGTCGGTTGCCGTGGGCTCGACCCAAGTGACCGCTGCGCTGGTGGCACCGACGGCTGCTGTGGCCGCCTGGTTGCCGGGGCAGTTGGATATTACGGGTGGAGTGTTGTCTGCCGGAGCTACGGAGGATGACGGGACAAAAATTAGGTCACAGAGTAAGCAACATTTGTTCAAAAAAACATGGGAGTGAGATCTGGAAATAAATTAATCTGAGACACATCCAGGGTTTTCGTGGTTTTTCGATGCTATCGAGGCATGAGTTTTTTTCA